>NC_062967.1:35769034-35901291 GCF_023119035.1 Salvia hispanica | reverse complement strand
GCCATCCACCTCACCCGCTCGTGGCTCTTCGTAGAAAGAGTTTGTCTCTGTGTGATGTCTGTGGGGAGATACATGAAGGTTTCTTCTTCTCATGCCAACTCTGTGATTTCTGGATTCATCAAGACTGCACCATACTGCCTACCGCTATCACGCTCATTTATCCTTGGCCTTTCCTTCTCGCTTATTCTATTCCTGCCATTATGCGATCTCTTCAGTGCACAGTTTGCTACCATCCCTTGCTTCTTACCCATAACGCCATCTATCTATGTCCCCAAAACCAGAAGTTTTCTCACGTCAGATGTGGACTCAACAAAACTCAATCCAGTATGCAAGGATCATATATAACTCATTCACTCCACTTCTTATACTAATAATACTATCGGTTAACTCTTTATTCATTGCAGAAACAAGGCTAGAGTTGCTCCAACTGCAAGACGACGAGTTGGACACATTTCCAAGTTTGGAGATCCGTACATACTCCCAGAGAAACCAAACAGATAATATTAGTGATGGAGATAGGAAGCTTGCAATTGAGAATTTTCACAAGCATCCTTTGACCCTAGTTGGTGATGCGGCAGAGGATCATAATTACAATTGTAAAAAATTAGTGTGTGATATATGCATACAAACCATTACCATTCCATCTCCATTTTACAGATGCTCCCAACAAACTGGTGGCTGCTCTTTCCTTGCGCATAAAGTCTGTTCAGAGCTTATCCCTATTATCAAGTTTGGGTTACCAATGGATAGAAACGGCGAACGATTAAAGGCACAACCTTGTCCGTGCCCGAACCAGTGGTTCTTCAGCTCAATATTTTTCTGTTTTTTCTGCTCTCTTCCTTGCAATGGACCCTGCTACTTCTTTTCTGACTCTGAACATCCTTTGCATGATGTCCCCTGGATGATTGATCTGTCGTGCATGGCTGCTCCAAGCATTACAAAGCACAGCTCACATAGCCAACACCTTCTCTTTCGCACTGCCCGCTATTCGCAGGCCTCTACCATCAGTTGTTGTTCCCGCGGCTCCACCTTTCTCGATGTCTATAGGTGCACTACCTGCGATTTCTACATTCATCTAAGGTGCGCCTTGCTCCCAAAAAGGGTTCATTTTCGTAAATTTGATCAACATCCTCTGGATTTGATCACTAGTAATAGTAGTGGTAGTGATCATGACATCTGTGAGGTGTGTGAGGAAGGTATAGAGTGCAAGTATTGGTTCTACCGATGTGCTAAATGTGACTACTCTTTCCACATAAACTGCATTCCCTCGCTTGGCTATTTGTCCAAAGTCAAGTTCGGAGGCAAAAGTAGCATGCCTTGTCACTCTCATCCTCTCACACTTAAACGGATGCTTACTTACGGAAGAAATGAGAGGTGTGGGTATTGTCACCAAATCATCCCGGGATTGATAGATGAAGCGGCTTTCTCATGCTCACAGTGCGAATATTGGGTTCATTTTTCTTGTGCGAGGGATTCACTCTCATCCTCTGATCAGATTCCTAGATCCATGGTTTTCGGTGAATTCGATATGCAGGCGATATATGATCATATAAGTAGCATTCAATCTGAGTTGTGAGTTGTAAAGCCTTTTAACGGGGCATTTAGTTGTAAGTTGTTATTGTGTTTCAGTGGTTGTGTGCTATTGTTTGATTTTATTATGTACTACTACAAATGTTACTTATGCATCACAAATTCCATAAGAACATGTGTGATGTGTTTGATTATTAGTAAATATTGTTTGCTAACAATAGGAGATTCCATAAGAACATGTGTGATATGCATCACTACAAATAAATTTTCCAAAACTTTTCTTCCCAAATGTGGACACGGTTTTTGAAAGGAACAAGGCATCATGGTATTTTCAACAAAAACTTAAATGGTACATCGAGACCTGAGGGCGCAACCATGTCCGGACCCGGCCGAATGGTTCTTCCATGGAATATTTTACTGTGTCTTCTGTTGTCTTCCTTGCAATGCACTTTGCTACTACCTTTGTTTTCCTAGTTCTTCCGTTGTTCCCTTGTTGGTTGATCTGTCGTGCATGGCTACTGCATTGTAAAGCACAGCTCCCACTGCCAACACCTTCTCTTTCCCACCTCCCGCAGTCCGGTGGCCTCCCCCATCAGTTGTTGCTCCCGCATCTCTATTGCTTTTGATGTCTATAAGTGCACTATCAGTGATTTCTACATTCATACAAGGTGCGCCGTACTACCAAAAAAGATTCATTTTCGTAAATACGATCACTACCAATACTAGTAATAGTAGTGGTAGTGATCATGACATCTGTGAGGTGTGTGAGGAAGGTATAGAGTGCAAGTATTGGTTCTACCGATGTGCTAAATGTGACTACTCTTTCCACATAAACTGCATTCCCTCGCTTGGCTATTTGTCAAAAGTCAAGTTCGGAGGCAAGTGTAGCATACCTTGTCACTCTCATCCTCTCACATTTAGAAGGATGCTTACTTATGGAAGAAATGAGAAGTGTGGGTATTGCAACCAAATCATTGTGGGATTGGTAGATAAAGCAGCTTTCTCCTGTTCACAGTGCGATTATTGGATTCATTTTTCTTGTGCAAGGAATTTACACTCATCCACTCAGTTTCGTAGATCCGTACTTTTCGAGGAATTTGAAAATTAAACAAGTCATGAGTACAACGAATATAAGTACTTGATTTTACTGTGTTTAGTAGTTGTGTTAATTCTGATAAAGAGCTTGGTTTTAAATAAAATGATATTCTATTGTTTTTACTATTTCCGTCTGTGAAATTTTTTCCGATAGATCTATTTTAAGCACTTTAGTAAAATTAGTCTCTATCTACTGAGCGAGTCTCTTCATCATTACAAGTGATACCTTTCCATTGACAGTGGTGAGAAGTGGAGTTGATATAAGGCCATCTGAAATCCATCAAAGCCTTCAATTCTCCACGAAGGAGATCCCAATTTCACCTACAAATGTGAGGATTGCGATATAAAAATGCGTCCTCTGGCTGCCGCTGCAATGCTTGGTGTTGAGATCAAAACCAAACACAAGAGCCATCCACCTCACCCTCTCGTGGCTCTTTGTAGAGAGACTTTCTTCTCTTGCCAACTCTGTGACTTCTGGATTCATCAAGACTGCACCATACTGCCTACCACTCTCAATCACCTCTCTAATCCTTGGCCTTTCGTCCACGTATATTCTATTCCTACCGATTCCCGGTGTAGCAAGTGCATCGTTTGCGACAAACCCTTGCTTCGTACCCATAACGCCATCTATCTATGTCCCCAAACCAGGAAGTTTTCTCACGTCAGATGTGCCCTCGACAAAATTCAATCCAGTATGCAAGGATCATATATAACTCTTTTCACTCAGACTTCATATACTATAATATCTACTAAATATATATTTATTGCAGAAACCAGACTCGAGTTAATCCAACTGCCAGACGACAACTTGGACACATTTCCACGTTTGGAGATCCGTATGAGTATGAGGATACTAGTGATGAAGATGAGGATGCTAGTGACGACGATAGGAAGCTGGCAATTGAGAATTTTCACAAGCATCATCTGGTCCTAGTTGGGGAGAAGGAAGAGGATCATAATTATAAATGCAAAAAACTAGTGTGTGATATGAACGCACACTTTTCACACAAAAACACACAGTGGGCGTATAGAAGGCACACCTCTAGTCCTCCGCGAATTGCCACCGCCGCCACATCCTCCGTCCACACTCCATTAAAGAGGTAGAAACAAGTTTGAAGCTTTACAAATCAAATAAATGGTGGATTAAATTGAAAATAATTCAACCATAGGTTGAGTTATTAAAAAGGACAGAGCACTAAGTTATATAATTAGCTCTGGATACTTGAATTTGTTTGAAAATTGCTGAACACAATCAAATCCTTCTCAAATTAACACACACACATACATGCAAGCAATGTTTGGTTGATCAATCTTTCAGAATTCAATCTTTGAATCAAGAATGCTGAATGACATGAAAAATTTTAGGATCGGAAAATCCCCAACACTCCACATTTGGTTCAGAAGCTCTTCTTAAAGCAGAGGAAATGGAAGAATAATGAAACAGAGGAAACTTAGCTCAGGGCTATTTGATCTTATTAAACACAGCAAAAACCCACAATTTCTTTTTTTGACCTTCTTGTGATTGAAGCAAAAACCCACAATCTTCTGATCAAAATGCTGAATGAAATAGAAAATGTTAGGATAGGAAAATCCTTAAGTAACACTCCACATTTTGTTTAGAAGGTCTTCTAAAAACAGAGGTGACTTGATTCATCGAGATCTTTATGCTTTGTTTGACACGAGACACTGATTATTATCGGAAAAAAACTAACAAAATGGGAGAAGATAGAACACGAAACAATAGCAACATCATGACATAAGCTCAATCTGAATGCATAAGATGAAGCACTGATATGGAGCGGAATGGCATAGTCAACTAGTGTGTGATTTATGCATACAAACCATTACCATTCCATCTCAATTTTACAGATGCTCTCAACAAATTGGTGGCTGCTCTTTTCTTGCCCATAAAGTCTGTGTAGACCTTCTCCCCCTTCTCAAGTTTGAGACTCCAGATGAACTCGGCGATGTAGTAAAGGCACAAATTTGTCCATGCCCGAACAAATGGTTCTTCAGTTCAATATTTTTCTGTTTTTTCTGCTCTCTTCCTTGCAATGGACCTTGCTACTACTTTTTTAAGTTTCAACATCCTTTATATGATGTACCCTTGACGACTGATCTGTCGTGCGTAGCTGCTCCAAGCATTATAAAGCACAGCTCATATAGCCAACACCTTCTCTTTCGCACTGCCCGCTATTCGCGGGCCTCTACCATCAGTTGTTGTTCCCGCGGCTCCACCTTTCTTGATGTCTATAGGTGCACTACCTGCGATTTCTACATTCATCTAAGGTGCGCCTTGCTCCCAAAAAGGGTTCATTTACGTAAATTTGATCAACATCCTCTGGATTTGATCACTAGTAATAGTAGTGGTAGTGATCATGACATCTGTGAGGTGTGTGAGGAAGGTATAGAGTGCAAGTATTGGTTCTACCGATGTGCTAAATGTGACTACTCTTTCCACATAAACTGCATTCCCTCGCTTGGCTATTTGTCCAAAGTCAAGTTCGGAGGCAAAAGTAGCATGCCTTGTCACTCTCATCCTCTCACACTTAAACGGATGCTTACTTACGGAAGAAATGAGAGGTGTGGGTATTGTCACCAAATCATCCCGGGATTGGTAGATGAAGCGGCTTTCTCATGCTCACAGTGCGAATATTGGGTTCATTTTTCTTGTGCGAGGGATTCATCTGATCAGATTCCCAGATCTATGGTTTTCTGTGAATTCGATGTACAGGCGATATATGATTTTGTAAGTAGGCATCAATCTGAGTGATCTTGTGCCTTCTATATATATATATATGAGTGAATAAAATAACCCTTTATTGCAAAGCCTTTTAACGAGGCATTTTGTTGTAAGTTGTTACTGTGTTTCAGTAGTTGTGTCCTATTTTTTATAATAAAATAAATAGTAGAAATGATATTAATATTAAATAGCATTAAATAACACAGATTGCTAAATTATATTTAAAAAATTTGTCAATATATGCAATAAGAATAAGATTTTTACATATATAGCTTGTGACCTAAAAAGAAACTAACAATGACCTAAAAATGCCCTACATATGATTTTATTCTGCGTTTCTATATTTAAATCTAGTTTTGCATAAATCAAAACCCTATACTAAAACATAAACATTTAAGTATAAATTGGACTACAAATTTAATTTCTAAGTGATATAAAATCTTAATTTAAACTAGTTTGTAGTGAATATCATAAAAATATATTTCGGGCAAATTGGCCAAAAAAAACATGAATTTTTTGGTCAAATTCTAGTTAATCCCGAGAATCTAAAAATTAGTCAATTATATTATAACTTTAACATTTTGAGTGAACTACAAAAATAGTCCCTGGACTATGCATTTATCTCGCCAGACAGCCCTGGACTTTAAAAATATCCCCAGACAACCCTGGACTAAGCGTTTATCTCAAAATTGGTCCTTTTTCACTGTTTCGTACCGAAACTACCCTTTTAGGGGTTTGGGCATTTTCGGAAGTTCAAATAATTCACTTTTTCAGTTGTCAGAGCATTTAATAATTGTGCAGGTCAGGTTGTCTCCTTATATTAATAACTCTCTCTCTCATTCTCTCTCTCTCACCTTCTCTCCTCCATCTTTCTTCTCTTCCCTTCTTCTTCCTCCCCTTCCTTCCTTCTGCAAAAGTCGAGAAAACATCTCGACTCAAGAAAGAAATCAAATAGAATGTTGTATTTTTGGTGGATTTTGAAGGCTGCAATTACTTGGTTGAGCATTGGTGGGCGTGAAGACGAATTTGGAATAGAAGACGAAGTTAGGATAGAAGACGAAGTTGATTCTGAAGTATCTATCTCCTCCATCTCTCTCTCACCTTCTCTCCTCCATCTCTCTTATTCTGCAAAAGTCGATGCAACATCTCAACTAAAATGGATTGTTGGTAGAAAAAGGGCAAAGGTTTAATTTCGGTGGTGTTATCCGAATTGTGTAGTTTTTAACTTGGTTTGGCAGATTCGGCGCCAAGGTGGGAGTTGGGGGAGAGGCCGACGAAGTTGATTTGGTAGATAGACTGCAGTTAGTGAGTTTTGGGGAAATATTATGTTGGCGTGAATTTTATTTGATTATGTGTTTGTAAGGTGTAAGTTGGGAATTTTATTAATTTTGAAGGTTTGAAGGTTGTGATATTTTAGTTTGATTTTTTTTACTCTTTCTATGAATAAAAAAGAGAATATGAAAACCACTCTGTCCGAAGTAGAAGTATGAAATAAGCATTTTCACTCGAAATGTCCAACGTCTGGCAATTAACTAATGCTGGAAATCTAGTTTCGTTTGCATTTTGGGACGCTTTAGCCTTGCAAAGATACTTCTCAGCTTTTCTTCAGACTTTTTTCCACCAATGTGTGTGTTTGGATTTCTGCTTTTCTCCATTTTTTTGTGTTTAGGCGTATGTATTGGGTTGTGTAGGTGTTTATATTGGTTGATAATGTAGGGTTCAATAAGTTCAATGAGTTCGTTGGAAGTTGGATGATTTGAACGCATATTTGGATGATCACTGGGTACTGATCGAATTAGACATATCATATACAATACCAATATCAGTTCGAAACTAATATCATATTTGGTTTGGAAAATAATATCATCTTTATCAACTAATGCATATTTGGTTTTGAAAATAGTATCATCTTTAGTACAAAGGGAAATTGTAATATCAGATTCTCGGTCACATTCATTTCAGAGAATAATACTCCCTCCGTCCCAAGGTATTAGACCAACTTTCTTTTTTGGGATGTCCCAACATATTAGACTCATTTCCTTTTTTAGCAAAAAGCATCTATCTTATTTTATTCTCCACCTACTTTTTTCTCTCTTCTCTCCCCTACTTTTTCCCCCTCTCATACTTTACTCTCTCCACTTTAACTATTTAAATATCACTTCCTTAAATCATGTGCCCAAAAGAAGTGAGTCTAATACTCCGGGACGGAGGGAGTATCATCTTTGGTACTAATATCTGAAGATTGCAAACACTACTACACAAAATAATATCATACTGCATACTAGTAGTAATCTGGCCATAGTGGATGCCACAAAAAGATATTAGTTTTAACATATGAAGGTTTAAGTACATCAGTACTCCTAAGTTATGCATGCAATCCTACATAAATGCATACCAAAATCATCATCGATCTGCACATCCCTTTCTATTCTATGGGCAAAAACAAACAAAAAGGAGTTGCAACCCAAATAGTGAAGGTTAGAAACACAGATTGTATGTGATTTATACCAACAAAATCATAAAGTTTCAGTATTTGTAATGCCATTCACCAAATACACCATTTGCAAGGCCAATTCAATTAGCCGTCTTGCGACGACCAAATTATATATAGAATTTTTATTAATATAATAATTGATAAATAAATTGAAAACTTCAAATTCACTAAAAAAATATTTAAATTTCTAAAACATGCATTTAAATTCTACGAAATATCTCAAATATTAGTATTTGATCATGTTTATGATTGAGTTAAAGCACATATCTCAAATATATCACAATTAAATGTTTTACATTGTATGAATATTAGTAATTTTATTGGATTGATCGCATGTTAATATTATCGGTAGCAACCCGATTAACCCGCTGGGCTAGCCTGAAATTCGAGCTTTTAGGGTTAGGGTTGAACTTTAATAACCCGAAAGAAATCACAACCCGATTAGCCCGTATCCGATTGGCCCGAAACCCGATGGGCCGGCCCGATTGACATCCCTATCTACTAGGGACTGCAATTGATATTTCTTCAAACCCAATATGATATTAAATTTGGGACTACACCGGATACAACTATCAGGTATCAAATATGATATTATTTATTGGGTATCAAATATGATATTATTTCTTCCTTGTTGTCCTAGTACTTCATATGATATTATTTGTGTTGATTAAGTCGAGTACTACATCCGATATTATTTCAACAAGTTTCATTTCAGTAACATCTCCAGCCCATTCTCTAACTAGTGAACTGTTTTTTTTTCGATGAGTACATGTCGTATCCATTTCATACCCATTGAAGAAAAAACCATTCACTCATGCCATGATTAATTTCATTACTCAATTTAGAAATATCCGAAACAAACTTGAAACTTCAAAAATTAAGACTTAAGATTCGGTACTTAGAGCACATAAATCAAAATCAAATTACATTGATTTGAACACTATAATTCTTCCCCAACTTTCACGCACTACTTCACCAAATTTTTTTCCCACAAATTGCAATCTACGGGTGAAAACCTACTTCATCAAACTCACCATAATGGCTACAAACGAAACAAACAACGAAAACCCAACAAATAACACCAAAATACAATCTTTAACTTTACTTCCACCTTCAACACGATTTGGAGATAATTCAGAATCAACTCCATCTTGTCTTCCAACTTTGTCTTCACGCCCACCATGCTCAACCAAGTAATTGCAGCCTTCAAAATCCACACACTTGGGATGACACCACCGAAAATACTTGCAGCCTCCAATCTTCCCCTTTTTCTCGCAAACGAAATACAACATTCCATTAGATTCCTTTATTGGGTCGACAACGATTTTGAGAATCGCTCTTTGCTGGCACAAACAATTTTCGTACTCAAATCGGAGCCACCTACAACCAGTCCCGCCTCCTCCATCACTCGATTTTGTATCAGACAACGAAGACATTTTTATTTCTTTCTTGAGTCGAGATGTTTTCTCGACTTTTGCAGAAGGAAGGAAGGAAGGGGAGGAAGAAGAAGGGAAGAGAGGAGAGATAGAGGAGAGAAGGTGAGAGAGAGAGAAGGTGAGAGAGTTATTAATATAGGGAGACAACCTGACCTGCACAATTATTAAATGCCCTGACAACTGAAAAAGTGAATTATTTGAACTTCCGAAAATGCCCAAACCCCTAAAAGGATAGTTTCGGTACGAAACAGTGAAAAAGGACCAATTTTGAGATAAACGCTTAGTCCAGTGTCTGAGGATATTTTTAAAGTCCAGGGTTATCTGGCGAGATAAATGCATAGTCCAGGGACTATTTTTGTAGTTCACTCTAACATTTTTTCCTAACTATCCCATTGATTTGAATTTGAGGAAAATGATATGTACGATACTTCCTCCGTTCTATAGAAATAGGACATTTAATATGAGCACGTGTTTTAATGCATAATTGGTAAATATGAGAGAAGGAGTAAAAGTAGTTGAAATTGTGTAGTGGATAGTGGGATCCATTAATAATAAAAGTACAAAAGGAGAAAAAGGATACCATAAATGGATATGGACGGAGGGAGTATAATTCACTAACAGAGTTTGATTGGACGAATCTGGATCCAACAATCTAGTTGTACCAAAATCAGATAATCAACCTTCAAACTCTGAATCCAAGAGTATGTTGCTGATCGAAATGTCTCTATGTATAATAGGAGGGCTGCAATCGTGATGCATGTAATACAGTATATAAGACCTTATTTTGTAACCATTTTGTCGTGTAATATTGCTTCAAATTTAATTGTCTAATTTTGTAATTTGTCGTGTAATCATCGAACTTAATTATCTGATTCACAGACTTTAAAATTAAAAATAAATTTGTTAAGGTAGAAGAATTAAGTACAAAAATATTTCTCATATATGTACTACTTAAGAAATTAAAATTTTCATTAGTATATCCCAAATCTACGGAGAAAGGCAAATGGACTAATTAGCATCTTGGATTATATAATTCTTTACTTGGTCGACCATGCCAAATAATATTATCGAATGTTTTTCCCTTTCTTTGGAATAAAGATGCAGAATTTGCGGTTTTAAACGAATTACTCCTGTCATGGACCATAAAGTTTAATTAGTCCCTTACTCTTAGCATCTACTACAAACTTTTATATATAATAGTACTCCCTCCGTCCACGAATAAGAGTCCCGTTCACTTTTTTGCACTTGTTTTATAAAAATGATAATAAATAGTTAAAATGGAGAAATGATAAAGTAAGATAGAGAATAATGTAGACAAGACTCTTATTCGTGGACGGAGGGAGTATTATTTTAGAAATTGTATTATACCATTACATTACATTGCTAATGTAGAATCTACTTTTCATTGACACTACTTACTTTAACATTTATCTATCTCTTTTACATTACCAATTATACATTAAAACACATGCCAAATCAAATATTCATACTTTTCAGAGACATAGAAAGTATTATTAGTCGTCAAAGTAGGGACGGGGAAAATATGCACTCAGGTAACTAAGTACTTAAGATTTAAGCACTTCTTAGAGCACACGGATGACTGTGCCTTTATAGCTTGTGATGCATATTTTTATCATATGTATATAATTTCTTGTCAAGTGACCACATTAAAATTACCTAGGAAAGTCAGTGGGCCGGATATATTATACTACATGTTTCTAGTCAATCATAATTGTAAAAGAGAGAAAAGTAAGAAGAGAATATTTCAGTAATTGACAGGACACACCAAATAAAAAAATGTGCGGACTACTAAAAATATCCCCATTCTTGAAATAGAAGAAGTAAAAATATTTATTTCCCATATACGTACAACTTTAGCTATTCTTTTAGTATATACTAAATCTAAGAAGCAAGCAAACATGGTACTTAATTAATTAGCATTTCTTAATATCTTTCAAGTTTTTTTAAAAAAATTTACTTGGTCAACAATGGCAATACTATCGAGTGTTTGTCAAGTCGGAGAATAAAGGTACACACTTTCATTTGTTGCTTGAAAAGAATTATACTTTTGGTTCGGCTACAAGTTTAAGTACCTACTCATAAAAAAGAGTATTAGCAATAAATGGAAGAGTATTCTATGATGAAGTGAAAAATATGTAACACGCCTGACTTATTACCGAAGATCGAATATGGACAAGATTTTCGAAAGGAACAAGGGAACGTGATTTTTTAAATTACTCGTATAGATTAAAGAAAAATATCAGTGGCGTAGAAATATAAGACAATTGATCGCAAGCATTCCCATATCCTATTACTCCCTCCGTCCCATATTAGGAGTTAGATATAGTTATGACACGGATTTTAAGAAAGAGTTGAAATGTATAATAAGTGAAGTGAGATGATGGAGTGTGTAATAAACGAAATGAGTTGGTTGAAGGTGGGTCCTTTTTGACTTTTTGGGGTAGGTTAAGTTTTTTTTCTTTCTGTTTTGGTTTATTTTTTTTTAGATAATGTCATTTTGATATAATTTTGATGAACAATGAGGTAAAATTATATGACCAAATATGAAAAATTCTAAATGTTATTCTTAAACTGGGACAGATTTTTATGGCAAAAAAATGACTCTTAATCTGGGACGGAGGGAGTATATTATAATCCGACTCTTATATCATGTGATATTAGAAAATCGCGGTTTAATTTTACAAATTTATCAAATAATAAGAGTGAAATTGAAAAATCATATTAACTTTTCTTTTCGATAAGGTTTATTAATATTTCCATCTATCCACGCGATGACTTAGAATCTCCGACTTATTAGATGGGGGCGAAAGGTCTTACTACCTGAGATACACTTCATCATCTAATGTCAACACTCAACATCAATTAGTTATACTTGAAAAAATAATTTTGAAGGGTTTGAATTAAATAAATCCAACAACATGACATTTTGAGTAAAGTGATTGATATTCTTGGCCGACTAATCAAGTCAAAGTATATACTGTACATGATTTGTGGAAGTAGCATCATCCTTCATTAATACTTTTAATCCATCTAAAACAAGTATATATATTCGAAGTTTTGGCTGTCGCTCACTAACATTTAATTGCATAAAATACAACACATTCAATTGCATCACTGAAGAGGGAAAATATTCAGACAGTCTTACCATAGGTTGATATTTTTTAGTTAATCTCTCTTTTTTTTTGTGTTCTAATTGAATATAGAATTATGCATATAACCAAATATAATTAGTATGATTAATATTATATTCCAAATATAATGTGATAGTAACATTAATTATTAGTATGTTTTAACACCTCTCTCTGTTTTTTTGAATGACAGGTATGGAGGGTGATAGGCATTTCAGTCATCCTCATCCATTGACTTCCTTTCTAGTAGATGATATTGAAGTGGATGGTTCTGATAACTATCATTCTTGTAAAATTTGTGGTTTGCCAATTCTATTTGTTCCTTCCTACACTTGCACCATTGTTGCTTGTGATTTTTTCCTTCACAAATCGTGTGCACACAAATTACTGGAAGAATTTATCCATCCCAATCATAATCCGGGTAATGTAGTCCACACCCTTCATATCCGAGAAGGAAGTCCCAATTTCACCTACAAATGTGAGGATTGCGATTTCGAAATGCATCCTTTGGCTGCAGCTGCAATGTTTGGTGTTGAGATCAAAAGCAAACACAAGAGCCATCAACCTCACCCACTCGTGGCTCATTGTAGACAGATTTTGTCTCTGTGCGATGGTTGTGGGGAGAGACATGATGGTTTCTTCTTCTGGTGCCAACAATGTGATTTCTGGATTCATCAAGACTGCACCATAGTGCCTACTGCTATCACGCTCCCCACTAATCCTCAACCTTATATTCTCGCTTATTCCATTAGTGCTAGTACCCGATATATTGATTGCATAGTATGCCAGCAACCCTTGCTTCTTAACCATAACGCCAGCTATATCTGCCCCCAAACTGTTAAGAGATGATTTCTCTTAACAAGATTCCGGCGTCGCAGAGGCGATCGTCGGGGGATAAAAAGGTAGACGAGGTAGTCGCGGGAGTTTTGCCCGTCGATCAAACCAAGATAATACCGAATTGAAATAAAGCGTAAAAATAAGATAAAGGTAATTGTATTTCTTCAATGCATGAGAAGGATACAAATACTCCTATTTATAAGCTAGCCTAACTTAATGAGCAAGAAAATAAAGATCATATATAGAAAATATGGGAAAGATATGCTAAATCAATATAAAAGATATGTGGGGATATTCCTAGTAAAATACTCGTATCAACTCCCCCACGGTTAAAATCCACCTTGCCCTCAAGGTGAGAACCATAAAGCAACGAAGAGTGTTGAAACTCGAAGCTTTGGCGAGTTATTTCCTCCCGGATCAAATGTATAGTGGTAGGAAACATGTGGATCCTGCAATCCGACACCAACTCCATCCTTTTGGAACTTGTGGTTCTCTGTAAAAACACATTTTTCCATTATAACTACCATCATTTTCTGAAGTGGTATCTTCTGCAATATCAACTCCTCTTCTACTTCTTCTTGAGCAACCCAATGAGATGCACCTGAAACCTGGTTGTCTTCCTTGGATCCAAAAAAGAGTAGATCCTCCGCATTTTTGAGATGCATTACATAAACATCACAATTGTTCCTTTGACCATTTCGAAATAAAATTACACCTCCTAATCCATAGGTTTCGTGCCCGATCTCACTTAGAAAACTCATCAACCTCTTAACCACTCCCAAAATTGCAACTAGTGTGGAGAAACTAGACACAAAACTGCCATCAATAAAGAGAAGAAACTCACGAGGGGCAAATCCAATTTGAAACCACTCCCTACCAAGCCTACCATCAAGATACCCAAATTCATAGTGCTCTCGAGAGATTGGATCTATCAGAGCCCGGTAGCAGTTGGCTATGGAGTAGACAGAGTACTTATGAGCAACTTCTCCATCCAAATTGTTCTCGACTACCGGCAAGGAACACCAGCTATCAACAAGAGGCTTTGACAACAGAAGCTTTGACAAATAAAACAACTTTGCAAGATATCCCCCTGGATCAAATGCAAAATGTCTTCGGTCGGTAACAAATGCAGCACCATTGGAAACCCCAAGTACACAATTGGAATCATTCATACTCCATATTTTGTGAAGACACATTCCATCTCTAATAGGATCAAAAAACCAACAGATTCTTGTCGGTCCACACAGAAGGGCTCGCAAAGCTGAGCCATCATAGCTATTAGTGTTGCCTCGCACAGCACGAGCAGTGCCAAGGTATTCAGTTGTACGATGTAGAGTCGTTTGTTTCTCCTCCAGCATCTTCTTACGCTCACATTCCTTCTCTCCAACTTGGTTTCGGGAAACAATCTTTTCTTCATCAGCTACAGCAGGAGCCTCCTTACTAACATCATCAACTTTCACAACTTCAGTAACAACACCCTCTGTGTATCTGAAGGAATCCTGCATCGTGAGAAGCTCACGGTAGTCCGGATTATCTTCCTTCAAAAATCCCCCCAAATTCTGCCAATGTACTGCTAAAGCATTGATAGCACCTACGTCCACTTCTTGAACTCCTGAGATTCCAAGCTGTCTCCGTTGTGGACAACAAATTGCAATTGTTTTTACAGCCTCGCCGCTGATCTGCTGACACGGCCCAATTTGAATGCCCTCTGAAGCTTCATGTCGAGAAAGTGATGAAGCTTTTAGAAATACATCATCTTTTCCATATTCTAATAGTGCATCTCCCTCTCCAATTTGCTCTCTGAGGCTGCAAGACAGAGATACCGCAGCTGGTAGAGGCGGGATAGTGGCGTGAGGCAGGACAGCCGCAGCATGGACCGTCGCGGTTTCTGTGCGGCGAAATGGGTCGTCAATTTCATAAGCCATAATCCAAGCCTCTTCTCCAAAAGGAAGTGTCATATAGCCAACATCAACATCCACTATAGTTAGGGGGTCGCGCCTTGGTGCACACCAGGAGGAGGGCGAGCCCTGCGGTTGCGTCACTGGGGGTGACTGATCATATGTCGGGTATCCATGCGATGTGAGCAGATCCGGCGTTTCCAAATAGGTAGGCTGCCGTGGTAGCGATTGTTCATATGGCGGGTATCGGTGCTGCGTGTACAGTCCCCGCGGGACCAAACAGGTGGGCGGGCGCAGTGGCTGGTGCAGGGGCTGATATTCGGGCTTCTCCGAGTGATAATCTGGCTGCTCCGAGTGATATCCGGTGTAGGGATTTCGCGGAAGCACATCTGAAGAATAGGACGCCTGATAGCGCGGCTGTTGCTGAAGCGTGTTGGGCTGATGGGTCACACGCGCGGCCTGACCGTACTGGTCCAGCGATGAGAGGGTTGAGAGCGGTGGTTGGTTGGCTATGTAGCGGGGCTGGTGGCGGGTGATCTGGAATTGTGGCTGTGCAGCGGCGTACAGTAGAGGTCCGTCCGGTGGGTCAGGTGGGTCAGGTTCCGGGCGCAATGGAGGGCAACCAAATCAGAGGTGTGGGTATTGCAACCAAATCATTCGAGGATTGGAAGATCAATCGGCTTTCTCCTGCTCACAATGCGATTACTGGATTCATTTTTCTCGTGCAGGGGATTCACACTCATCCTCTCAGATTCGTGGATCCATGCTTTTTGAGGAATTTGACGAATAAAAGACAACTCATATGCGTGCAACGAATATTAGTACTACTTGATTTCATTGTGTTTAGTAGTTGTGTTATATTTATTGAATTAATTGTCATAAAAGAGCTTGGTTTTAAGTAAAATTAGTCTCATCTGCAATGCGGACATGATGATCATCACAAGTGATGCCTTTCCAATGACAGTAATGAGCAGTGGAGTTGATATAATGCCATCCAAAATCCATCAACGCCTTCAATTCTATGCTAGAATTGGAAAGATTAGCAACAAACACAACATCCATCACATATATTTTCATAGTTTGCACATAGATTTTACAGTACATAATCATTAACCTGTTATGTAGGATGTATACATAATTTTTATTCTAGAATTTGATTGCTACACACTATAATGTATAACTAAAAGGTTCAGATCAATTCTTGTTTTCACTTTGTTGTGTGTGAAAGAAAAACACAAAACTACAACTATAACAATTAACATAATGGCATAAGCTCAATCTGAATACATGAGATGCTGAACTGAAATGGAGAGGAACGGCACTGTCAACCATGGTGGGCGCTTAGCGAATACTTGAGACACCTCCTTCATTGTTGTCCCCAACTTTGGATCAACACTTACGGCTACGCATTTTAGTGCTAATCTTACCACTCTTACATCTTCGTATGGAGATGTTAGCCTTTGCACCATCATGTTTTGAGCATATTACGTGGATCTCACCATCATTGTCATGGAGGAAATGAAATCCCCCGGATGTCTCCAAACATGACTTCCAATGCCAAAACTCCAAAGCTATATATACACATCACATTTTTCTGTAACCACCATAGTTGAAGGCCAACTTTGCAGCCAACAAACATTTCATCATCACATAGTTTTACATCTTCTTGTTTTCCATCTTCCATTGGAAGAGTTATTAGCAAATTTGAAACTTTACACCCACAGCTTATTTCTTACGAATAAGTTAAATTGTGTGAAATTTTGGTTGACTTTGTTTGAAAGGCCAATTTTTGGCTTCAATTTCGGATTCTTGGTTTTAGAATTACACAAAATACTAGAGTAGTACTTCCTACCTAAGTGATCAACTTTCCATTTTGAGTTGTCACACCACAAGTGATTAATTTCCTTTTTTAGCTAAATTCAAAACTTCAACCATCTCTTACTTTATTCCATCTATATATCTTATTTATTCTCTCTTTATCTCTCTTACTTTTTCATCTCTCATACGTTACTCCCTCCTCTTTAACTTAATATAGTATCATTTCCTTAATTCCCGTGTTCAAAAGAAATTCATCACTTGTGGTGGGACGTCACTTATAGTGAGGCGGAGGGAGTATAATTTTTTAACATTGTCAGAATAAAATCGCATAAGATCAGGAGGATTATATGCAATTGATATAGAATATATTGTACCATATATAACATAGCAATAATTGTAAATTAGGTTTACCATACTTAGAGTCTCTCTAGCATATATAAAGATGTAGTCTCTGTATTCATAATTATTGAATAAGAAGAACAATTTTCCCCCATCGACTTCTAACATGGCCTGCTCTTGGCTCAAAAAAATCTCATCACAGCCAATAATACCAATTTCTCGACCATTTTTTTCCAGCCAAAAACCAACCCAGAAATCAACCTACACCCAAAATATGTCAGATACAGAGATACAGAAGATACAAAACATATGGAGTAGACGGCGAGTCTGAGAAACAGCAAAAGCATCACGGTACCATTCAAGTTGAATGGAAAGAACTACCCTTTCTGGGCAAGATTGATCAAGGTGAAGATCGGAGGTAAGGGTGCCTACTCGTTCATCAAGAATGATCCCCCGGAACCAGGGAGCAAGGGATATGACGAATGGGAGGAGAACGACCTCGTGGCGTTTTTCATGGATTGTCGACAACATCGACAACGAAATCATTGCAGACTTTGCCCACCACTCAGACGTCGAAGGCACTCTGGGACAATCTCGCGGTGACGTTCGAGAGTAAAGCCAACAAGTACCTCATCTATGACCGGGAAGAAAAGGCGATTAACATCAAACAAAGCAATATGGATCTGGAGACATACTACAGAAAGATTCATGGACTATGGATCAACATAGATAGGAGTCAGAAACAACCAATTAGTTGTTGTGACAAAGGGATTGATCAATTCCGGACGTTCTCAAACTCCAAAAGGCTCATCAAGTTCCTGACCGGATTAAATCAGGAATATGACTCAATCCGCTGGGAAATTTTGAAGGAAGAACCAACACCATCAGTGGAGGCAGCATATGGATGGGTGAAGATGGAGGTGGCTCGACGTCGAATCATGCCACCGGCGTCGTCCTCACCCACCAACGAAGCCAACGGCAGTGCCGACTCATCATTTGGTGGAGAAATCGGAAAAGGCTTCGCCGCTCAGACCCAACGGCCTCTACATCGGAACGGTCCACCACCACCGCGCCCCGCGGCCACCAGCCAACCGGGAAACAAGCCCGACACGTCGAAATTATGGTGCTCCCATTGTGGGAAACAGAAACACACTTGGGAGACCTGCTTCAAACGGGTCGGATACCCCGATTGGTGGGAAGAACGGCAGAAGGCGAGGGCTTCTCAGGCCCAGGCGAAAATGGCCGTCGGCGTAAACGGAGAAGGAGTTCCGCAGCAAATCGAGGTCGAAAACTAGACGTGGCCACGGTTCAAAAACCGCCGGTTCCGGTTCGGCGATTGGTGGAACCGTAACCGGCCCGGATACCGGTTATCCGGTTCCGGTTTAACCGCCGGTTACCGCCGGTTTTTCAGCGGTTCCGGGCCGGTTCCGGTTCAATTTTTTTTTTTTTTTAATTTTATAGTTATAACTTTTAAATTATATAGTAAAATCCAAAGATAATTGATAACGATAAATGATAACGATAAAGAATTGCAATTTTATTGATTTGAAACTTTGAATGTAAATTTCTACAATACAATTACAAGTTACAACTTACAACTTACAACTTACAAGTTATTCCCTCCGTCCGCGAATAGTAGTCCCGTTTTTCCATTTTAGTCCGTCCGCGAATAAGAGTCCCGGTTCACTTTTACCATAAATGGTAATAAGGTCTCACCTTCCACTAACTCATTCCACTCACATTTCATTTAAAACTAATATATACAAGTGGGACCCCTATTCCACTAACTATTTTCCATCTACTTTTCTTAACATTTCTTAAAACCCGTGCCATTGAGAAATGGGACTCCTAATGGTGGACGGAGGGAGTACAAAATACAACAATACAACTATACACTTGAATTTAAAATTTAAATACAAAATTACAATTTACAAAAAACATATTAAAAGTAAAGTTGAAACAATTAGGAAAAAAAAAAAGAAATAAAAGGAAAAGGACTTGAGCTCAACTTAAATTTAAAATTTAAGTTGAGGTGCCTACGTATCCTTAATGCTCAATTGTATTGTGGAATCAAAGTCCACGTAGTTCTCTTACCTTGCTTATCTTGTTGGTTGGCGGTTGACGCGGTTGGCCTTCATTCTTCACCTTCATCCTCGGTGTCGGTGAAGGTTTCCTCACTCTCTTCACGAGCATCCCAATCTGGTTCTTGCGCTCTCTTTGCAGCTTTTCCCCAATCATCAAGTAACATCACAGCTTCCATATTTCTCGCGGAGAGTTTGCTTCTTCTCACATCCAAGACACATGCTCCAACACTGAAAGCGAACTCGACGACAACGGTGGAAGCCGGGACTGCAAAGATCTCCTTAGCCATTGACGCAAGTATGGGATAATCTTTCTCGTGTGTTCCCCACCACTCTAGGACGTCGATTTGGGCGGATGTAGGACCTGCATCACTAAAAGTATGGTGGGGTGCTTTCAAATAAAAATCTAACTCGCTTACCGATCCCATTGAGGTGTGCCTTAAGCTTGAGCCTGTGCCGTAGCCGTATAAGTCGGCTAATTGTGATTGAGCATCGGGGTCATCATAAGCAAAACCAAAACCGGTTTTCTGACACGAACCGGCGGTTAACCGTCCGTTTTCAGACCTACGCCTGCAACCCTACGAACCTACCGGCGAACGGCTACATATTCCCGGTTAACCGGCGGGCCAGTTCCGGTTGCTTATTTTTGAACCGTAACCGGCCCGTAACCGTAACCGTAACCGGATTTCGAACCGGAATCGTCGTCCGGTTCCGGTTCCGGTTCCGAACCACCGGTTGGAAAACGGCGGTTAACCGGCGGTCCGGTTTGGTTTGGCCACCTCTATCGAAAACCATGGGGAATCGACCGGAGTTGGAACGGGGGCGCATCAGGAGCCTCTACCAGCCGGCGGCAACGTGAGGGGCATCGGGAATCTGGCAGAATGGACGGAAATAAGAGGCGGCGCGTCTAAAGGAAGTAAAGGGTTTGGATTAAATCCAAACCCTAATTTAGAATGTTTGTTTTTAAAATTTTCCCCCCCAGAAGTATGTGAAATATAAAAAACGACCCCATCTCCTTATATCACCCCCCCCCCCAAAAAAAAAACTTACCGAAAATTCGAAAAGGACCCCTATCTCTCCAAAAATCCGAGAATTACCCCAATTTTGAGTCAGAAAATAAATTTGCACCCCTACAAAAATTTTCCGTTGCATTTCATGTTTGTGATGTTACTAATAAAAATTCGAAGGGCTGGATATTTGACTGTGGGGCAACTGATACCATGACTCCAGATAAAAATGATTTTCTTGATTATAGTGAAGTTACTAGATCTTATATTCGAACTGTAAATGGGGATTTGATTACTGTTATGGGTCTGGCACTATTGAGATTTCACCTACACTCCGGCTTAAGAACTGTCTATATGTGCCTACGTTGTCACAAAGATTGATGTCCATAAGTCATGTGACGAAGGAGTTAAATTGCACACTTCTAATGCATCCCGACTTTTGTATTCTGCAGGATATTCAGACGAGGAGGATTCTTGGGCGTGGCACTGAGAAGCAAGGGCTCTACTACGTGGATGAGATAGCCCAACATGGAAATGCGATGATGGCTCACGGATCCACGAAACAGGAAACTTGGCTCTGGCACCGAAGACTAGGACACCCCTCTCCTGATTGCTTTATCCGAACCTTTCTATTTCCTCTGATTTTTCTTGTGAGACTTATGTTTTGGCCAAGACCCATAGACGGACTTTTAAACCCACGAATACTCGTATGCAATCTATGTTTTCTTTAGTGCACTCTGATGTTTGATGTTTGGGGCCCTGCGCCTTTTATTGGTAGAAATGGCTATCGATATTTTGTGATATTTGTTGATGATTGTATTAGGATGACATGTATTTATTTTTTGAAACACAAGTCGGAAGTCTTTGATAGATTTGCATCCTTTTTTAAATTAATCCAGACACAATTTCATACCACTATCCAAACCCTTAGGTCCGATAATGAGAGGGAATTCGTTAACAGTGCTATGACCCAGTTTTGTAAAAATAATGGAGTGATTCATCACACTTCTTGTGCCTATACACCTGGACAGAATGGCGTAGCCGAAAGAAATAATAGAGTTATTTTAGAAATGACCAGAGCCCTTATGATTGAATCCAAAGTTCCCAAACATTTTTGGCCCGAAGCTGTTGCTACATCCATTTTTCTCATCAATCGCCTTCCAACCAAAATCCTAAACATGAAAACCCCCCTCGATATTTTATCCAACAAGCCAAAATTCCAGAATACCTTAATCTTCCTCCGAAAGTCTTCGGTTGTACCGTTTACACTCATATACCTAAACATGAAAGAACAAAACTCTCACTGTGTGCAACCAAATGTGTTTTTGTGGGGTATGGGGTAAACCAAAAAGAGTACAGATGCTTTGATCCCAACACCAAAAAGATCACCACCATTATGAACTGTAATTTTTGGAAACCGAATTTTTCTACCACACCCATCTTAGTAGTTAGGGGGAGAGTGATCCAGGTAGTTCTACGGACTATATAAGTTGGGTGGTGCCAGTTCCAAGCTCCTCGATTGAGGAACCAACAGATCCAGTTGTCACTTATGTCGGGCAGGTCTCACCACAAGAGCCATCTCACCCAAGTCCTTGTAATCCTTCTCCAATGATATCCAAGGTAATCTCTGAACCAAGTAGGGTTGAGATTGGTTACCAACACGAAAAAAAAACCTCTTTGGAAGAAAACCCAAAAATTTATGGGACAAGGGGGAAAGGGATCACTTTCTTTTTGGGGAGGAGGAATTTTAAAAAATCTCCCAAAAAGATTGGGGAAAAAAAGTGAAAGGGGGGGCGAATTTTTGGGAACCTAACAAAAATCCCAAACTTTTGAAGCTTTTGTATGAAGAAAAAAAGAGATCCCGGTCGAAGAAGCAAAAGCATAAGAAAAGGAGGGGAAACAATGTTTGTGAAGAAGGCATTGTGAAAAACCACGTGGGTCAGGCAATTACCCCAAGGGTGAAGGCGGTTTGGGTTGGGGATGGGTGTTCACAATAAAGGGCGGATGGTCGATAGAGATCGGCTCGTCTCGTGGCGAAAGGGCACCCGGGCTTATGGTGTAGATTATGACGAGTTTTCGGTGGCGACCGTCAGTGTTGTGCTCTTTCCTCAATGGGGGGACCTTCTCGGTTTTATGTGACCAACGCATTCCCATGGAGGTTCGAAAAGGCAATTTCATGCATCGGTTGTCAAAAAAAATTTTTAAATTCTGGGTCTAACATGTTTCCTAAACCGGGGGTGTGAAGAAAATCGCTAGATCAAGGAAGTAATGAAGGAGATGGTCTAGCTGAGAGAAAAGGATCTAAAATGAGCAGGATTTACAAGGAAAATCGGGCGAATGGGAGCCTACAAATGAGTAAGTAACAAAAGTCATTATCAATACCGCTGACCCACTAAAGCGCCTATAAATGTAGAGCATGCAACGAATAGATATAGTTTACTCTTCTAGCTCATACATTTTACACACACACTTGGGAAAAATTTCGTAGATAATCGTGGATGGGGTACTTTCTTAAGATTTCGAGTTTGGTAACACCGCTCCCCTAAAGGAGGGCTTAAGATACAATTGTTTTTAATTTCAGCCGTTTTTGCTAGTTTCCACTGGGCTTCTAACTTCACTTTTGGGAGTCGAATCTTGATGTTGATGATGTTTAAATGCTTATCGCTCATGGATCTCGAGTTTACTGTTTAATTTCAAGTTATTTTGCTTAGATCTCTCTCACGCATAATTTTAAAATCGCTAATATGATCTCCTGCTTATTTTGTTATCGAGGAGTTTGATGTGGAATTTGGTGACAGACTGTAGTTGATCGTGCGATCGAGCTTAAATTTGTAACCGGACGCGGATGGTACTCTTCCTGCCGTAGTTCGTACCTGACGCTGATCCTGAGTGATTTTATTCAAGTCGTTTTTCAGTTGAAGAAACAAGAATGATAGACTTGTTTATTTCCTTGTTTTCTATTTCACTCGCCTAGGTATGCAGATCTCGTTTAAGTTCTTCGTTATTTATGCATAGATTTGATTTCTCAAGTTAGTAGCCCCTGCTTTTTTATTCGCTTATGTGTTTTCTCAAGAAGTTTTACAGACTTATCAGAAGACGATGCCAACGCTAGTACGAGCTATTATTCTGTGCCACTTTCCGTCAGATCGCTTTTCTTAGACGGGACCTAGGAATTATCTCCCAGTTCAGTCGTTGTGGTTAAGTTCTTTCTAATATTCCCAAGTCAAGCTAATTTTAATTTTCTCTCAACCCAAGAAATGCGGCGCTACTCAACACCAAAAATACTCCCAAACTCGGACATTTAGCCTTACGATCCTTCTCTCGATCGATCCCTACTTCCCTATACTAGGTTTAGTAAAGTGAAGGAGGGTTTTTGAAGCGGGGAAGTACTTGTGTGTCCGACCGACCGGATTCGCACAACCCAAGAGAGTTCCTGCACTGCTGATCTAGTGGACTTCACGATCCGGGAACTCCGCCTTTATTTAATTTCGCAACACCGCACACACTACACTTCAGACTATCATCCCGACCGCCTGCGGCGCTGCTGTCGGGGATGGATGGCGTTGGCCGTATTAAGGATTTGGTGTAAATATCCCAATTTTTTTGTATTTTTCTCCCCGACAAATATGAGCCGGCTTCCCAACTGGAAGCTGGGCAAGTTCCTTCCGGGATCGTGAGCGCGCATTTATAGGCGAATCAAGCACCCACATCTACCATCACTACTAGATCGATTGGAGAACGAAGATCCATTCCCCCGTTCGAGTCGAAAGTTGAAAGGAGTGGAATTCATCGACGCAGAGAGTATCCAGACATCAACCGAGCCAAGCATTCGAGACCAGGGAGAGTAAGGACCCGCATACGGCTCATCTACTAGACCGATCCTAAATAAGGTCGCTCACCCCACATCTTGACGGTGAACCCGCTTTCTCATGCTATAGTCTCGAATCCACGACGCAGGTCGATCGACATCAAGACAATGCTTGGAGTTCTACCTACTTTCCGGGCGCAGGAACGAATGCCCTTATGAATTTCCTCGAACGAGTTCGAGAAACTATGCAAAGATTCGTAAGCCGAATTCGACGAGGCAATGAAGAGGATCACTGCCTTCTCCTCGAGCAATTCCGTCAGCTTCAAAGGGAGGCGAACACTTGTCACGAGGCTTCCACCGACTCGATCAACACGTGGCAGATTTCAAACCGGGAATTGACTACTTTTTTCCATCTAATAAGACGAATGCCTTGAAGAAGGAGATTCGAGAGTGCAACAAACAAGAATGGCGATGAGTCCCTAAGTTCTTATTGGTCCCGCGTGGCCGGGCTGATGCTTATTCAAACCACAGATTTGATAGGGCGAGACTTACTATTTGTTCTACGTAGGTGCAAACCTCGAGTCAAAGGACTTGATGAACTCCTTGAGCGTGGGAAATTTTACTAAGAACAAAGCAAGTGAAGCCAGAAACGTCAGGAGATCGATTGAGGCAGCAGGCCTATGATAACTCGCGAAGAGCATTGGCGTGGAGAGATCAGCCTAATGCAATGATGGATCAAGAAGACAAGTTAGTTGTAAGACAGATTGATAAAAACCGAAAGGCCTGCGAAGCGCGGACGAGAAATGCAATCCGCATGTCTAAAGGAAAATGAGAAATCCTTGGTCAAGAGGGAAAGGCAACCGCAACTATACTGGCGCTCAACCCTACGAAGGAGAGTGCCACGCTCAAGCAAGTTCGATGGGAAGTCGAATCCCACGGAAGTTGGAATCAAGGGAGACAGAGGGACACTCCATGGAGACTCACCCAAAACTTCGCATGGACCGACCATGATCAAAGGCGCCCACCTCCTCGTGTACTCACGACTCTTGCACACCTCCGAGTGTTCAACTGGCTGTAAAGTGGACAAGAAGGACAATTGCAGCCGGGATACAAATGAATCAGATCAAGCGACTGGGGAAACAAAAATCAAAACAAATCCAGGAAACTCTTATGCGCTGCACCTCACCAGTTAATAACCAAGGCAATTTTCGTAATTCCCAATGCAATCCATCAAGGGAATCAAGTGGTCCGTGGCAAGACAACAATCAAGGGTCGAGTAACCAATACAACAATCATCATGAAATTTTCGGACAGAACTACAAGGTTAAGGACAAAATTTTGGTCAATTCAACTGCATCTTCAATAAACGTGAGTTCACGACATGGTCCATGATTTGCAAATTGCCAGCTCATGCAAGGTAATCCTACATTCCAACAATGACATGGTGCACAAGTTACAAGATGCTCACGAGCAAAAGCCGCCATGGACATGATGGCAAAACAACTTTCCCGTGATCATAAAGATTCCTCACAACGAGATGCGAGGAATGAAGGTAAACTTTCACATCACAAACCGCTGACGGGGCAAATATTAGTCAAATCACTTTCGAGATCTCGCGGGTTACGAAGGGGCCAACGGCTGGGAGCCGATGAGGAAGCGCCTATGCAAGCCAAAGAAGTGGTAAAATGAGTCGAACAAAGAAGAAGGAGGCACGAACTAAAGGGAGATCATTACTGTGAGAGACCCTGCATGTAGCATTTAGGGGATCTCTACCGACTATGGACCCTGCTTCTTCCTAGACTCCAACCTCGAGGAAGTAAGTAAGGAAGGAAACAAGGGAGTTGATGAAACCCAGTCAGGACTTCCACAAACGCAAGAAAGCGGAGCAAAACCATTTCCATATCGAGGGGGAGCGAAGAAGAAAAAGGATGATGTACGTATGATCTCATGGAGATTTTCAAAGAAGTTGAAATCAACTCGCTATTTTTGCAAGCCTTGAAATGCCCACCTTCGGGTATTCATCAAGGAAAGACGGTGGAAAACCAAACTAGACGGGGAAGATCGTGATCGGAGAAATCTCTGTGTTCCGCCGTGATACAAAGGCGGATGCCTCAAAATGCACGTACCTGCATGTTTACATTACCCATTTCCCTTAGGGGATATCAAGGTCGAGCATGCCATGTGTGATCTAGCGCCAATAAATGTTTCGCTCTTTCAATCTATAAAAGGTTAATCAAAAGTAATGCACGATACCAGTAGTAATCCAAGTAGCGTATGTAACTGTACGGTCTTTAAGGAGTATTGGAAAATATTATAGTCAAAGTGCACGAAGTTATATCCCGTCGCATTTTTACGTGATCAAAATGAATGATAATGAAATCACGTAGTCCAAGCTGGGTACTTTTGGACACATTGCTACAGACGGGCCAAGACCATTATCGACGTGTTTGATGGAACAATTTGCTTGGACTATAATGGAGAAAAATATACCTTTAGCATAGATTTAGGATGAAAAGACTCAGATGTCGAGAATATCTATGCTATTGATGTTATTAACCTCACCCAAGAATATCTTGAAACAAAATCGATACAAAAAACGATCGATAACTCCTGAGTCGAGCCATCTTGATCAATAAGAAGTCAGGATGCGCGCAAAGCAGCGAACACAGAATCGGATGTATGAAAAGCTCATGGAAGCCATTATGGAATTCTCCGTGTGAACCCGACCGCCCAGTCTGGTGGATCGGCGATAAAGGCGAAAAAATCAAGTTGTGGAAAGAGACTTCACCTTAAAATTTTAAAAATCCCTTGCCCTCAGAGACGAACGGAACGTAAAAAAAGAACCGAAACACTTCCACTGTGCCTTAAGTACGCTTTACTGAGAAGGACGAGACATTTCCAGAAGTCAATGAAGAATCCCGACCAAGGAATCAGGAGAAAGAGCGTTAGAGGTCATCAAAAGGAACAAGAAAGAATAGATGGACTCTCTCGTATCTTGAAGGAATAAGTCCAGATTCGATGCACCACATCCGCTGGTTCCGGAAGAAAGGCTCATCGAGATGCACAACGAAGCCGAACCCAAACATGCGAGAAGTCTTGAAGGAGGTATTGAAGTCGTTTGCTTCAGAATCATTTACTCCATTCCCGACAAATGAATAGGGTCGGGCCTGGCCCATACGGTGCTGTTAAGTCCTGGATACAAGTCATCAAAAATGAGAAGAATGAATTGGTACCCACCGCATTAGTGATGTACGAGATGCGCATCGACTACGTGAAGTCAATGAAGCCACAAAGAAGGACCATTTTCCTTTGCCTTTCATTGATCAGATGTCAGAAAGATCAAGGTGCAAACGCATTTTTGTTTCCTCACTTGACACGATATTTCCAAATCTACGTTAATCCAGAGGATCAAGAGAAGACCACTTTCACGTGCCCTTTGGTACATATGCATAACGAAGAATGCCGTTTGATTGCAGTAATGCACCTAGGACTTTTCAACGATGTATGATGAGCATTTTTTCGATCTCATTGGCATTTACGAGATATTCATGGACGATTTCGACCGTCTATGGGAACTCATTTGACGCTTGTTTAGCTACCGATCTAGTGTTATGAGATGTCAGAAAAGCATTTAGTGTCAACTTCTGAGAAGTGCCACTTCATGGATCAAGGCATTTGTCCCAGTCACGTGGTTTATGGCATCTGCGTAGACAAGACAAAGTGATGGTCATCAAATACCATACTCCTACAAATCAAAAGAGGTGAGAGGTTTCCTAGGCCATTGCGGGTTCTATAGAGGTTCATATGGATTTTGCAAAAAATCGCCACAACCACTCACCTCTACTGCTACAAATGATGTCAATTTTACCGGATTTAAGGACGTGAGAAAGTATGCCCAAATGCTTAAGGACAAAGTTAATATCACACTGGCCAATCGTGGCAACAATCTGAACCATCCTCTTGCAGATAATGTATGATGCGAAGATTACCGCTGGAGTCATTTTAGACAAAAAATCGATGGAAAAAGCTAAAGGCGATCTTCTACGCTCTTAAAACACCAAATCAAGCCTGCAAGAATTAAGGACAATTCACTCTTATGAAGGAAATGTTAGCCATCTGTATGCCTTTGAAAAATTCAATTTAGTCTTCGGTACGCGGTTATAGTTTTCATGATCACGCAGCGAATAAAGTACTTATCGCTAAGAAGGAATGGGCTCTAAGGTTAATTACTGGTGTTACTTTACAAGAATTTGATCGGGAGTACTTATATAAAAGAGGAACTATATTTAGGTAGCAAATCATTTGGAGCTGTAACTTTCCAAGGAGAAACAGAAGAGGCTATACTCGATGCCTTTCCGGTGGAACATTTGTACTTTTTTGGAGGAATTTCCTGCACCACCTCGACTGGAAGTTAGCTGTCACGGCCCCAGGGAATCTAGAGCAAAGGAAGCGCACGCCGAATGCGTAATCCACATGGTTTGGCCGATCTAGCCAATCACTTTGGTCGCTGTGGAGAGATGTTTGCTGCAAGGTTTCCCGGCCCGGGGAGACGAAGATTGTTCGAATCCAAATTTTATTTTCGGGATGCATCCCTTACCCGGTGGAAAATGTGCTCGTGATCAAGTGACAGCGCCGTATTCCCGGAATGGGAACAAAGAGATGTGTTAAATCATTGCCACGCGCAGCATGTGGAGGCCACTTTGGGCCAAGGAAAAGCAAAGGCTAAGGCCTGGCAAATGGATTTTATCGGGCCAACATCAATAAGTGATGCTTTCAATTCTCACAAACAGTTATGGAGATGCCAATGCATGGGGAATTTCAAAGAGAGATGAAATGCCTCCGAATCCCGCTGACTGTGGTGCTGGGACCCTTTTTGATGTGGGAATGGGACTTGGCTGGACCGTTTCCGCCATCCTGCTAGGGAATACCTACATATTGGTCAGCATGATTATGCATCTAAGTTGATACAAGTGCCACCACAACTCGCGGGCAAAAGGAGGTGAAGGAATTTCTCAAGGATAACATTTTCAATGACATCAGCTCCTAGAGGCCATCATCTCGTACTCAAGGGAACACATTTCGTAATCGCACCATCGGTGGTTGATGAAGAAATATGATGTACACCATCGAGTGTCAACTCTACCATCCCCACCAATGGCCAGTTAAGAGATTTCTAATCGCGAGATCAAGGCGATACTAGAAAAAACAGCTTAATCCGCGAAGAAAGACCGGAGCAAAAAGACTCGCACGATTATGGGCTCAGCGTAACCGCTTTAAAACACCTATCGGAATGTCACCCTACAGACTTCAGTTTGGTAAAGATGTGTCACTCGCCCCGTAGGAACTGGTCACAAGGCATACTCGGGCGCATGAAATGAACATGAAGCCGATAAGATGCGAAGAAATAGAGAAAGCAAATCACAGAGTTTGGAGGAACTTCGTCATGAGTCGCGGAACATATGTGGTACAAAGAAAGAACGGGTTATGGCACTATAAAAACCCTCCGGCCGTGAACTTCATGCGTGTACGTAGTGCTCCTTTTTCGCCTCTTGCTAAACTCATGCTGTGAAACCCAAGTCTAAATGGATCGCCCATACACCATCGCTGTATCCGGGAAAGAATGGAGTTAGCAGAGATCCGGTGGTGTTGCTCCAAACTCTGCCTTCCTCGTAAATCCATTAAGGAGCGTAGTCTATATGATAATTTCGAAGGCAGGTCGTGGGACGAGATTCCATCGTACACACTCCCCTATTATCGCTTAAAGACGAGGTACTCTCCAGCCAATTCACGGGTCAAGGGTGTTCGATAATTTTGAAAATTACAACGAACTAAAGAATTTTTAAATACAACATGTAAATAGTTTAATTTTTTCTCTAAAAAAAATAAAAAAAAATAATAAAAAAAAATTAATAAATGAAAAAATAAAATAAAAATATAAATAATAATAAGAATAATGCGCCTTATGTGTATATAATTTCATAATGTAATCCTAAAATAGAAACCCGTATTATGTTCTAACTCGACTGTGTCCGGGAATCTTCAAATTTTATTTTGTAGGGCATGGTCGAGGGATCGCCAGAGAGAGTCTGCGGGCGAATGCTGAGTGAGCAGATATTTTAACTCAAATTATGGCCGAGATAATTGGCGGGCATGCACGGCCGTTACATCACGCCCGCAACCGCACCATCTTTTCACCAGGCACCGTCGTCCTTCTCTCTCCATCATTCCTCACCAGACAAAAAATCGTGCCTGCTTCCTTCTTCATTCACTCTCTTCTTAAAAGATGCACGAAACCCTAACAACAAAAAATCGCCGCTGCCAGATCTACCGATGGATTCGACTAAGAACTACATGACCCCACTTTGTCGTCGAATTAACACAGACAGTGAAGATGTGAGAAAGCTGGTTGTCAGATTTATTCACCCACCGATGTCACTGCGCTCGATCGTACCATCACCGCTAATTCGCGATTCGGCCGCACACGGCAAATCTCTCCTCAAACAAGATCGCAGCGCGAACCACTTCATGCAAGCGCAAACGGCGAGTCTGAGGACTACAATGCACGCATGACGACACCTTGTTATAGACAAAAAGGCAATGTACCGAGAACCCACTCTGAGGCAGGAAATGCATGAGGGGAAACCCCGTCAACATGAAATTCTAGAGGTGGGAAACCCCTATTGTTGCCGAGATATGAGGGTGCAAACCGCGTGTTTGAAGTTCGCAGGGGGAAACCCCGTCGTGCTTGAAGTTCGTGAGTAAACCCCGCCCGTTGAAATTGCCTAAGGACCCTGTTTCGAGAAGGTCATTGAGGGGGAAACCCCATGTTTGAAACAACTACTATGGGGAGTAACCCCATCTATATCGAAGGGGAAACCCCATGATGGTCAAGAGTAAACCCCGTAAAAGTCACATGAGTCGATCTACATTCGACTACGCAATCCTGAGCCCTTGCAGGAAAGGCTAAAATTGATCGTGGACCCGTTGGACGACTGCAAATGCTGAGCCCAAGATTGATGGCGGCCGAAAGGAGGCGCACCAGGTATAAGCCTCCGACGTGCTGATGACTTCATGCCCAAGCGATTGCAGATGTGAGGCGCGGCGGCATGAGAAAGTTAAGAAAAGAGCAAGGCTGTGCCACCGTATCCACCAGGCCAAGGAAAGCTCCCTCCGGGTCCAGAGGGTCGGTGAGACCCTTTCCCGAGACCAAGTGAAACCCTTGTCGACGAGCACTCACGAGGAGCCCATCCTCGAGCCAAGCTATAACTCGAGGAGTGTTTGAGGAAGAGCCACTCCCTACTCTCTAGCCTGGGCTCACCAAGAGCTGGTTGATGAGACGACAAAGCTTGACGCACCGTAAAAGAATCGCTGTACAAGTGAACGATAAAATGCAGAAAGATGGCCAAGTCGGGAAACAGTAGATATAAGAGGGAGTCAAGATGATCGCATGTGACAAAGAATTCCGCGCCTATATCCAGGAATATGCCTGAGCGGGTCAAGCAAAGACAACGCAAGAGAGGTACCAAATGATTTGGCAAGGAGTTTTTCTCCACTTTTCAGTTGGGCAACACCTCACTGACGCGATTCCATCACATGTACTCTTCAATCAAACACGAGTCGAGCATTAGGGAGCGTCCTACTAGATGGGGGTTGTTCACTAAGTGATAAGACGAAGAGGGGGCTCTCTGGAACGACAGATGCGGGGACGCTAAAGAACACCGGGTTCAAAGTCCAGACAGCACGGGAACCGGCTCACGCACTGTAACTGTATGCGTAATCCAAATACCTGCCTCCCACATCGAAGATCGGATCCTCCGCTTTGCTCAAACATTTATCAGCTATACTCACGGGCAGCATAATTCACTACTACCGATCTCTACTTCACTCAAAGTATGGTATGTTAAGGTGCACCTCTGGATATCGGATGGCGTAGGCGTGCCACCGCACGACGAGCAACCCAGACGTCATATGTACACCCGCCACCTCACCCGCTACCTCCCGTAGGAATATAGAAATGAGTAGATTGCCAAGGGCCGTCCACTCAGAAGTTATGGGCACCCCCAGAGGTGTTCGGGCTAAGCTGGGATTATTTCTTCAACAAAGGGTTGTTATGCATCAGCACCAAAACTCTCTTTCTATTCTTTAGAGATACAGGCCAAGGCGAGCCGAGGAAGCCAGAAGAGGCCACGCTCAAGTGGAAGGGATCGAGGAGCCGCTTAAGGAAGTCCGTAACATGAAAAAGGAGACGCAGATAACGCTGAAGTATTAAGGTCAAGGAACCCTATGGATAAGGAACAACTGGATGGGGAATCCTGAGGCATATGCACCTCAGGGGAAAATATCACTACTGGCAAAGGAAAAGCAACAGGAATGATGATTTATCAAATGGGTGGAGCTTTCAATGAAAATGTTGAAGTGGATGCGCCAGGACGCTTCCCTCGATCGGGCTGAGACAACTCCTGCAACCAGCATACTGAGCTCACTGCACCACAAATAGCCTCTCCCGCCAAGCCACCACGCGCATTGCCTGTGATGATCTCCTGCCATTTCGTGTGTTCCACTTCTTAATTTCAAAATTCCAAATTGATCGAGAAAGCTATGACCAAATCCCAGAGCAGATGAAGAATGAGCTGCTCTTACCAGAAGAGGCTAAGTGACCTACCGAGTCCCACTCTACCATGCCCCAAGTGGACTTTTCAAATTTCTCTAAATGACTAAATGATTCTCAGAATTAAGCAATTTCTTATTGCTCTTTCTTTTATGGTTCACCCATATACGTGTTTATCCTTTTTTAGCAGTATCTTCTCCATTTAGTTTCATCGCGTGGTCTATGCCAGGTTCGTACCAGTTGTTTTATTTGTTTTTCTATGTTTTTCTGTGTTTTTCTCACACTTAGCCCATTGTCAGCTCCAAGTGTGAGAAGTTTTATGATTTAGTTTTGCATTGATTTCTTTGTTCCCCCGTTCACGACGATGGCTTAGAGACAAGCTTCGGTTTTGAAGGGAGGGTACTTAGGCCAATGACAATTCATTATATGTTAAGAGTCCGTTATTTTGGGCATTGTCATACGAGCCAAAGGGATTTAATACGGCATGATTCCCTTTAGTGAAAGTAATTGAAGATATGAGGCATTTCAACTTAGAAGCTTTTTCCCTTTAATTAATTAGCTGTGAAGCCCTACTATATAATGTAGCTATAAACCCTTTGATAACTTTGAGCTTACCAATGTTTAAGGGTCACCACTAAATGCTTAGGAAAGAAGAGCTATATGAGAAAAAAAAAAAAGGGGGAACTGTTATGAAGGCACAGCTGACTGTGCCCGGCAGAAGGCGATAGCCTGACCCAGGAAGGAGAAAACTCTCATAACCCAACGCTTCAGTGGTGTAGCATTAACTTAAGAGAGAATCGATCCTAACATCCCTCGTAAGGAATGAGTGATCGAGTGAACCTAACAATTGGGTAAAGAGCTATCTTGACAAGCTGACAGATTGGCTAGGTAAAGGAAGGGAAAGGGCCTATTTGGAGGAGTGCAAACTATTGGAATGACCTTAATCTTGTGGGGACAGATGCCTAAAATTGAAACTAGCTCATGTATATATGTGTTTTGCGTGTTTGTGTGGTTTTCTTATATTTCTTAGTTTTTTTTTCTTGTGTCTAGGTCTAGGAGTCGGTCAAGAGATAACCTTGCTTGAAATTTGCCTTATTCTTTTTCTTTTCTTGTCTTTATACTTGAGGACAAGTATGGTTTAAGTGTGAGCAGTTTGATAAGGCTAATTTCATGCATCGGTAATGTGCAAAAAAATGTTATAAATTGTTGGGTCTAACACGTTTCCTAAGCCAGGTGTGTGAAGAAAATCGCTAGATCAAGGAAGTAATGAAGGAGATGGTCTAGCGAGAGAAAAGGACGAAATGAGCAGGATTTACAAGGAAAATTGGCGTGACGGGGGAGTCTACAGCTGAGGGCAACAAAGTCATTATCAATACCTCGCTGGACCCACTAAAGCGCCTATAAATAGAGAGGAGCATGCAGCGTAATGGATATAGTTTTTACTCTTCTTAGCTCATACATTTTACACACACACTTGGGAAAAATTCTGGGGATAATCGTGATAGGGGGGGTACTTTCTTAAGATTTCGAGTTTGGTAACACCGTCCTAGTGAGGGCGAAGATACAATTGTTTTTAATTTCAGCTGTTTTTGCTAGTTTCCACCGTCGAACTTCACTTTTGGGAGTCGACTTTGATGTTGATGATGTTTAACTGCTTATCGCTCATGGATCTGAGTTTAGCTGTTTAATTTCAAGTTATTTTGCTTAGATCTCTCTGCTGTTAGCGTAATTCTTAAATTGCTATGTCGATCTCTGTTTATTTTGTTATTGAGGAGTTTGATGTGGAATTTGGTGACAGATCTGTGGTTGATTGAGTGATCGGAGCTTAAATTTGTAAATCTGACGTGATGGAGAATTTCTTCTGTTTGGAGTCCGTGTCGGACGCTTGGATCCGGAGTGGATTTAGCGTCTGAAGTTGGTTTTGGCGTGTGAAAGAAACAGTAGCTGATAGACTTGTTTTATTTCCTTTGTTTTCTATTTCACTTCGTCTAGGTATGCAGATCTGTTAAGTTCTTCGTTATTTATGCATAGATTTGATTTCAAGTTAGTAGCCCTGTTTTTGATTTGCTTATGTGTTTTCTCAAGAAGTTTTATGCAAATTTGGTTGTAGAAGACGATGTCACTGTCAGTTAGTACGAGAGTTAGTTATTCTGCCACTTTCCAGTCGTACTCTGCTTTTTCTTAGATGTGGTCCCACCGTAGAATTATCTCCTAGGTCTAGCTGTTAGGTTAAGTTCTTTCTAATATTCCCAAGTCAAGTTAATTTTAATTTTCCTCAACCCAAGAAAATGCGTGGCAGCAGCCAACACCAAAAATACTCCCAAATCCTTGATTACGAGTCTTACGCATCCTTCTCTGTGGGATCGATCCCTACTTCCCTATACTAGGTTTAGTAAAGTGGTTGAGGGTTTTTGAAGCGGGGAAGTACTTGTGTGTCCGACGACCGGGATTCCGCACAACCTAAGAGTTCCTAGACCAAGTGATCTAGTGGACTTGCTGGATCTGGGGAACCTGCCTTATTTGAAATTCGCAACACTGCACACACACTACACTTGTACTATCACATCCCGACCAGCTTCAAGTGGCGCCGTTGCCGGGGATGGATGGCGTTTGCTGTATTAAGGATTTGGTGTAAATATCCTAATTTTTTTTGTATTTTCTTTCTCCCTGACAGTTTATGAAAGCGGGCTTCCAATCTGGAAGTTGGGCAAGTTCCTCTGGATCAGGGAGTGGCCAGTACGAGTGGCGAATCAAGCAATCTACATCTACCATCACTACTAGATCAGGATTGAGAACGGAAGATCCATTCCCGTTCGAGTCAGAAAGTGAAAAGGAGTGGAATTCATCGACAGAGGAGAATCCAGGGACATCAACCGAACCAGAGCATTCCGAGACCGAGGAGGAGAAGGACCCAGATATGGCTCATCTACTAGACCCCGATCCGGAAATAAGGTCGCTCACCGCACATCTTGACGGTGAACCCGCTCATGCTATAGTCTCGAATCCACGACGGAGGTCGATCGACATCAAGACAAATGTGCTTGGAGTTCTACCTACTTTCTCTGGGCGCAGGAATGAATGCCCTTATGAATTTCTGAACGAGTTCAGTAAACTATGCAGCATTCAGAAGCGACCCGACGAGGCAACAGAAAAGGACTACCGTCTTCGAGCAATTCCGTTTGCTCTCAAAGGGGAGGCGAACACTTGGCTGCGAGGCTTCCACCGGACTCGATCAACACGTGGAAGGATTTTAAACTGGAATTTTTGGATTACTTTTTTCCATCTAATAAGACGAATGCCTTGAAGAAGGAGATTCAGGAGTGCAAACAAGAATACGATGAGTCCCTAAGTTCTTATTGGTCCCGCTTCAAGGGGCTGCTGGATGCTTGTCCAAACCACAGGATGATAGAAGCGGAGACTTACTATTTGTTCTATGAAGGTGCAAACCCTGAGTCAAAGGACTTGATGAACTCCTTGAGCGGGGGAAATTTTACTAAGAACAAAGCAAGTGAAGCCAGGGAAACGCTGGGGAGATTGATTGAGGCAAAGAAGGCCTATGATAACCCGCGAAGCATATTGAGGAGAGAATCAGCTAATGCAGTGATGGATCAAGAAGACAAGAAGGTGGAAGATAGGATTGAAATGAAGGATCTTGGTCTTCTCAAATATTTCTTGGGAATTGAAGTGCTAAGGTCAAAAAAGGGGATTTTCATAAATCAAAAGAAGTATGTCCTTGATCTATTGGCAGAAGTTGGGATGATCGACTGCAAACCCGTGGACACCCCGATGGTGCAAAATCATGGACTACAGATAAAAGAAGGGGCAAGACAGACCGACAGGGGGAGATACCAGAGATTGGTCGGGCAGTTTATTTATCTATCTCACACAAGACCAGATATTGCATACGCAGTAGGAGTGGTGAGCCAATTCATGCATGCACCTTAACAAGAACATTGGGAAGCAGTCTTAAGAATTGTCTGATACTTGAAGGGAACGGCAGAACACAGACTTATGTTTGAAAAACACGGACACATGGAAATACATGGCTTCACCGATGCTGACTGGGCGGGGAACCCCAATGACAGAAAATCAACTGCCGGGTATTTCACCTTTGTAGGAGGGAACCTTGTAACGTGGAGAAGCAAGAAGCAGAAGGTAGTGGCGCTTTCCAGCGCAGAAGCAGAGTTCAGAGGAATCAAAAGTGGACTAACAGAGATACTGTGGTTGCGAAGACTAATGACGGAATGGGACCTCCGACCGGCCCTTCCTTGCAGACTCTTTTGTGACCACAAGGCGGCTATTAGTATATCCGAAAATCCGGTGCAACATGATAGAACCAAACATGTAGACAGTGGCGTAGCCACATTGGAACAAGGGGGTACAACTGTACCCCCAAATTAGAATACTAATACCATGTATTGAGATTTATTTATTAAAAGGATTCTTTGGCCAAGTGGTTGTGATCCCCATTTCCAAAGCACAAATTCTGAGTTCGACTCTTCTCGGTTGCCCTTAACTCATTCCTTTTTGTTTTGATTTCTATACCTTTTTTTTTCTCAATTCTTTTAGTCTAACAATTAAAGTTTCTATATCATTTTAATTTCAAATCTTTTTCTGTTTTGTTTTGTTAATACAATTTGTTTACTTTTTTCATGTTTTATTTTATTCAAACAATTGAAAGTTCCATAGCCTTTTATTTCTATAAAATAGTTGGATTTACTTTTTCTTTGTTAGTTTTTTTCAAATAATTAAAAGAATAGATGTACTTTTTTTTGTTTGCTAAAACAATAGAAATAATAAGTTAATATAGTTTTTGATCAAATTCTCAACTAATTACTTATAAACTATTTTATCAATGGTGTAGCAATTATATTCATATCTATATGAAACATTTATAACTAATAAAATATCTATATTTTTTATTTTCTAAAATAATAGATAGTTTGCTTAAATTATTTATTTTCACAAGGTTCACTTCTAAAAACTAGTATTGTTATCTTATAAAAAGTGATTAAAACTTTACTCAAATATTTTATGTCCAAAAAATTTATTTTTGACTATATAATTTCTTGTTTAGTCGTTATATTCGCGTCTATACAAGACATTTGTATTTAAGACAATGAAAAAGATTGTTCAGATATTTTTTCGTACCTCCAAATCCAAAATCCTGGATACGCCACTGCATGTAGAGGTGGACAGGCACTTCATCAAGGAGAATATTGAAGCTAAGTTAGTAGAAATGCCTTATGTCAAATCTGAAGATCAATTGGCGGATATTTTCACAAAGGCAGTGAACTCAAAGTCGTTTCAACAGGTCCTATGCAAGCTAAGTATCGGGAACCCCACTACCTAGCTTGAGGGGGAGTGTCAGAATAAAATCGCATAAGATCAGGAGGATTATATGCAATTGATATAGAATATATTGTACCATATATAGCATAGCAATAATTGTAAATTAGGTTTCTCTCTAGCCTATATAAAGATGTAGTCTCTGTATTCATAATTATTGAATAAGAAGAACAATTTTCCCCCCTCGACTTCTAACAAACATAAATATACTTAAAAGTTAAAAATTATATGAAATTGTGGTTCTTATTTGGACCGATATTGGGCTTAGGACTGTGGCTCAACTTATTTTTAACACAAGTATACCCGCAAGTATACGGGGCTAATGTAGCAAATAGTAAGCAAAGAGTATCGTATCCACAGAGACAATGAGTGTCAACCTAATTACCACGAACCAACCTCAACTACTATCTAGATGAATCGGAATTTTGGTTTTTCTAAATCTATTTAAAAGTAAGGTAAAAACAATTAAAAACAACTAGAGAACTAAAAGCAAATAAGAAAACGGATGTAGATCAAGGATGAGAAGGGTAGAATCATACGGGATCGATAACAACTATCCTATGCTCAACTAACTTCCTAACTATGCCAACAAAGGGTCTCAAGGGTTATTAAGCTATCACTAAGGTAAAACTATATCTTTTCTCAAAGCATATAATTTGTAGATTGCTACCTAGAACCGAAGTCTCCTTCCTAGAACTAAGGCAACAACTCCTAATAGCTCCTAAGATACTTAGCTTCATTCAAAGGCTCAAATCTCTCGATTATATTGGCAAAGACGTCAATTTCTTCTCTTTCAAATTAAACTACTCACTTCTCAGTTCTTGTAGTAAAATCCTCATGCATTTATAAGGTGATCAGTCAAATAAACGTATAAGCATAGAAGAAATCAAAATAACTAGATGAGCCAAGGCATAGAAAAAGGAAATCAATTAAACATAAGAATCATTGTATCTCCCCCGTAGAACTCTACGAAGGATTTAGCTACTCATGTTCAACACAAAAGTCAAAGAAATATTCAAAAACATTGTTTAAACAAGAATAAAACTAAAAGTAGAAACTCCTAGAATTGGATTGGGCGGATTGGAGGCCTCGTCTTCAATCTTGCGATGAATACTCGTCCTCTGCTCGTTCTTCTCTTCTTCCTAGGTGAAAAAGTAGTATTTTTGGGGTAGGAGGCGTGTAAGTTGTGTTTGGAAGCGTTTCCTAGGCATATATATACCTAGGGTTGACTTTGGGCCCGAAATAAGCTGTCCGACGAAGCTGGCGGGTCGCCAGGTTGGGTGTGCGTCGAAGCTAGCGAGTCGCCAGCTGCTTACGGCGTTTTTTTCGTGTTTTGCTGGCGGGTCGCCAGCTATGTTACTGCTCTGCGCAGTCTTGGTAAAACGACCATAACTTCTTCTACCGAACTTCGATTAAGACGTTTAAGATATCCACACGAAGCTTTCGAAGACGAAGAGAATGGTATGCATTACATGCGAATCGGACTTCAAAATATCCAGATAAGCTGTCTCGAACATTGAGCAGCTGCACATCCACATATTTTGTACATTTTTCTACACATTCTTCACAAAATGGTCAAAATACCAACATAATAGAGAAGTAGCTATAACCATGTCTCAAAGTACACAATATATGATCAAAACCAAGTAAAACTACCCTCTAAAGTCATGTAAAATCCAAGTGAATCAGACTGTATTCGATTAGATTGAATTTTTGATGGATCTGGTATTGAATTGAAAAAAATGTATTAAAGCTCAATTTGATCAATGAACCCACATTTTTTGATGGATCGTACTGAACTAAGTAGGTATGACCCAGTTAATATTAGAGATCCCAAAATTAGAAAATAAAAGAATTGCTGAGGTAGAAGAAGTGCTAAGTAATTAAACGTAAAGAGAATATATATTTTTTTTAAAAATTTTATATGCTATATATATATATACTACTAGTATATAACTTCAGAAATTTAAAACTTTCATTAGTTGATACCAAATCTAAGAAGCAAGCAAATGGACTAATTAGCATCTTTTAGTATTATAGTTATAACTCTTTAATTTACTTAGTCGACAGTGCCGAATAGTAATAGTATAATTTTTCAATAAAGTCATAGAGTATTTGAATCCTTATCATCCTCTAGGATAAAGGTGCAGTGCAGACTTTGTTGCTTGAAATTAATTACTCATGTAACATACTTTTAATTTGGCAACAAGTTTTAGTACCTTACTCTTGGCATCTACTACAATATTTTATGGAGTAGTGTTATTTTAGAAATTGTATAACATATTTAATGCAGATTTATAATTTATCTCACTTGATGTTTAATCATCGTAATTTCGTAATCTTTAAATTTTTTATTTCCCATATGCGTACAGCTTTATAAATTTCATTAGTAGATACCAAATCTTCAGAAGCAAGCAAATGGACTAATTAACTTCTTTTGTTATTATATAAAACTTTACTTTTTAATGTTAACATTATAAGTATTATGGAATATTTCTTTCACTATAGAATAAAGGTGCATTCTTGAAATTAATTATTCATGTAACATACTTTTGAATTTGGAAACAAGTTTTAGTTCCTTACTTCTGGCATCTACTACAATCTTTTACTACTCCATATTATCAAGTTGTGATCAAAATATTCATATATATATTGGAAGTTGTTGCCATCTTCTCCTCACTCACATTCGATTGCATTCATCACTCAAGAGACAAAATATTCAAAGGCACTTCCACATTTCGTCGACTTCTCTTACCTTAGGTTGGTATTTTTGAGTTAATCTCTTTTTTTGTTCTAATTGAATATTCAGAGGCACTTCCTTCTCTAATTCTCTATTTTTGAAATGACAGTTGGCATGGAGGGTTATAGACATTTCAGTCATCCTCATCCATTGACTTCCTTGGTAGATGAGATGGAAGCGGATGTTTCTGATAACTTTCATTTTTGCAAAATTTGCGGATTGCCAATTCTATCCGCGCCATCATACACTTGCCCCTTTGTTGCTTGCGATTTTTTTCTGCACGAATCATGTGCGGGCAAAATCCAAGAAGAATTAATCCTTCCCAATCTTAAAGACCACACCCTTTCTCTCCAAGTAGGAAGTCCCAATTTCATCTACCAATGTGATGATTGCGACGTCAAAATGCATCCTTTGGATGCAGCAGCAGCAGCAGCAGCAGTGGATGGTGTTGAGATCAAAACCATACACAAGAGCCATCCACCTCACCCTCTCGTCGTTTTTTGTAGACAGATTTTGTCTCATTGCGATGCGTGTGGGGAGAGACATGATGGTTTCTTCTTCTCGTGCCAACAATGTAATTTTTGGATTCATCAAGACTGCACCATACTGCCTACCGCTCTCAATCTCCTCTCTATTCCTTGGCCTTTCCTCCTCGCACATTCTATTCGTACCAATTACGAGGAGATTGAGTGCGTTGTTTGCGACAAATCCTTGCTTCATACCCATAACGCCGTCTATTTATGTCCCCAAACCTTGAGAGTTTCTCATGTCAGATGTGCACTCGAGAAAATTCATTCCAGTAAGGATCATATACATATATATATGGATGTAATCAAATGCAAATTCTAAATATTGACCATTAGAAAATGTTAACAGATGACAAAATAACATCAACATAAATACTATATATTCATTCAGTCCGCTTCATATACTAATATCTATATATTCATTGCAGAAACAAGGCTAGAGTTGATCCAACTGCCAGATGACGAGTTTGACACATTTCCAAGTTTGGAGATTCGTACATACTCGCAGAGAAACCAGGCTGATATTATTGGTGATGATGAAGACAAGAAGCTTGCAATGGAGAATTTTCACGAGCATCCGTTGATCCTAGTTGGTGATGAGGCAGAGGATCACAGTTATAATCACAAAAAACTAGTGTGTGATATATGCATACAAACCATTACTATTCCATCTCCATTTTACAGATGCTCTCTACAAGGCGGCTGCTCTTTCCTCGCCCATAAAGTCTGTGCAGGCCTTTTCCCCATTATCAACTTTCAGATTCTAGATGACAGCATTGCATCAACGAAGGCAGAACCTTGTCCGTACCCGGACAAATGGTTCTTCAGTTCAATATTTCTCTGCGTTTTCTGCTGTCTTCCTAGCAATTCCCCTTGCTACTACTATCCTGAAGAAGAGTTAACTCCCTTGATGTTTGATCTGTCGTGCATGGCTGCTCCAAACATTATAAAGCACAGCTCACACAGCCAACACCTTCTCTTTCGCACCACCCGCACATTGCAGTTCTCCCTCATCAGTTGTTGTTCCCGCGGCTCCACAATTCATGACGTCTATAGGTGCACTATGTGCCATTTCCTCATTCATATAAGATGCGCCTTACTACCAAAAATGGTTCATTTTCGTAAATTTGATCAACATCCTCTGCATTTGATCACTACCAGTACTATTAATGGTAGTGATCACGACATCTGCGAGGTGTGTGAGGAAGATGTAGAGTGCAAGTATTGGTTCTACCACTGTGCTGAATGTGACTACTCTTTCCACGTAAACTGCATTCCCTCGCTTGGCTATTTGTCCAAAGTCAAGTTTGGAGGCAAATATAGTATGCCTTGTCACTCTCATCCTCTCACACTTAGAAGGATGCTTACTTATGGAAGAAATGAGAGGTGTGGGTATTGCAACCAAAAAATCCCCGGATTGGTAGATCAAGTGGCTTTCTTCTGCTCACAATGCGATTATTGGATTCATTTTTCTTGTGCAAGGGATTCATTCACATACTCTCAGAATTGTAAATCTTTGATTTTTGAGGAAATCGATGCACAGGAGTGGTATGATATGGCTGAAACTGAAGATTAATTGATAGGAATAGTATATATTGTAATTGTGGAAGAGATGAATGTACTGTGTAAAAGAAACTATAAGTGATGCTGGTGAGGTGTGTGTATTTAATGTATTGTCAATGTTTGAACACCATGTTTCTCTGTTTTTCGAATGACAGGTGATAGGCATTTCAGTCATCCTCATCCATTGACTTCCTTTGTAGATGATATGGAAGCGGACGATACTGATCAATCACATGTATTTTCGAATTGTATACGTATATGTATATGCCCTCTGTCCCTGAAAAGAAAAATTGGTAAAATAAGAAAGATAGAATGAAAAATTAATTAAAATATTGTTAGTGGAGAATTGGTCCCGCCTCATTAAAGATAAAAGAATTTCCAAGCTTAAAAATGTTCGTAATTTTTAGGGACGGACACAAAAAAAAGAAAATAATTCATACTTTTTAGGGACGGACACAAAAAAAAGAAAATAATTCATACTTTTTAGGGACGGAGGGAGTATAATGTAACTAGATGTCTTTAAATTGTGATGCTCTGTTCGTGATATATAATGCACACGGAATCAAAAAAATCTGGACCATCCATTTTTTTAATTTAATGGACTACATTTGATCTTAAATTAAGATTCTTAATTATGCATTTAAGGTGTGATTTCATCCTAATTTTGCATTAAAATTTTTTTACTTAGATCTAGTTTTGCATGGGTTGAAACCACTACCATATGTATACATATATATTCGAAGTTGTTGTCAATGTTTTAAGACTACCACTCTCTGTTTTGTTGAATCACAGGTGTGGAATAAGGATATGGAGGGTGATAGGCATTTCAGTCATCTTCATCCATTGATTTCCTTTCTAGTAGATGATAAGGAAGTGGATGACACTGACAACTTTCATTCTTGCAAACTTGGTGGTTTGCCAATTCTATCTGCTCCCTTTGCTGCTTGCGATTTTTTCCTGCACAAATCGTGTGCACACAAATTACTAGAAAAATTTATCCATTCCAATCATAGTTCGGAAGATGAGGACCACACCCTTCGTCTCCGAGAAGGAAGTCCAAATTTCACCTACGAATGTGAGGATTGCAATTTCAAAATGCATCCTCTCTCAGCAGTGGATGGTTGATATATCATGCATGGTTGCCCCAATGATTATAAAGCACAACTCACATAGCCAACACCTTCTTCTTTGCACCATCCCCCGTTTGTGGCCCTCCTCCATCAGTTGTTGTTCCTGCCTCTCAGCCCTTTTTGATGTCTATAGGTGCATTACCTGTGATTTCTACATTCATATAAGATGCGCCTTACTACCAAAAAGGGTTCATTTTCATAAATTCGATCAACATCCTCTGCATTTGATCACTACGGGTACTAGTAATAGTACAAGTAGTGATCATGACATCTGTGAGGTGTGTGAGGAAGGTATAGAGTGCAAGTATTGGTTCTACCACTGTGCTAAATGTGACTACTCTTTCCACGTAAACTGCATTCCCTCGCTTGGATATTTGTCGAAAGTCAAGTTTGGAGGCAAAAGTAGCATGCCTTGTCACTCTCATCCTCTCACACTTACGCGGATGCTTACTTATGGAAGAAATGAGAGGTGTGGGTATTGCAACCAAATCATTCGAGGATTGGTAGATCAAGCGGCTTTCTCATGTTCACAATGCGATTATTGGATTCATTTTTCTTGTGCGAGGGATTCATTCACATCCTCTCACAATTGTACATCCATGGCTTTCGAGAAAATCGATACACAGAAGTGGTATCAGATTCTATTGTTATGGTCGATGAGATGAATTTACTGTGTTTAAGAAACTGTAAGTGGTGCTGGTGAGGTGTGTGTATTTAATGAATTACTTAATTATTTACAATATTTGAATTGCCTCTTTACTTTTTATGTATTTTGACGACAATATTATTTATTGTGAGTTGACTATATCCTTTTTTAATGCACTTCCTCAGTTTTCTTTCAGTCTATCTATTCTCTTTGATCTAGTTTTCTTTGAGTTAGATTAATTAGACTGCTTTTTTATGGATTGTTGATTGGACATACGAGATAAGTCATGGACAATCTAATAATTAGTCATTCTTCTGTTTATCTCTTTCTCATTATCCAAAAATACATGAAAAATTGATCTTGAATGCAATTTCTGAATAATTTTACCGTTTTGAGTAGTTTAATCGCAAATACTCTAAATTTGCATTGCCGGAAACACAAAACATGGATCCGATCTTTTTAATTGAATATACATTTTCACTTTCATTTGTATTCGTATATCCAAGGTTTTCAGTGAAATTAATTCACAATCGTTGTATAATATTTAAATAGTGAAGAATTTTATGAAGATGGATTTTATTGTGTTTAATGTTAAATGTGTATATTTAATGAATTAGGTATTACTAATCTCTTGTGCTTATTATATGTCTCATATTGACTTGACACGAATTTTAAAAAAATCAGTAGAATAAAAGTCCAAATTTTGATTTGCAAATGCTCATCTAATTATTGTTCTGTTTAAGGGGGGGGGTTAAGCCGTTGTGTTGTTTGCTCCATCTTAAAATTAGTGTGAATCGAATCAATTTCTTAGTAGTATTATAGAGTAATAAATCAATTTCTCAATAAGATCCATTGTTGGGAGTTATAACTAATGTAGCATTTCATCCTTTAGAAAAATAAGTATTTATTATTTATGTGCTTCTTTTTCTTAACTTATAAATAAAATTTATTTATATATTCTCAATTGTATTTTTGTTATACTAAATCTTTTCCTATATTTCTATTTTAAGCACTTAAACTAAAATTAGTCTCTCTCTAATGATCAGAGTCTCATCTGCAACGCAGCCATTATCATCACAAGTGAGAGTGATGAGAAGTGGAGTTGATATAAGGCCATCTGAAATCCATCAAAGCCTTCAATTCTCTGCTAGAATTGGAAACATTAGATGCAACTACATTTATTATGATAAACAATGATCATAGCATTAGCAAATACATAATCCATGAATCCATCACGTATATAATCCACTTTGCATAATCTAGCTAGTATTTCTACCTCTAATATAATTTTGTCCCACATATTAATATATTGTATCAATTATCTATCTAACTATGCGTCTATGCCAATCGTAAAATATGGTTTTCAAATTGTGATGACAAAATATAAATGAATATGTGATGGAGCTAGATATGTTTTACAAATGTTATAATTGAAATTTGAGTATTGGATATTAAGGGATTGACTGACTTGGAAGTTGTAGTCATGTCACGACTACCCCAATTTCCAGCCCAATTTGCAAGTTACTTATTTCACAATTATTTGTAACTACTTATATTATTCCACAAAGCCCATTTTGAATATCGACGTGACACCATATTACACTCATATTCCCAAGTCAGGGTTCTCTTGTCAAGAACTATGATGTAATATTTTAATATTTTTAGAAAATACAAATCAAATGAGCCTAAATTGGACAATTACTTAGAGCTTTTTTTCATTCTTTTGTTAGTGTGTTATTTAACTTTTAAGTAGCGAAAAATAGAGACATTAATTTATAGTTACTGAACATCTGAAAACTTGTTACTCCACAACGGAAGCAATTGTGAGTTGTGAGCTCAGTCTGTGTGCATGAAATGAAGCACTGATATGAGCGGAATGGCATTGTCAACCGCGGTGGGCGCTTAGCGAGTTCCTGAGACACCTCCTTCATACATGGTCGCAACTTTGGGTCAGAGTTTATGCATTTCAATGCTGTTTTCACCACTCCAACCACTTCCCTCGACAATCTTACATCTTCGTCTGGTGATGGTAGCCTCTTGTCCAAGAGTTGTTGCACCATCATGTTTTGAGCAAACTGTGTGGATCTTTTAATCATCGTCATGGAGGAAACGAAATCCCCCGGATGATCTCCAAACATGACTTCCAATGCCAACACTCCGAAGCCATACACATCACATTTCTCTGTAACCACCATTGTGAAGGCCAACTCTGCATACAACATAACATGTCATCATTATGAAAAAATTACTACTTGCAACTGTGTTATGGTATGCATACCTGGTGCAATATATCCCCGAGTTCCCACAAGTAGAGTCTGATTGGAAGCATCTGGATCCAACAATCTAGCTGTCCCAAAATCAGATAAACAACCTTCAAACTCTGAATCCAAGAGTATGTTGCTGCTCGATACATCTCTGTGTAGAATAGGGGGGCTGCAATCGTGATGCATGTAAGATAGGGCATTTGCAATGCCCTTCACCACGTTTACTCTCTTCTTCCAGTTCAGCTCCACAGCTTCGTCTTCATCCTTCAACACATCAAGATGAGTTAGTTCTGATAAGGTTCCTATCTCAGGTGGAATGACCCCAGAAAAGATGTTCTAAGAAATGTCAAGCATCTCCAATTTAGTTAAATTTGGTAGTGAAACAGCCATGAATAGATTGTTAGACAAACTGAGATGAGTCAATCTCATGTGGAATGACACCGGAAAAGTCATTAGAAGAAATGTCAAGAACTTGTAATTTAGTTAGATTTGACGGTGAAAGAGGCAACTCACCGTCGAGTTGATTTCCAGATAAATCGAGATGAGTTAGTTCTGATAAGCTTCCTATCTTAGGTGGACTGACACCGGAAAACTGATTAAAAGAAATGCTGAGCACATGTAACTCACTCAAATTTGCAGGCAGCTCACCGTGGAGTTGATTACCAGACAAAATTGAGATATGTTAGCTTGGACAAGCTTCCCATTTGAGGTGGAATGACACCATAAATGCCATAGGTATTAGAAATGTCGAGCACGTGTAACTCACTCAGATTTGCCATTGAAAGAGGGAACATAGAATCAAGATTGTTATGAGAGAAATTGAGATGAGTAAGGTTGGATAAACTTCCTATGTCAGGTGGAATGGAACCATAAATGTAGTTATCTGAAATGTCTAGAACGCGTAACTCACTCAGATTTGCTAATGAAAGAGGCAGTTGAGAATTGAGTTGATTATGAGAGAAATTGAGATAAGATAGGTTGGAGAGGTAACCTATTTGTGGTGGGATAGCTCCATAGAGACCACATGCGGTGAGATGAATGCTAGTGAGTGATGTGAAAATAAGTGGATCCAAATAGCTAATATTAAGCCTCAAAGATCGAGACTGCAGGCTTATCTGTGCAACGCGGCCATGCTCATTACAAGTGATGTCTTTCCAGTTGCAGTGATGAGCTGTGGAATTGATATAAGGCCATCCAAAATCCGTCAACGCCTTCAATTCTCTGCTCGAGTTTGAAACATTTGCTGCAACTACATTATTGATCAACAATGAGCAGATGCTCACAATGATCATTGCATTAGCAACAAACACAACATCCATCACTTATATTTTCTAGTTTGCATATGTATGATTCTTTTTCCTAGTCCTCTACTTATGCCTCTAATACCACTTTATATATAACTTGTAGCATTATCGATACCATGCATTTCATTAATGAAAATCATAAGTCTTCCAAGTCAATGACTGAACTGTCTGCAGAGTATTCATTGTCTCCAAATTTTTCTTACTTTTTTCCACACGTTTGTTAGATATTTTTCCATTTCCCGCACTTTGAATAAAGTGTTACAAATTTACAAATCATGTTCCAATGTTGTTTGCTTCTTTATTCATTCAAGAGCGTTAGAAAAATTCTTTATTTTACATACGTGTGACTTGTACACGCACACTCGAGGTGGCCCGTGTATTCGACTATTAGCTAGAAGGGAAACGTCTTACTAATTATAGCATGTGTTTCGGCATTATAATGTACAAATACTTTATTAGGAAGATATGATATATATTTCGAATATTAGGTTAATTCATGACCACAATAGGAGTTTTCTAGAGACACATGGTCCACTCACAACCCAACCCAACTCTCCAACACATTATAGGATGAATCAACCAATTAATTTTGGACGACCAAACAACTTCGTTTTGAGCTTAAGAAGCTAAAAATTAAATAAATATGGTTAAAATGAGACAATTCAGGATTTTTGAAATTTTCTTATTTATCACTCAAATCGGATTTAATCATATTTCATGATTTTATATGCAACCAATCTTTAAATTCAAAGAAAATCACACACAATGCGAGTCTTTTGAGTCAACGCCTTGATTGTATTCCCACTCTCCTACCAATTTTCCACGAAATTCATTTTCCAACGTTCAAAGATATGAATACAAACCAAGCCTTGACTAGGACGATATGCTTTTTATATATGGTGCTCTTCTACTTTTATTTTGTTTAATAAAAGGCTGCACTGGGATGTGAACTGTTATTTTGTTTAATAAAAGGCTGCAGGGATGATGTGATCTGTTGCTAACTTTTTTTAAGTTGCTAACTTGCTAACTCATCAATGCACTATATTAAAAATGTCAACGCGATATATTGAAATGTCAACATAAACTTATGTTGATATTTTAATACATTATGTTGACATTGATATTTAAATATCAACACATATTAATGTGAACACAAATATGTTGACATTGACATTTTTAATACGCCACGTTGATGAATTAGCAATTTAAGAAAAATTAGCATTCTAACGCACCTCGGGCTGCACTTGTATAATTATGGACTACTAATGCAATTTGTATACACTAATCTAAGTAAAATAAATTAGTGTGTAAAAAACAGAGCAAAAGAACTAGGGGTGGCAATCTACCTAGGGGAGAAAAACATAATTTACGAATCACATAAATATGTTAAAAGCGGAGCTACTTAACAATACCCAATAGTATAAAGGGTTTTTGGCTTTTTAAACCAAAATCTTTCCCCGAATTCCGGTTTTTCCCATGAACTATGAGATTTGTTTTTAAAACCACGAACTTTCATTTCGTTAGGATTTTCCCCTGGCGGGTCAACGACGAAACCCGGGTTGTCTACATGTCAATTTTAATCCTATTTGTCACTAAATTGATTACTTAGATACTATTTGGCACAATAATACATACGGTCACAATTATTACATAACAAATGACAACCTTTGAATAAACAAAACACAACTTTAACATTTTAAATTATGCTATTCGGGTCGGAAATGTGCTATTCGGGTCGGGTTGGGAAAATCCTAACGAAATGAAAGTTCGTGGTTTTAAAAACAAATCTCATAGTTCATGGGAAAAACCGGAATTCGGGGAAAGGTTTTGATTTTAAAAGCCAAAAACCCTAGTATAAATCCAAAGATACATATATTTAATCTTGATACGTAAACAGAGGAAATAGAGACATTTATGGCTGCTGAACATCTAAATACTTATTACAAAAGAAGCAATTGTGAGTTGTGAGCTCAGTCTGAGTGCATGAGATGAAGCACTGATATGGAGCGGAATGGCATTGGCAATCCTGGTGGATGCTTAGCAAGTTCTTGAGCCACCTCCTTCATTGGCGGCCTCGACTTCGGATCAGAGCTAATGCATTTCAGTGCTGTTTTAACCACTCCAGCCACTTCCCTCGACACTCTTACATCTTCATCCGGAGATGGTAGCCTCTTGTCCATGAGTTGTTGCACCATCATGTTTTGAGCAAACTGTGTCGATCTCTTCATCATCATCATGGAGGAAACGAAATCCCCTGGATGATCTCCAAACATGACTTCCAATGCCAAAACTCCAAAGCTGTACACATCACATTTTTCTGTAACCGCCATTGTGAAGGCCAACTCTGCACCCAACAAACATTTCATTGTTATAATAACAATTACTTGAAACTATGTTATGATGCATACCTGGTGCAATATAGCCCCGAGTTCCCACGAGTATTGTTTGATTGGATGAATCTGGATCCAACAATCTTGCTGTCCCAAAGTCAGATAAACATCCTTCAAACTCTGAATCCAAGAGTATGTTGCTGCTTGATACGTCTCTGTGTAGAATAGGAGGGCTGCAATCGTGATGCATGTAAAACAGTGCATTTGCAATGCCCTTCACCACATTTACCCTCTTCTTCCAGTTCAGTTCCACCGCTTCGTCTTCATCCTTCAACACACTGAAGAGGCTTCCTCTTTCCATGTAGTCGTAGATGAGAAACATGCTCCGTTGGTGCAGACAAAAGCCAAATAGCTTGACAATATGGCGATGGCGAATCTGAGAGAGAACCTTGGCTTCATTCTTAAATGAGGTGTCAAAGGTCGGATTATCACCTTCAAATCTGTGAAGCTTCTTAACAGCAACAACTTTTCCAGTAGGCAGTAGAGCTCTGTAGACGCTCCCATAGCCTCCAGTTCCAATGCAGTATCTCAAGTCAAAGTCTGCAGTTGCTTCGATGATGTCTTGATAGGCGATGTTGCCATCAAAGTTCCAAATCTTGAATATGTCACCATGTTGGAGATCAGGTGTGACTTTGGAGGTTTCTTTCCTTCCCATTTTGGAGAATATTAAATAGATCCCCCAGAATATAAAAACAACAACTACTGGGAGTAAATACCAAATAATTTTCACCTTAATGCTTGATCCCTTAGGAGCAACTGGAGGAATTAACTTCGGGTTTCCACTGAACGTGTATATTGGAAACTTATCCCATACGTTGGGTGGAATGTGGCCCTGTAAATTATTGTAGGACAAATCGAGTCCATCTAATCGTGAAATAGATTCAGGGACTTCACCAAAAAGATTGTTCCAAGAAAGATCGATATTGAGAAATTGTGCATTAGCAACATATCCAAACTGTAGAGGTATCTGTTCTTTGATTGAATTCCTACTGAGGCCTATGGTTGTTATACAAGAAAGCATGTGTATTCCTGCTCCAAAAGCACCTTCCAATCTATTGCCATCCAAATTCAAGATTTCCAATCTTGTTAATTGGCTCATATTTGCAGGCAGAGAGCCATTGATGTAATTAGAAGAAATGAGAAGCACCTCTAAGTTAATGAGATTTGATAGTGAACGAGGCAGCTCACTTTGGAGTTGATTGCGAGACAAATCGAGATGAGTAAGTTTGGATAAAGCTCCTATGTTATGTGGAATGACCCCATGAATGCCACGGTTATTAGATATGTCAAGAACCTCTAAGTTAGTGAGATTTGCCAGTGAAAGAGGCAGCTCACTTTGGAGTTGATTGTAAGACAGATCGAGATGAGTAAGTTTGGATAAACTTCCTATGTAAGGTGGAATGAGACCACTAATATCATAGCCATAAGAAATGTCAAGTACATGTAACTCACTCAGATTTGCTAATGAAAGAGGTAGCTCACTCATAAGGTAGTTGTGTGACAAATCGAGATGAGTAAGTTTGGATAAGCTACCTATTTCAGGTGGAATGACACCATTAATGTAATAGTTATCAGAAATGTCCAGAACGCGTAACTCCCTCAGAGTAGACAATGAAAGAGGCAGTTGGGAATTGAGTTGATTATTCGACAAATTGAGATAAGATAGATTAGAGAGGGAACCTATTTCTTCTGGGATAAATCCGTAGAGACCGCATGAGGTGAGATGAATGCTAGTGACTGATGTGAAAACAAGCGGATCCAAATAGCCAACATCGTGGCAGTTCCAAGGTTTATCATCGCATCCAACTTTAGATTGCAGGCTTATCTGTGCAACGCGGCCATGATCGTCACAGGTAATGCCTTTCCAGTGGCACTGATGAGCTGAGTTGATATAAGGCCATCCGAAATCCATCAACGCCTTCAATTCTCTGCTCGAATTTGAAACATTCATTGCTACTGCTTTACTCAACATTAGTTTGGTGATGAAGAGCATCCATAAAACACACATCTTTCTATATATATGATCTAGTAGTTGTAACTCCAATATCATCACTCTATATATAATATAATTATTTCTTTGTGCTAAATAATTGAGATGTCCACTTTTTATTTTTAAAGATTTTTATTCCTTTTACCTTTATATAAAAATAATCAATTATTATCTTTTCGTTTTCTTTATTCAACAATTTTACCTTATGTAATTAAAAAAAACATTCAATCTTGATTTGGATGGAAAGAGTATTCAATTAATTAGTAGCTTTGAATGAGCCGAATTGCAATTTGCTCAAATCAAGATAATTAAGTACGATAAGCTTCCTATCTCAAATCGGAAGGGCACTGGAAATGAAGTTATCAGAAATATCCAACACCAGTAGTTCAGGGGAAAATTCTATAAATGGGTGGCTCTGGAAAAATGCTCCCGTAATTGGGCCGGTTTATTTTTGTTTCTATCAATGGGTGTTATGCATTTTAAGAATATGTATCTCAACTGAAATTTTAAAATCGCGCAAACAGAACAGAACTCACAGACTCGCCGTTCTGTACTCCTCATTCTCGCGAACCCTAAGTTATCTCGCCGTTCTTGCATAAATTGCCTAAATTCGTCTAATTGTTTCTCCCTCAAGGTAAGTTACGTACTTTCTTCTTAATTTAACATTATATTCATAGTTTATGGTGAAAATTGTGATTTTAGGGTTTGTAGCCAAAAGTTAAAATTTTATGTTGTTGGTATATATTGTATGTTCAATGTGTGTTATTAACTACTAGGATTTGGTATGTAGTGTCTTTTGAATTGTTAATTTCTAAGACTTAGTATATAGTTTATTTGTAATTATTCAAGTTTTGATATAAAGTTATGTATGTATTGCAAGATTATGGACACATAATCTATTTGTGTCCTTTTATAATGGGATGGAAAAATAGTACAAATTGGAGGAATTGGTTTGTCTTATGAGCCTCCCGTGGCAAATGCATACCTTATGTTAGATAAGTTTTTCCATACAATGAGTTGATTAACAGAATATGTGATTGCATTGGAATAAATGTTAATGGGTATATGATTAGTTTGACATGGAAGCGTGCAATTCAAATGGGTAATGGATATAACTTTGTGGGCATTCGACATCTATTCAATCAGGTCAAATTGAATTATTTGTTGACTATCAAGCTAAGTTAGCACAACAACCTCGGGTTGAATATTGGGTATCCTCTCCCATGCCCACATCTGTAGAAGGGCTAATGGGCCACCGATATCTTTCCTATTTTGACACGAAGCTTCACAAAGGTAGTGAAATAAGGTGGCAAGCGCTGCTGCACCCCAACTAGGTTGTGAACACTGATTCTCGTCAGCTAATTAGAATGTGGTGGAAGGGAATTTTTTTCTCCCTAAAGTGTCTGGGATGATCAAATTATAAACAGATTTAGGGACTCTTCCGGAAAGATTGTTCCAAGAAAGATCAATAGTCAGAAAGTGTGCAATAGGAACATCTCCAAAATCAAAAGGTATCCGTTCTTTGATTAAGTTTCTACTTAGATTTATCTCCCAGATTGAAGGTAGCTTTTCTAGCCCCCCTACAAAAACACCTTCAACCTATTCATTTCCAATTTCAAGAATCGTAGTCTTGTTAGTTGGGTGATAGTTGAGGGAAGAGAGCCAGCGATGCTATTGTTGCTCAAATCAAGATCTACCAAGGATTGGAGGTTTCCTAATTCAGAGGGAATGGCACCAGTGATGCCATTGTTGCTCAAGTCAAGAACAACCAACAATTGGAGGTTTCCTAATTCAGAGGGAATGGAACCATGAATCAAGTTTTGATATATTTTAAGCATCTGTAGTTGAGTGGGATTTGCTACTGAAATAGGCAACTCACTGTAGAATCGATTTTGAGACATATGGAGATGAGTTAGTCTTGCTAAGCATCCTATCTCAGGTGGAATGGCACCGGAAAAGTCATTAGAAGAAATTTTAAGAACTTGTAATTTAGTCAGATTTAAGAGTGAAAGAGGCAACACACCCTTGAGTCGATTGTGAGACAAATCGAGGTAAGTTAGTTCAGATAAGGTTGCTATCCCAGATGGAATGACACCAGTAAAGATGTTGCGAGAAATGTCAAGCATCTCCAATTTAGTGAGGTTTGGAAGTGAAAGAGGCAACTCTCCCTTGAGTAGATTGTGAGACAAGTCGAGATAACTTAGTTCAGACAAGCTTCCAATCTCAGGAATGACACCAGAAAATTGGTTGTAAGAAAGCTCAAGCATATCCAATTTGATGAGATTTGACAGTGATAGAGGCAACTCACCCTCGAGTCGATTGTTTGACAAATCAAGATGAGTTAGTTCTGATAAGTTTCCTATCTCACGAGGGATGACACTGGAAAACTCATTATAAGAAATGTCGAGCGTATGTAACTCACGTAGATTTGCCAATGAAAGAGGAAGTATATATTCAAGATGATTATGAGACAAATTAAGATAAGAGAGGTTGGAGAGGTAACCTATGTGTGGTGGGATATCTCCATAGAGACCACATGAACTGAGATGAATGCTAGTGAGTGATGTGAAAACAAATGGATCCAAATGGCCAAGATCGTGACACCGAGGTTCATCATTGCAGCCTACTTGAGACTGCAGGCTTAACTCTGCAACGCGGCCATCATCATCACAAGTGATGCCTTTCCAGTGGCAGTGATGAGCAGTGGAGCTCATGTAAGGCCATCCAAAATCCAACAATGCCTTCAATTCTCGTCTGGAATATGAAACATCAGATGCAACTACATTATTGATCAACAATGAGCAGATGCTCACAATGATCATAGTATTAGCAACAAACACAACATCCATCACATATATTTTCATAGTTTGCACATAGATTTTGCAGTACATAAACATAATTTTTTATTCTAAAATTTGATTGCTATACATTCAGACACCTACACCCACAGCTTATTTCTTACGAATAAGTTAAAATAAATTGTGTGAAATTTTGGTTGACTTAGTTTGAAAGGCCAATTTTTGGCTTCAATTTGGGATTCTTGGTTTTAGAGTACTCCCTACGTCCCGCCACAAGTGATCAACTTTTCATTTCGAGTTGTCCCACCACAAGTGATCAATTTCCTTTTTTAGCTAAAAACAAAACTTCAATCATCTCTTACTTTATTCCATTATATCTTACTTTATTCTCTTTTTCTTACTTTATTCTCTACTTTTTCCTCTCTCATACTTTACTCTCTCCACTTTAACTTAATATAAAGAAATCCATCACTTGTAGTGGAAAGTCGGGAGTATAATTTTTTAAGATAAATATACTTAAAAGTTAAAAAATTAGATGAAATTGTGGATCTTATTTGGACCGATCTTGGGCTTGATTCACTTGGATTTTAAATGATTTTAGAGGGTAGTTTTACTTGGTTTTGATCATATATTGTGTACTCTGAGACATGGTTATAGCTACTTCTCTATTATGTTGGTATTTTGACCATTTTGTGAAGATTGTGTAGAAAAATGTACAAAATATGTGGATGTGCAGCAGCTTTAGTCCGAGACAGTTATTCTGGAGATTTTGAAGTCCGATTCACCTATAATGCATACCATTCTCTTCGTCTTCGAAAGAGCTTCGCGTGGATATCTTAAACATCTCAATCGGAATTCGGTAGAAGAAGTTATGGCCGTTTTACCAAGACTGCGCAGAGCAGTGACATACCTGGCGACCCGCCAGGTTCGCATGCAAATGAACCTGGCGACCCGCCAGCAAAAGACAAGAAAAATGCCGTAAGCAGCTGGCGACTCGCCAGCTTCGACGCACACCCAACCTGGCGATCCGCCAGCTTCGTCCAACAGTTTATTTTGGGCCCAAAGTCAACCCTAGGTATATATATGCCTAGGAAACGCCTCCAAACACAACTTACACGCCTCTTACCTCAAAAATACCACTTTTTCACCTACGAAAAAGAGAAGAACGAGCAGAGGACGAGTATTCATCGCAAGATTGAAGACGAGGCCTCCAATCCGCCCAATCAAATTCTAGGATCGTTTCTACTTTTAGTTTTATTCTTGTTCAAACAATGTTTTTGAATATTTATTTGAATATTTCTTTGATTTTTGTGATGAACATGAGTAGCTAAATTCTTCGTAGGGTTCTACGGGGGAGATACAATGATTCTTATGTTTAATTGATTTCCTTTTTATATGTTTTGGCTCATGTGGTTATTTTGACTTCTCTTGTGCTTATACATTTATTTAATTGATCACCTTATAAATGCATGTGAATTTTACTACAATACTCGGGAGATGAGTAGTTTAATTTGAAAGAAGAGAAGTTGACGTCTTTGCCAATATAATTGACAGATTTGAGTCTTTGAATGAAGTTAAGTATCTTAGGAGCTTTTAGGAGTTGTTACCTTAGTTCTAGGAAGGACACTTCGGTTCTAGGTAGCAATCTACAAATTATATGCTTTGAGAAAAGATATAGTTTTAGCTTAGTGATAGCTTAATAACCCTTGAGACCCTTTGTTGGCATAGTTAAGAAGTTAGTTGAGCATAGGATAGTTGTTATCGACCCCGTAGGATTCTACTCTTCCCATCCTTGTTCTACATCCGTTTTCTTATTTGCTTTTAGTTCTCTAGTTGTTTTTAATTGTTATTACCTTGCTTTTAAGTAGATTTAGAAAACCACTTTCCGATTCATCTAGATAGTAGTTGAGGTTGGTTCATGGTAATTAGGTTGACATTGATTGTCTTTGTGGATACGATACTCTTTGCTTATTATTTGCTACATTAGCCCCGTACACTTGCGGGTATACTTGTGTTAAAAATAAGTTGAGTCAGGGCTTAGGATTGTATTCGATTAGGTTGGATTTTTTATAGGTCTTGTATTGAATTGAAAAAAAAATGCGAAAAAAAATGTGTTAGAGCTCAATTTAACCAATGAACCCAAATTTCCTGATGGGTAGACGTCGTGCTGAACTAAGTAGGTCTGTTCTAGTTAATACTCCCTTCGTCCCACTTTAGGAGTCCCGGTTAAGTTCGGCACGAGTATTAAGAAATATAAAGAAAAGTTGGTGAAAAAAGATAGTGGAATGTGGGTCATAATACCATTTATGGAATATTCTAACCGGGACTCCTAAAATGGGACACCTAAAAATTGTAAACTGAGACTCCTAAAGTGGGACGGAGGGAGTATTAGAGACCATCCCAAAATTAACAAATTAAAAAAAAAAAAAGAATTGCTGAGGTGGAAGAAGTGCTAAGTAATTAAACATACATATAATATATTTTTAAAATTTTCTATTTGCTATCTATATATATATATATATATATATATATATATACACTAGTGATCAATTGCTAACTCATCATTTAATTGCTAACTACAACTAATTTAAGGTCATAGGATTTTAGAAAACGTGTGGTCTACAATTTGCCACGTGTAATTTTCGTTTTTATTAATAAAATAAAAAAAGATAAAAAAAATGTCAAATTAGGGTTTTAGATGAAAATGTCAATATAATGTTTCGGAAATATCAACACAATGCTTTGAGAATGTCAACACGATGTTTTAAGAATATTAACCCATTGCTTATATTGACATTCTACATGTATTATATTGACATATTTTATATAGTATGTTGACATTTCTGCTTTACGAAAAAAAATTGAAATTTTTTTATTTTTTTTTCAAATTTTGACGTCGGAACATATGCATATATGATATCGTTGGAATCCTTATAAAATTATCTTTAATTTGATATATGTTATATGAATTTAAAGTTTTGGGATTTCTTTTAAAAGTTAGTTATAACTAAACATGTAGTTAATTGACATTAATACCCCTATTGATATTTTATGAAATTAATCCTATGGCTTTATTGACGTTTTTTGTTGATCGTATTGATATTTCTTGGTTGATGATCTAGGCCCTTAATTTGAATATCTAATGGCTATTATTTAGTTGTAGTTAGCAATTAGGTATTGAGTTAGCAATATAACACTCACATGCTGGTATAACTTTAGAAATTAAAAATTCATTAGTGGATACCGAATTCTTGAAGCAAGCAAATAGACTACTAACATCTACTAAACATAAAGAGAAAAGTCATCAATATCTTTAAATTTTTTATCTGCCATATATAAACGTACAACTTGAAGTTTATTCATCAAAAAGAGAAAGTCACTAATATATTTAAATTTTTAATAGTTGATACCAAATCTAAGAAGCAAGCAAATGGACTAATTAGCATCTTTTAGTATTATAGTTATAACTCTTTAATTTACTTAGTAAAAAATGCCGAATAGTAACAGTATAATTTTTCTATAAGTCATAGTATTATAGTAATATTATGGAATCCAGTGGCGTATCCACTAAGGAAGGGGATACAACTGTGCCCTCAAAATGAAAGATTATCATTATATATTGTATTAATAACCAAGTTAGTTCCTTGGCCCAGCGGTGGAATCTTCCTTTACCAAGTTGGGAGCCCGAGTTCGATTCCCATTCAGTTCAGAATTTCAGTCCTTTTTTCTTGTTACTCCATTTTAGTTTCCTTCATTTTTTCCGTATTTTTCTCTTTCAGTTTTAAGTCTTTTATGTAACTATTTTAGCAATCTAATAAAAGATTATGCATTTATTTTATTTCTTTTCAAATTAGGTAATTCTCTTGAAAAGTATTTTAACTATTTTTAATGAATTTCATTTTCTCTTCTAATGCGTCTTATTTTGTACTACATATATTTCTATTTTAAATTCATCTTATACATTTTATGCATTTATATTTTTTTAAAATTTCTTATCTTATAAAGCATTATGCATTTAGTTATTTTCTAATGAATTTTAATATTAACTTTTTGTTTTAATTTATTCTATTGTATTTTATTTGTTTTATTTTCTATTTTTTTAAATATTTGAAACATTGCTCAAATAGCCAAATGATGATTTATTGGTAAAATAACCCAAAAAAAGATAAATTATTAAAAGATAACACACTATAAATGCTAAAACAATTTATCTATAATATATAAATATAAGAAAATAACGAATGTCATTTAAGTAGTAGTAACACTAATTTAAAAATAATTCACATCTATATACAAAAGTATAATCTTAATTGAAAATAAAAATAAAAATTTTGAGAGAACAAATTAAAAAGAAGAAAAAGGATCGGATATTGAAGATTTAAATCGCTATAATTATTTATTGTACCCCAAACCGAAATTCCTGGGTACGCCACTGATTGAATCTTATCTTCCTCTAGAATAAAGATACAGTGCAGACTTTGTTGCTTGAAATTAATTACTCATGTAACATACTTTTAATTTGGCAACAAGTTTTAGTACCTTACTCTTGGCATCTACTACAATATTTTATGGAGTTGTATTATTTTAGAAATTGTATAACATATTTAATGCAGATTTATAATTTATCTCACTTGATGTTTACTCATCGTAAAGACTAAAGAGATAGTAGGTCATTAATATCTTAAAAAATTTTATTTCCCATATCCGTACAGCTTTATAAATTTAAAAATTTCATTAGTAGATACCAAATCTTAAGAAGCATGGAAAATGACTAATTAACTTCTTTTGGTATTATATAAAACTTTACTTTTTAATGTTAACATCTTTTAGTATTATAAGTATTATAATACTAAAAATCCGAATTGTTATGCAACCAAAAAATCCTTATGCAACCAAAAAATATCCCAGGATTGGATCAAGTGGCTTTCTCTTAGATTATTGGATTCATTTTTCTTGTGCAAGGGATTCATTCACATACTCTCAGAATTGTAAATCCTTAGTTTTCGAGGAAGTCAATAAACAGGAGTGGTATGATTTGTATGAAAATGAAGATTAATTGATAGTAGTAGTATATATTGTCATTGTGAACGAGATGGATTTACTATGTTAAGTGATGCTGGTGAGGTGTGTGTATTTAATGAATTACTACTAAAGAGCTTGCTTTTACAATTGATTTGCCTATTTTACAATATTATTTATTGTGAACTGACTATATCCTTTTTAATGCACTTCTTTAGTTTTCTCTTTGATTCAGTTTTCATTGAGTTAGAAACGTAAAACTAAATTTTAATATAAAATAGTATTCTTTCGTCTCATCATAGATATCACACTTTTCATTTTAATTTGTCCCACAAAAGATGTCATATTTCTTCTTTTGGAAAAAGTTCTCTCTTACATCAATTATAAAATTATATTTTCTCTCACCACTTAACACACAAAATAACATCTCCTAAAATCATGGGCCATCTCCTAAGTGTGAAATCTATTATGAGACGGAGGGAGTACAAAACTAAATCACGAAGGTTATTTATAGATATAACAAAGGTCAATGTAATTCAGTTTTTAAGTCATTTAAAAATATGACATAAAATAATTTAAAAATAATCTCAAATCTGAATTTTATCAAATGACCTAATAACTAACTAACTAATAATGACATATAACATGCATTTTTATTAACCATAAGTTGGCAAAAGTTTGATACATGATAATTGATAGTAATAAATAAAGTGTATTGAAATTGGTTGGTAAGCTCTATTTTGATGGATTTTATGAGTTGCATATATGGAGTATTTTTTCAAAAAAAATTTCAGAGAATCCAAAATGATTGTGGACTTTGACCTACAGTATCAGTCACACACTTTAATAGAGTGGGCTCTGCTGGACCAGCCAAGCTGCATAAAAATTATTTTTTATGTACTTTTCAATTTTTCATTAGATATTCTAAGTTTGAAATGATTATATTTGGAGGATTAAACTAATCATAAGATTTTATACATTCATTTGTGGTCCAAATATATTATCATACTATAATTTTAGAATTACACAAAATAGTATTGTTATTATAAAATACTATATAGTAGTATTATAATTTTTTCAAGAATATACTTAAAAGTTAAAAATATGTTCAAATTAAATAAAATTGTGGATCGTATTTGGACCGATCTTGGGATTAGGACTGTATTCAATTAGGTTTGGATTTTGATGGGTCTGGTATTGAATTTAAAAAAATGTGTTAGAGGTCAATTTAATCAATGCATCCACATTTTTTGATGGATCGTGCGGAACTAAGTAGGTCTGTCCCAATTAATATTAGAGATCCCAAACTTAGCAAATAAAAGTTGCTGAGGTAAAAGAAGTGCCAAGTAATTAAACGTACAGAGACTATATTTTTTAAATTTTTTATTTGCTATATATATACTAGTACAACTTTAGAAATTAAAAATTCATTAGTGGACCTTGAAGCAAGCGAATAGACTGATTAACATCTACCAAACATAGAGAGAAAAGCCATTAATATCTTTAAATTTTTTATTTGCCATATATATATGTGCAACTTGAAGTTTATTCATCATAAAGAGAAAAGTCTTAATATCTTTAAACCTTTAATTTAACTTCATAAATAAAAATATCATTAGTTGATACCAAATCTAAGAAGCAAGCAAATGGGCTAACTAGCATCTTTTAGTATTATACTCCCTCCGTCCCAATAAATATGAAACATTTGATTTTCGGCACAAGATTTTATGCAGTGTTGTTTTGTAAGTTGATGAAGAGAGAGTAAAGTAGGAGAGAGGGAAAAGTAGAGAGAGTGATATTTCCATTTTAGAAAACGTTTCATTTTTAATGGGACAACTCAAAATGAAAAACGTTGCATTTCTAAGGGGACAGAGGGAGTAGTTATTACTCTTTAATTTACTTAGTCGACAATGCCGAAAAATAATATTTTTTTCAATAAAGTCATACAAAGTATTTATTACTTTATTGAATCCTTGTCTTCCACACTAGATAAAGGTGCAGACTTTCTTGCTTGAAATTAATTAATTACTCACGTAACATACTTTTAATTTGCAACAATTTTAGCACCTTGCTCTTGGCATCCACTACAATCTTTTAGAGCAGTACTTTCTATGTTTGTTAGTCCAGTTTTGTTATTTCGGTTCGTCCGCGAAATGTTGTCCATTTTATTTTTTACTATTTTTAGTAAATGAACTCCACTTTCAATTAACTCATTTCACTCACATTTTATTATAAAAATAATATATAAATATGAGACCCACATTCCGCTAACTAATTTTTAAACTCATTTTTCTTCACATTTTAAAAATCCGTGCAAAGTTAAACTTGGACAATATTTTGTGGATTGAGAGAGTATTATTTTAGAAATTGTATTCCATATTTAATACTTACCAATCCATATAGCTTGGGATCTGCTTAAGTTACTTCCGAACTTTTTTAAAACTGTTACATTTGTACTCTATATTTAGAAAAAGAGTCATTAAAAATTTCAAATTACTTTTTACTGGATTACATTGTCATTGTGTGTGTAAACTATGCTTTTCCTTACTTCTAAAACAAAACACAGCAAAGAAATGTTTTTAATGATATGCATTATTTATAATTTTTAATTTCCCCACAGAATTTCCATAATATTTTATTCAAGTTGCATTTTAGAAGTACATAAGGCAAAACAATAAGTTGGAAATTAAAAAATATAGAATATTATCAAAATTATAAATTCTTATATCTGCGCATGGAAACTTTTATAAATTATAAAGCTTATTTAAATAAAAAAAATTGTCATATATCCTTCTACATTATATCGAATACCATTGGTCATTAAATTCAAAAGAAATTATGTTGAAGTGTTACACGAAAAATAGATAAATAAAATAAAAATTAAGTTTTCGGTGCTAGGAACCGACATGAACCGACATGTTTGCCTAAGGAAATTAAAAGGAATTTGATGCAAGAATAACCTTTTTATTTAGATAATAACTAAAGCTGAAATAAATTATATGGAAGTGTGTCAGTTTAAAATTTTAAGTCACTAAAGGAAAAAAGAAACGGAGATGAAGGTAAGGGAATAAAGGAAAAAGGAGTTAGGGAATTAAGGGATGGACGATGTCGTTCTTGGTGCACAACGTCCTCAGTGTGGAGGCACGTCAGAGGATCCATCCCGCTTAAAGGTGATTAGTAGTAGTTCTCATCTATCCGCGTGATGACTTGAACCTCTGACTTTAAAATTCCATATTGTTTTTAGTTAAATTAATCCACACCACAAAACATAGAATAAGATTTAAAGACAGTGAGTGTAGTGATATTAGATTGATATACTTGGCCGACTAACCAAGTCCAGTATATACTTTACATGATTTTGTGAAAGTAGCACGCATCATTATTCCATCTAAAACATGAATCATATTATATATATAGGGGTGTGATCAATTGAGATTTTTTATGCTAATCGAGAAATGAGATGCAATATCAGCCACTCATTTTTATTAAATGAGTGGTTCAGATTTTTCCATATGGAAAATATCTTTAGATTAATTAATTATGAAAGGGCAGAATGGTAATATCATGATAAATTTTATTCAATAAATATTTTTTTTAATTTTTTTATCAATTTTTTTAAAAAATTTTAAATTATTTTTTATTTTTTTTTATTTTTTTTAATTTTTATAAATTTTTTTTTAAAATTTTTTATTTTTTATTTTTCAACTACATATACAATTCATGTCAACTACACACATATAATGTCAACTATGTGTACAATCCATGTCAACCACACACACAATTCATGTCAACTACACACATATAATGTCAACTACACATACAATTCATGTTAACTACACAATATAATGTCAACTACATGTACAATTCATGTCAAATAGTATTTATTGAATAAAGTTGTTGACATTTGATGTGTAGTTGACATGAATTGTATATGTAAATTTGAAAAAAAAAATTAAAAAAAATAAAAAATAAAAAAAAGCGAAAAAAATTAAAAAAAATTAAAAAAAAAATTTCAAAAAAATAAATTAAAAAAATTAATAAAATTACAATTATGCCCCTCTGTTGACATAAACTACATGTTGTTGACATTTCACAAATATTCTGGATGAGTGGCTGAGATTGCATCTCAATTGTATATATATATACTCCTTCCGTCCATGATTAAGAGTCTCATTTCTAAATGGCGCGAGTTTTAAGAAATGTTAAGAAAAGTGGATGAAAGAAAGTTAGTGGAATAGGGGTCCCACTAGTATATATTAGTTTTAAATGATATGTGAGTGGAATGAGTTAGTTGAATGTGGGGTTTCTTTACCATTTATGATAATTATGAACCGGGACTCTTATTCGCGGACGGGCCAAAATAGAAAAACGGGACTCTTATTCGTGGACGGAGGGAGTATATATTAGAAGTTGTTGGCATGTCTTAGCACATTTTCTCCTCACTCACATTCAATTGCATAAATGCATACACATTTAATTGCATTACCGAAGAGGGAAAATATTCACAAGCATTTCCGCATTTCGTCGACTTCTCTTGCCTTAGGTTGGTATTTTTGAGTTGATCTCTTTTACTCGAAGTTGTTGTTCATCTTTTAACACCATCTCTCTCCTTTTTTTTTTGAATCACAGTTGGTATGGAGGGTGATTGGCATTTCAGTCATGATCATCCGTTAACTTCCTTTGTAGTTTGTAGTAAATGATAAGGAAGTGGATGAGACTGATAACTTTCATTCTTGCAAAATTTGTGGTTTGCCAATTCTATCTGCTCCTTCCTACACTTGCATCTTTGTTGCTTGTGATTTTTTTCTGCACGAATCATGTGCTCACAAATTCCACCAAAAATTTATCCATCCCAATCATAGGCCGGGAAATAAAGACCACACGCTTCGTCTCAAAGAAGGAAGTCCCAATTTCACATTCAAATGTGAGGATTGCAATTTTGAAATGCATCCTCTAGTTGCAGTGGATGGTGTTGAGATCAAAACCAAACACAAGAGCCATCCACCTCACCCGCTTGTGGCTCTTTGTAGAAAGATTTTGTCTACATGCGATGGCTGTGGTGGGGAACATGGTGGTTTCTTCTTCTCGTGCCAACTCTGTAATTTCTGGATTCATCAAAACTGCACCATACTACCTACCGCTCTCAAACTCTTCTCTAATCCTGAACCTTACCTTCTCGCTTATTCTATTCCTACCCAAATCCGAAAAATTGAGTGCATAGTTTGCCATCAACCCTTGCTTCATTCCCATAATGCCATCTATTTTTGCCCACCAACTCTGAGATTTTCTCATGTCAGATGTGGACTCGAGAATAATCAATCCGGTACGTCAAAATAGTATATAACTCATTCAGTCAACTTCATATACTAATATTACTATCTATTAACTTTGTATTCATTCATTGTAGCAACAAGACTAAAGTTGATCCAACTTCCAGACGACGAGTTGGACACATTTCCAAGTTTGGAGTTCCGTGCATACTCGCAACCTGATGAGGGTCCTAGTGATGAAGATGTGAAGCTTGCATTGAGAATTTTCACAAACATCCTTTGATCCTAGTTGGTGATGAGGAAGATGACCAAAATTATAATTATAAAAAACTAATGTGTGATATATGCATACAGACCATTCCTATTCCATCTCAATTTTACAGATGCTCTCAACAAACTGGAGGCTGCTCTTTCCTTGCACATAAATGCTGTTCAGAAATTCTCCCTACTATCAAGTTTGGGATTCCATATGATGAGACCAGCGATCTATTATTAAAGGCACGACCATCTCCGTGCCCGAACAAATGGTTCTTCAATTCAATATTTTTCTGTTTTTTCTGCTCTCTTCCTTGCAATGGACCTTGCTATACTTCTTTTTTGAATTTCAACATCCTTTACATGATGTCCCCTTGATGACTATCTGTCGTGCATGGCTGCTCCAAGCATTATAAAGCACAGCTCACACAGCCAACACCTTCTCTTTCGCACTGCACGCCATTCGCGGGCCTCCTCCATCAGTTGTTGTTCCCGCGGCTCCACCCTACTTGATGTCTATAGGTGCACTACCTGCGATTTCTACATTCATATGAGGTGCGCCTTGCTACCAAAAAGGGTTCAGTTTCATAAATTTGATCAACATCCTCTGCATTTGATCACTAACGGTACTAGTAATAGTATTGGTAGAGATCACGACATCTTTGAGGTGTGTGAGGAAGGTATAGAGTGCAAGTATTGGTTCTACCGATGTGCTAAATGTGACTACTCTTTCCACATAAACTGCATTCCCTCGCTCGGCTATTTGTCCAAAGTCAAGTTCGGAGGCAAGTTTAGTATTGCTTCTCACTCTCATACTCTCACTCTTACGCGGATGCTTACTTACAGAAGAAATGAGAAGTGTGGGTATTGCCACAAAATCATCCCGGGATTGGTGGATCAAGCGGCTTTCTCATGTTCACAATGCGAATATTGGATTCATTTTTCTTGTGCGAGGGATTCACTCTCATCCTCTTATGATTTCCAGATCCATGGTTTTCGGGGAACTCGATGTACAGTCGATATATGATATTTTAAGTATGTTTCAATTTGAGTAATCTTTTGTCTTGTATATATGAGTGAATAAAATAATCCTTTCTTCACAAAGCTTTTTAACGGGGCATTCGGTTGTAACTTGTAAGTTGTAACTGTGGAGGAGATGTTACTGCGTTTTAGTAGTTGTATGCTATTGTTTGATGTTATTACGTACCATTGTTAATTCTTTGTCATCGAATACAAATATTACTTAGAGCATCTCCACCGGCGGACGTCACGGTCGGACGTCGTGGAAGTCCGACCAGACGTCCGCCATTGTGAAGGTTTAGGTCGGACACGGACGTCCCGTGAGGACGTCGGATATCCTCGGATATCTTCGTGACGTCCGACCGGACGTCCGCCATTGTGGCGTCAGTCGGACGTCACGGTCGGACGTCCGAGTTAAAATTTAATTTTTGTTTTTAAAAAAAAAACTCTATAAATACGGCTCGTTGAACTTCATTTCATTCACACACCACTTGTGTTGACAAGTTTTTCTCTCTAATCTACAAGTTTCATTTCTACTATAAATGAAGTACAATAGGAACTCCCCCACCACGAGCGGATCAAACACACCCACGTTTCCCGCCGGAACGGAGGGAAACTTTAATGCGGGGATGAATCCCCAAATGGCGGGGATGAATCCCCAAATGGCAGGGATGGCGGGGATGGCGGGGATTACTCCCCAAATGTTCTACAATATGTACAACCGGATGAGTCAGATAGGTGGGATGATGCCTGGGGCCTAGGCGATGGGGAGTATGACGCCAAATATGGCAGGGATGGGTGGGACGATGCAGCACAGGAGCCCTCAAACACCTAGGGAATCTGTCTATCGCCCATATATAGATTTGTTGTCCGATGATTCCCCTTGTACTATTCCAGAGACTCAGTACGCCTGCATCGAGACTTTCTCTTTTGAGGAGTTGGAGCTATCGCCGATCCGTGAGACTCCCGATGAGGCGGAGCCTGCTGCAAGGGGCAGCGGCAAAGGCAAGGGCAAGGCCAGGGGCGGGGGTAGGGGCAAGGGCAACGGGAAAGCCCCGACTCTTCCTCGCAAACGGGGGCAGAGGAGGAGGAGGGTGAGGAGGAGCGGGGGAAGAGGTCGATCTGGATCGTGTGGGAAAACGTCGGGCTTGCGAAGTCCTGGGCGAACCAGTATATTGACCGATAGTGGCATCGCATTAGTGACGCCTACCTCACACACAAACCGGCTGGGGCGAAGCCTCGCAGTCCCGAGCAATGCCGGAAACAGTGGGATCGGTTGAGGCCTAAGCTCAGTCGTTTTGTCGGCCTCTACCAAAACAACCTGCGCATGGCAACCAGCGGCATGTCTGAGGAGGATGTGAAGAACCGGGTCTTGTCCCAGTACCCCGACAAAGAATTGAAGTTCAAAGAGTTTGACCAATGGGAGGCCTTTCTCGTAGTCAGGGGTTCGCAAAAGTTTTGTGCGGGTGTCGACTCGGGTTGGAAGCGGACGAAGATCAACTCTTCCGGTGAGTACAGCAGCAGTGCTGGTTCGCACGAGCTCCCCGAAGCCGAGGAAGTGTCCCCGCTACCACGATCAGACTCTCGCCGTCGTCGTCGCCCGATGGGGCAAAAGGTTGCGCAGCGGATGGCGAGGGGAAGCGGCAGCCGCAGCGGGTCCTTCAAGGTCAAATCGGAGGCCCCTGTAGCCCCAGATGAGTACTATCGTCTCGCCCGCGCGCAGCTAACGAAGACCCTGAGTCATAACATGCATAGGTGGTATAGCACGCACGATCCTGCGTACAAAAGGATGTGCAAGGATGTGATCGACGCATGTCGGCGCTATTTAGGAATGCCACCCATTGATGATTATGGCGTCGAGATTGTGGGGGGGGCATCGGAGGCGGCAGCGGTACGGGCGACGGGGATGAGGATGAGGATGAGGAGGAGTGAGAGCCGAGGGTTGTATTTCTCGACTTTTTATGATTTTTTTTTAATTATGTATTTTTTTTAAGTATTGTGTAATTTTTTTTAAATGAAGTATTCGAATTTTTCCGTATTCCGTGTCGATATTTTAATTCCGTAAATTTTAATTCCATAAATTGAGTAATTGTGAATTTATTTTATTGCGGGAAGTCCTAGTGGAAGTCCTACATTGTGCAGTGGGATGGGAAGTCCTAGTGGAAGTCCTAGTGACGTGGCAGGAGGTTTTTGTGGGAAGTTCTAGTGGGAAGTCCGCCACCGGAGATGCTCTTAGAGCATCCACAATAGGGCGGCGGATCCCGACGGACTAGCACTAGGACTAGCCAAAAAAACCTCCTGCCATGTCACTAGGACTAGCGCCACATCACTAGGACATCTCACTGCACAATAGTGGACAAGCATTAGGACATCCCAACAAACAAAATCACAATTTCACAAATCCGGACTTAAAATTTTGACACGAATACGGGGGAAATGCAACCATTTTATATAAATTAAAAAAAGTACAATTCAACAAAAAAAACAACGATTTCCACAAATTACATTATAAATATCAATGTGCACTCTTCCACGCCCATGACTCTTCAATTATATCCTGCTGAAGTCGAATATGAGCTTCTTGTTGGCGCATGTCGGCAAATGCACGGACCCGATCGGCATCCTCGTGAGGTATCCCATTAGTACATTGGCGGTGGCCACGCCGTGGCTTGGACCGGTATCCCCACAACTCTTTAATTATATCATGTTGGAGTCGAAATAGTCGTCATACTACCTGTCACACCTCAACCCTTATGACATATGTACTTACTATAAATAAATTTTAAATATTAAATAAATTAACCCACGCTTCAAGTACATAAAACGCACATATTATATCATTTCGAAAATCAACATTTATCAAGTACATATTTCAAAACATTCTAAACCGTAGTGGACCCTCTCACCACTCTATATACTACACATTTATCTACATGCAAAAATGATGAGGAGGAGAAGGTTGCCAAAACGCGTCAGCCGCCGACCCTTATAATAACTGTAACTGACATCAACCAACGCATCATTGATATCTTATTCCGGAAAAATATTAGTGGTTTATATGAGCCACAACTCAGTGCATATAAACCTTACCTTTAATTTCACACACAAATATCAAACACATTCTTTCATCAAAATATATCACCGGAAGTAATAAATATCATAAACAATTTTAATATTCATATGCATATGCCTCTCTGTTCTTTTTATTATTCTGTGACATATCAAGCCTGGTATCTGCTCGGGATTTTCATTGTAAACGACCCGAAGGTCCCTTTTCATTATTTGACCTTTCCACGAAGGCCTCACTTTGCATATTTTCTTTGACCCGTAGAACCCAGGGCAAGACTGTCACATATCCTCTTTAATCCAACGATTCAAGATATTCTAATGCCATATAAAAAACATATTAATTGCACCACTCACATATTCATTGCACCAATCACATATCCATATCACATTTCACCATCAATCTCAAATAACACATAACCATTTCAAGCTCACATCATATAATTCAAATATTCTCTCCAATTTAACACATAACAATCAATCACATAAAATATGTAAAATTAAAAGTGTGATTTATACACACTGATTATAACAGATATTTTTACCGAACTCATGATTCTGACTCCTAATTTAAAAGCTCCGATCCTTTCTTCTATTTGTATTTCCTCCCTCTATTTTTCATCTAAGTTTTTCCCCATGTTGGTTGGTGATCCTTTGATCCTAGTTGGTGATCAGGCAGAGCATCAGAATTATAATTGCAAACTAGTGTGTGATATATGCATACAAACCATTACCATTCCCTCTCCATTTTACAGATGCTCTCAACAAACTGACAGCTGCTCTTTCCTTGCCCATAATGTGTGTGCAGATCTTCTCCCCCTTCTCAAGTTTGCATTTACCACTAGAATTCAAGACATGAGGGCGCAACCATGTCCGGACCCGGCCAAATGGTTCTTCAAAGGAATATTTTACTGTTTGTTGTTGTCTTCCTTGCAATGGACTTTGCTACTACCTTGGTTTTCCTAGGTCTGTTGGTATTCCCTTGATGGTTGATCTGTCGTGCATGGCTGCACCAAGCATTGTAAAGCACAGCTCACACAGCCAACACCTTCTCTTCCGCACCTCCCGTCGTTCGCTAGCCTCCCCCATTAGTTGTTGCTCCCGCAGCTCCATTGCTTTTGATGTCTATAAGTGCACTATCTGCAATTTCTACATTCATATAAGGTGCTCCGTACTACCTAAAAAGACTAATTTCCATAAATTCGATCAACATCCTCTGGATTTGATCACTACCAATACTAGTAATAGTACTGGTATAAAGTGCAAGTATTGGTTTTACCACTGTGCTAAATGTGACTACTCTTTCCACGTAAATTGCATTCCCTCACTTGGCTATTTATCCAAAGTCAAGTTCGGAGGCAAAAGTAGCATGCCTTGTTGTTGGAAGGAAGATTCCCACAAATCAAGAATTGATCTCCTACAATCAAGGATTGATATTGTAATTAGTATTTTATTTTAATACCTTGTATAAAATATTAGGTTAGCATGATTAGAGCTTACCATATATGTCGGATGGTCTCCTAGCCTATAAAGAGGCGTGTAAATCTTCTCCAAAGATAAACCTAATATGATGAATATCATTCCAGAAACCAAATAGTCTTTTAACATGGCTTCAGAGCAGGCAAAAAATTAGGCTCAGAAACATCATCATCGCCCTACCAATCTCAACCAAAAGAACCAAAATCAAGTGAGAAAACCGACCCAAAATGGATGGCGAAAAACCAAGCACAGAATCATCATATAGCAAGATAAGATCGAGTAAGAGTGTAACAGTTGCATTCAAACTCAACGGAAAGAATTACCCGCTGTGGTCACGACTGATGAAGGTCGCAATCGGGAGTAGGGGAGGCTACTCCCACATCACCGGGAAACCAGAACCACCACTGCCGGGGAGCAAGAAGTACAAAGAATGGGAGGAGACAGATCTGATTGTCTTCTCCTGGATCGTGGACAACATCGAAATGGACATTATCGCCGACTTTTCCCACCATCAATCATCGAAAGCCATATGGGACAGCCTTGCCATCACGTACGAAAGCGAGGCAGATCTCTACCTCTTGTATGAACTGGAGGAAAAACCAGGGACGATTAAACAAGGAGACATGGATCTGGAGACTTACTATCGGCAAATTCACGGACTATGGATTAATGTCGATCGGTGCCAAAAACAGCCAATTGACTGCTGTGATAAAGGGGTCAGCCAATATCGGACCCATTCCAATACCAAAAGGCTGCTCAAGTTCCTGTCGGGACTTAATGGAGAGTACGAGAGCATCAAACGGGACATCCTCAAGGAGGTTCCGATTCCCTCAGTGGAGACCGCCTACAGCTTGGTCAAGAAGGAGGCGGCAAGGAGGAAGATCATGCCACCAACACCCTCGAGCCCGGCCGTCGACGGTCACGGCAGTGCCGACTCTTCATCGGGAGGAATTGGGCATGGTTTCGCAGTGCAAGGGCAGCGGCAGCCTCAGCGAAGCGGAACCCCACGATCAACAGCCACTCACCGCCCGGGAAACAAGCCGGCGGACAAGTCAAAATTGTGGTGTTCCCACTGTGGGATGCAAAAGCACACACGAGAGACGTGTTTTCAGCTTCTTGGATACCCGGAGTGGTGGGAGGAACGACAAACAGCCAAAGCCAAGATGGTGGTCGGAATCCCCACCGGAAATGAGGCTGCAAATTCCCGACAACCGCCCACTGGAGGGGGAAATCGGGAGATGGCGAATGGACGGGGAAGGCAGGGGAGTGCAGCGCCGGAAGTTTCCGGCGGAGGCGGGAGCGGCGGCGGAGTCGTCGGAGCGGGACACTTCGCGGAGAGGACAGATCTGAGGGGAGGCGGCGCTCAAATGAGTGGAGGTAAAGGGTTGGGAACTCACGTTCCTAATCCTAAATTTACTTTGGATTATTTGCAATCTGACCCCCCAGGAAACCTTTTATTACGCCAGAAACCCCACCTCTTGCATATGAGCCCTTTAATTTCACATAATTCAAATGATATATCCCATTTTGTTGATTATTGTGAAAACCCCCCTGATACTTCCAAAATTGAGCAGAATAGTCCTCTGATCCTTAAAAATCGTTTCGAGCCTTTAAATATTTCCGCTGCATATACTGTAAAGGGTTATGAAAATGACAAGAAAGGATGGATTTTTGACTGTGGAGCTACAGATACCATGACACCCAATAAAGATGATTTTGTTAGTTTTAGTGATATTACTAAGACCTATATTCAGACTGCAAGTGGGGAACTTATTACTGTGGCCGGGGCTGGAACTATTGAAATATCCCCAACATTGAGATTGTCTAATTGTCTTTATGTTCCAACGTTATCTCAGAGATTGATGTCTATAAGTCATGTGACGAAAGAATTGAATTGTACTCTGCTGATGCATCCCGACTTTTGTATTCTGCAGGATATTCGGACGAGGAGGATACTTGGGCGTGGCACTGAGAACCAAGGACTCTACTACGTGGATGAGATAGCTCAACAAGGCAGTGCGATGTTGGCTCACGGATCCACAAAACGGGAAATTTGGCTCTGGCACCAACGACTAGGACACCCTTCCCCTGGTTATTTCAATTTATTGTTTCCTAAACTTTCTATCCCGAATGATTTTTCTTGTGAGACTTGTGTTTTGGCCAAGAGCCACAGACAATCGTTTAAATCTACAAATACTCGTATGGATTCTATTTTTTCCCTTGTTCATGCTGATGTGTGGGGTCCTGCACCTGTTGTGGGTGGGAACGGCTTTAGATATTTTGTGATATTTGTAGATGATTGCTCTCGAATGACATGGGTATATTTTTGAAACATAAATCAGAGGTATTTGATAAGTTTATCCTTTTCTTCACTCTAGTCCAAACCCAATACCAAACCACCATAAAAACCTTACGATCTGATAATGGAAGAGAATTTGTGAACCAAAAAATGATAGACTTTTTTACAGAAAAAGGCCTTCTTCATCAGACCACTTGCCCATATACACCTGAACAAAACGGGGTGGCCGAAAGAAAAAATAGGACCATCCTTGAAATGACCCGAGCCTTGATAATTGAATCCAAAGTTCCAAGCTCATTCTGGCCAGAAGCTATTGCCACCTCCATCTATCTTATAAACAGACTACCTACAAAAATCCTAAACAAAAAAACCCCTCTCGATACCTTATCCAAATTCACCAAAATCCCTAACCATCTCAACCTTCAACCCAAGGTCTTTGGATGTACTGTGTATGTCCATATCCCGAAACATGAACGATCTAAGTTTTCACCTTGTGCTACCAAATGTGTCTTTGTGGGGTATGGGCTAAACCAAAAGGGATATAGATGCTATGACCCGATCACCAGAAAAATAACAACCACAATGAACTGCAATTTTTTGGAAACTGAATTCTACTACCACACCCACCTTAGTAGTCAGGGGGAGAGTGAATCAGGCCAAACTGAGGACTATCTAAGTTGGTTTGTGTCTCGGCCAAATTTCCCCAATGAGGACTCAACAGAACCAATTAGCACTACCGCCGAGCATGTCACTTCCACAGCAGAGTCGCCTCAACCGCCCCTAAGTATTCCTCCTCAACCGGTATCCGAGGTAATTCCTGATGACCCTGCAGAAGTTATTATTCTTACTGATCCTGTTGTCACAGAGACTACTGCAATAGATGAAAGTACGGGTCGGTATCTCCTTCCTTTTAGGAGCACTCGAGGAGTTCCACCGAAACGATACTCCCCAGAGAAGATCGGAAAGAAAAGTCAATATGGAGTAGCCAATTTCGTGAAGGGGAACTTGACCAAGATGGCAAAAGCTTTTGAGGCTGCCCTCTATGAGGAAGAGGAAATTCCTTACACTGCTGAGGAAGCTTGGAAAGTCAAACACTGGAGAGATGCAATGTTAGTCGAGATGGATGCCCTCTTGAAGAATAAAACTTGGGAAGTCAGCAAACTACCCAAAGGAGCTACAACAGTGGGATGTAGATGGGTGTTCACCATCAAAAGGAGACCCGATGGATCGATTGATCGTTACAAGGCCAGATTGGTAGCAAAAGGGTATACCCAAACTTATGGTGTCGACTATGCTGAAACTTTTTCACCTGTCGCCAAGATCAATACAGTAAGGGTACTATTCTCAATTGCAGCTAATAGGGACTGGCCATTACATCAGTTTGATGTAACCAATGCCTTCTTACATGGAGAATTGACTAAGCCCGTTTATATGGAGCCTCCACCGGGATTTACTGGAGACTTTCAGAATGGAGATGTATGTAAACTGAAGAAGACATTATATGGTCTGAAACAATCTCCCAGAGCTTGGTTTGGGAGGTTCACTGAAGTGATGAAGAAATATGAGTATCGTCAGAGCAATTCAGATCACACTCTCTTTCTCAAGAAAAGGAATGGTAAGATAACATGTCTTATTATTTATGTAGATGATATGATCATTACTGGGGATGACGAGGAGGAGATCAGCCGTTTGAGACAGAATCTGTTCAAGGAATTTGAAATGAAAGATCTAGGGTCACTAAAGTACTTCTTGGGGATAGAGGTACTGAGATCAAAGCAGGGGATTTTTATTAACCAAAGGAAGTACGTACTTGACATACTTGCAGAAACTGGGATGATAGATTGCAAACCAGCAGACACTCCGATGGTTCAAAATCACGGATTGCAGATCCGTGAAGGAGCTAAACGTGCCGATCGAGGAAGATACCAACGATTAGTGGGAAAACTGATTTATCTATCTCATACTAGGCCAGACCTTGCCTATGCCGTGGGAGTAGTAAGTCAGTTCATGCATGCACCTCAAGAAGATCATTGGGAGGCAGTCTTGAGAATAGTGAGATACTTGAAGGGAACAGTAGGACATGGAGTCTTATTCAAGAAACATGGGCATTTGGAGATACATGGGTACACTGATGCAGATTGGGCAGGAAACCCGAATGACAGAAAGTCCACAGCAGGATACTTTACCTTTGTAGGAGGCAATCTAGTAACGTGGAGAAGTAAGAAGCAGAAAGTGGTAGCACTTTCAAGTGCTGAAGCAGAATTTCGAGGGATAAAGAGTGGACTGACAGAAATATTGTGGCTTAAGAGACTCATGACAGAGCTGGATCTCAAATCACCTCAGCCGTGTCGACTTTTGTGTGATAATAAAGCAGCTATCAGCATCTCGGAGAACCCAGTGCAACATGATCGAACCAAGCATGTGGAGGTCGATCGACATTTCATAAAGGATACACTTGAGGCAAAAATCGTGGAGTTACCCTATGTCAAGTCAGAAGATCAATTGGCAGACATCTTGACAAAGGCCGTGAATTCTCAATCTTTTCGACAAGTATTGGACAAGTTAAGCATCGGCAACCCCGTTACTTAACTTGAGGGGGAGTGTTGGAAGGAAGATTCCCACAAATCAAGAATTGATCTCCTGCAATCAAGGATTGATATTGTAATTAGTATTTTATTTTAATACCTTGTATAGAATATTAGGTTAGCATGATTAGAGCTTACCATATATGTCGGATGGTCTCCTAGCCTATAAAGAGGCGTGTAATTCTTCTCCAAAGATTAACCTAATATGATGAATATCATTCCAGAAACCAAATAGTCTTTTAACATAGGTAATAAATATAACAAAATAAAATACGTAAAGTAGTAGAGATTTTATAAAGTAGTACTGCTACTATTTTAAGAGTTTATTTTGGTAATAAGAACTAACAGCATCCGCAGCGGTAAAGAGTCGCTGCTCGTCCGTCCGTGCCGCTGAGCACCGGCTCATCCGTCCGCTGATGGAGCTCGTCCGTCTATGCCAGCGGCACGCGCTGCTCTTAGTCCGTGCCGCTGAGCAGCACACGTGGCGTCGCCTTATTTGCCAACAGCATAGCCGTTGGCTAATTTAAATTTTTTTGTTTAAAAAATGCGAAATTAATTAAAAAAAATGTTTTTAAATAAAAAAAATATTTTCCCACTTCCCAAAAAAATATATCCGTTTTCTCCCCACTTTTAATTTACTTTTCAATTTTTTTCCCCCAAAATTCACATTTTCATCTATAAATACCCCCCACTTCAATACAAAAAAATCACATTCTCATCTATTCTATCATCATCAACATTCTCTCATCTTTTTTCCCCATACTCTCTCATCTAAATTCCCATCACACTACCGGCTCCGGCAATCACCCCTCCGGCAATCGCAGTTGGAACCACGATTGGTTCGACTCCGAGGCCGGATTTAGTCCGAAAACGCAATTTACGGCCCCTCCTCAAACCCAAGGTTCGCAAGCTCCGGGTGGCTACCGTCCTTACCCGGTGCACGACCTAAACGCCTCCGAGTTCGGGTGGGCACCCGAACCCGGATCGGGATGGAGCAGACAGCTCTACTCCTACTCCTACTCCTACTTCTGTTCCTACTCCTACTCCTCCTGTTCGTGGCACCCGCACCCCATACACTCCGGGTGAGATGATGGCGATGTTCAAAGCCTACTTGGCAGTCTCCGAAGATCCGGACGTCGGCACGAACCAAACCGAGGATACGTATTGGTGGCGCATCACTTGCCTCTACAATGAAACCCGGTCGGGGGGAACCATCTATCGCAATGATAGTATGGTGCACAATTGCCTCTTCAGATGCAACGAGACAATCGGTAAGTTCCAAGGGTATTACCTCCAGGAAAAGCGGTCGGCGGCGAGCGGCACGAGGGAGCTCGACATCATCACTGCCGCCTTGGCGACCTACCAACGCATGGAGTTCAAAGCGTTCAAGTACCTCGATTGTTGGCAGGAGGGGCGCCTACATCCGAAGTATATGGGCGGCATAGTAGCATCCTTCTCCAGCTCCTCTAGCAAACGGTCGAGGTTGGTAGGCCTATCCGACGGCGCCTCCGATGATGTGGCTACCCAGCTTGCCGGAACTAACTTGGGTAGCCCCGACGCTGGCCCGAGCAGTTCCCGCCGACCGCAAGGAAGGAAGAAGGCGACGACCACCCGCCGTCGCGCCCCGACTCCAGCCGCCCCCGCCCCGCTCCGGCTCCCTTTGTGCCTCCTCCACCCCCGAACAACACGTTGTGGACCCTCTTGGGTCGACTCTATTTGAACGACACGTCTAAGATGACTCTGGAGCAACTTGCAACACATGAGCAAATGATCTGGGGTCTCAAGAGACAATTGAGGTTAGAGGACTAGTCTTCCACGTGTGTAATTTTCATTTTCTAGGATTTTAATTATGTATTTTTATTTTTTAGTATTTTAATTATGTATTTTTTATTTTTTAGGATTTTAATTATGTAATATTTACTCCCTCCGTCCGCCATTAGGAGTCCCATTCATGGGCGGCACGGGTTTTAAGAAATGTTAAGAAAAATGGGTGGGAAAAAGTTAGTGAAGTAGAGGTCCGACTTGTATATATTAGTTTTAAATGAAATGTGAGTGGAAGGTGGGACCCTATTACCATTTATGGTAAAAGTGAACCGGGACTCTTATTCGCGGACGAACTAAAATGGAAAAACGGGACTCCTATTCGCGGAGGGTGGGAGTATTTTTTAGGATTTTAATTATGTAATTTTTTTTTTTAATTTTTTTTTTGATGTAGAAATGTTTTCAATAATTAGAGTATTTAAATCTAAGGATAAGGAGTAAAAGTGGGTCCGGACCCACTTCCGTGCTCTTAGCTAAGAGCACGAATGAGGATGCTATAAGAAGTATGGACTGATAAAATAAAATAAAAATATATATATAGAAAGCCGTGCACTAAACAAGTCGCCATTTCATTTTTAAATTTGAACTGAAAATAGCAACAAATCACATTTTCATTAATTTTCACCAAAAAAACCAACAAACTCACGTGTTTTTTTATCTTTTTAGAATAAAAACCAAGAATTTTTCGACAAAGCATATTTCTTAATTTGAATTAGAAACCCAAAGCTCTCTCTCATTCTCCCTCTCTCTCAAACAATCAATTGACAAGCATCAATGCTGGAATTCCTCATTTGCATGTAGAAATCTGGAATTACCGGTTGAAGAATTGCGAAAGAGGCTGTTCCTTTACCTTTCGGCACTTCAATTTTATTTGAATTTGAAAAAATGGCAGCAAATATAGGGATAATGGACAGTGCTTACTTCGTGGGGAGAAATGAGATTCTTAGCTGGATCAACGACAGGCTTCACCTCAATCTCTCTCGCATTGAAGAGGTAAAATGATATGTATTGGCAATGTATATAAAAACTTATTTAATTTTCGGTAGAAATTGTTTATTTCCAATGAATTTTCCTTTTTTCGTTCAATTTCTGCAATAATTTGTTGCAATTCGTAAATTAGGTCACGAGAAAATGTACATTTGGGGGAAATTTCTCGTGATTTTTGTTGCCATTTGGTTAATGTACTGTTTTGGGGGTTGTCCTGTGGTGCTGTTTGCTCCATCTTAAAATTTTGATTTTGAAATATGAATACAGTGAGTTTATTGGGGATTTTATTCTATTTGAAAGTGCATAGCCCATCAAAGAAACTAAACCATAGGTGTAGGGAGTATATGCAGGTTGAATTCGATTTGCTGTAATACACGATATCCTTCTTATCGGCCGTGTGTTTGAAGCAATAATTCCAATTCAGAGACATTTGGCTGCGTGAATTCATCTAATAAGCTAACTTTCTGTGCAGTTGGTCTACTTTCTAACCATTTAATTGTTGCCTTCGCAACTCGCAAGGGCTTCTATCTGGATTGGCACAGTTGAATCACGTTACACGCTAAATGAAATGAACTTCAACTGCATAGTATACATATTTGGATACTTGAAACTAGTATTTTGCACGTACCACAATCTATGTCAAAGTGTGGCAGTTAGTGGGAGTGAACAATTTGAACAAGTATTTTATTTATGCAAGGTGTCTCTCTCATATAAAAGATCAGCATTGTATTTATATTATAGACCATCCTATTAGTGACAGCTTCGTCTGTTTTTTATGTTGACTAAAACCTGAATCTTTTGGGGTAGGATGTTATGACTGTCGTTGAAACTTAAAGCAAATTTTACAGAACCAAAGAAAGAATAGCTACTAATTTGGATCATGTATATCTGTACATTTAGAAATAAGTAAAGAGGAGCATAAACATGTATTAAAATTATGCCTATCTCTATCATCTTGTGTGTCTGTGAATGCTTTATATCCCTTTTCGTTGACTATGCTCAGTTGATATTGTGCTATATTCTAACTATACGCATTCATTCAGGCTGCATCTGGGGCTGTGCAATGCCAGATGATGGACATGACTCACCCAGGAATCGTTCCCATGCACAAGGTGATGACTTCATTTTATTGCTTTTTCTTGTTTTGCTCATGCCTAATTTTTAGGTATTTCTGACATCATTCGATTGTAGGTGAACTTTGATGGTAAGACTGAATACGATTTCATCCAGAATTACAAAGTGCTTCAGGATGTTTTTACAAAACTCAAAATTGATAAGGTACTCCTTTGCTTTGTGCATATATTCTGTTAATTTTTGTTTATCATATATCTAGCATTACTGCTATGAGAATACTTCTCCCAACTTAATTTCCAACTAATAATAAGCTTTTTTCATACAACCTTTCTCGTCATGTTTATTGGAGTGTAAAGTCTTTGCATATGTTTTTGTTCTATTACCATAAAGTGCTACCACAATTCCAGCATAAAGTGCATTTCTTAATCCTCTTTTTAATTATTGCAGCATATTGAGGTCAACAGACTTGTCAAAGCAAGACCATTGGACAACTTGGAGTTCCTACAATGGCTGAAACGCTATTGTGATTCTGTAAATGGGGGTCTAATGAATGAGTAAGACCTCCTTTAACTGCTGATTTTGAATGTTCCTTAACTGAAATTAGTCACTGAATCACACATTCCTTTTCTTCTGCATTGGCTTTCCAGGAACTACAATCCCGTAGAGCGCAGAACTAAAGGTGGAAATAGAAGTATCAGGGGTCCACTGAAGAACCAGAAGTCATTACAGACGAACAACTCTGTTAACTCGGGCTCATGTGATGAAGATCCAGTGGTTCTTAGAAGAAGTAGAAGTAATATCTCTGTTCTTTTTCCCCGTTTTCTTTATTACATAAGCTTCCATGCTCAATAAATTTTGACCTTCAGGCATTGGCGCCAAGAATATGAAGCCAGGGCCCACCTTGTCTGAGTTCCAATCAATGACGAAGGAGGTATAATGCTGGACTTTTTGCTGTATGTTGTTATCTAGAATGACGCTATTGGCCTTATCAATTTCAATTTGTGTACCTTCTGTTTGCTATCAGTAAGAAACATCAAGAAATGTCTTTATTCGGCATTTTTCTGTCAGTCTCATCTGTTCTCGACATAGATAATCTTGCTCCATACATCTTTTGTGTAATCTGACAATCCTTATATTTCTTGGCCATCCATTTTCAATTTTTCTGCTTTTATGTTCCAACTTACAACCTTGTAAATCCAGTTTTATTTCATTGCTTTCTTAAACTTTGATGTTTTGCATTGTTTTGATGAGGTTCCATAATTTCAGATTACTGATCTCAAAGTTTCAGTCGATCTCCTGGAAAAGGAAAGAGACTTCTACTTCGCCAAATTGCGTGATGTAGAAGTGCTTTGTCAGACTCCCGAGTTAGAAAATCTTCCGGTAAGAACTCCTTAGCATAATCACATTTTCTGGAACTGGTACTAATGGTGTAACTGCTGCACGACACGGACTCATGCCTGTAGTCATTTCTGATCTTTCAATTCGTGTTGTATATGCTTAGGAAACGTAGACCAATACTAAACTCGTCGGTATATGTATCTTGCAGATGTCTGTGGCGATAAAGAAGATTTTATATGCTGCAGATGAGAACGAGGACGCTCTTGCAGAGGCTCAAGAAATAGTGTCTGAGTTGATAAATGCTGAGCAAACCGGGTTGTCCGATGATAGCTGAACACTAAACTCAGAGTAGAATCTAAATGTGCCATGGAAGAAAGGATGCCAAATCTCTTTATTGCATCATTTTAGTTCAGTACATCTGCTGAATTTGGAAAGCATTTGTTGGAAATTTGTGTGGCACTTTGTTTTAAAATTTGTGACAAATTTCTGGAATCTTGTGGTTTCATATTGAGGTGGTTTATGCCAAACTATTGATCATTTTTCAATTGTATTGTTAACTATCGACTTTGACCAATTAATTCTGATATATATGATCATCCAAATCATGAGTTTATTTTTTAGTGCTATAACAACTAATTCCTGTTTTGAATACTATTACTATCTTATAGTAATTGATATTTTCTTGTTTTGGATTATGAAATCCTAGTAGTAAAGTTTCATCAACCCTTGCGTTCAAAAAGGAATGCTATTAATGGTAGTGTGGTTAATCCCGATCCTAAAAGCATCCGCAATAGCGGACTAAAGCACAGACTAACGGTTAGGGCGTGAGGACGTCAACTACTGTGTTAGGTTAACGCAACGGACGTCCCGAAGTAAGATGAGCGCTCATCCGCGACCTAGCACCGTTAGCTTGATCGTTAGTCCGCTATTGCGCGGACACCGATCGGCTAGCCGATTTTTTATTTATTTAATTTTATCTATACTCTATATTTACAACTCATCGGACTTCATTTTTTTAATATTTGATAAACACCAACAATTAAAATGAATTAATCGTATTTGTCAATTTGTTTTATTGGCTAGGGCGTCGGCTAGTTCTAGTGTTAGACTATTATTGTGATGTGGTTAGTCCTGATGATGTGGCAGGTTGTGGTTAGTCATAGTGATATATCGGGAGGTGTTTTTGGTTAGTCATAGTGCTAGACTATTGGTTAATCTTACCTATTGTGGGTGCTCTAAAGATTTCGGGTTTGAGTTCATTACGATACGATACAGTCTTCAAAATTTTATGTCTATTTATTGAAAAAAAGTAATTATGCGAAAGTGCAATATTTAGTTTTTAAAGGGTTAAAAATGTAGTAAAGGAAAATTGCAATTTGCAGAGTAAAACATTAATTAAAAGATTCAAAATCAATCCGATTCCAAAAGGTCGCAACATCGAGAAATCGATCAATCTAGCTGAGGTTTGAGGTTCAATTGAGGAATAGATATGGAGAAATTGATGTTGATGAGATCCTTGAGCCGGTCAATTTTGCGCAGATCTCAAGTGTTTTCATCCTCCGCCTCCGTCGCCGCCAACCAAAAACTCCGTCACCTCCACTTCTCATCTCCATCGGTCCCCGCCTCTTCTCCAAACCAGGGTATTACTCTATTTATTTGATTTTTTTTTCTGGATTATCTGTGTTTAGACTGAGCTGTAGCTATGGTATGTGTAATTATGTATGTTCAACATTTCTTTTGTTTTTCCTTTTTGTGTTGCGATTATGGAAAAGAGATGATATATTTCTGAATTTTAGCTATAGGCCGCTGGATTGCTCTCATGTTTGAGTTTATCGGAATTGAAGAGTGAAATTGACAAAATTGTGAATTTTCTAGTCATTGTTCGTAATTTTGTTTTATAAGAAGCAAACAGAAATAGGAAATTCCTGGATTTTGTTTACTCCAAAATATGTATATGGACGGAAAGCTTTGTGAGCATTCTGGTTTGATTTTTTGAATGTGTTTTCATTCAATGGTTTATCTCAGCACTGAAAAGGACGTGGAACAATGGAATAATTTGCCTCTGTTTCATTCTGCAACATTAGATGTGGAACAATGGAATAATTTCTTCATATTTGTAGATATTAGTGGACATGGTGCACATGGATATAGTTTTATGGAAGAGGATGTAGGGCGATGAAATTAGGATATTTGTCAGGAATGGCCTGTAAAGTTGCAGATATTATGCATAGATGCATCTCTCTCTAATCGAAAGGATGCGTAGGAAAAAAAAAATTGATGCATATGTTGTGATTGTAGCTACCTACTGCTTAATTAGATCCTGGTAGGATTTATTTACCTGTATATTTCCTTTAAGCTGTGTTTTTGTAAGCTGTTTCATGGTTATCTTGACCTGGATGGTGCATGCCACTTATGTGCATTTGGTATTTCTCACCTATAGATTTCCGGCATCCTTTTGCACAACATCTTGGGGGTATTCGCTCTTTCAGTTACGATATTTCCAACTTTCCTGCTATCGAGGACCCACAGATTAAACGTGCCTTTAAAGACTTGATGGCTACAAACTGGGATGACCTCTCACCAGCAGTCGTCCATGACGTGAAGAAGGCATTATCCAAGAGTACTGAAGACAAATCTGCCCAGGATGCCCTGAGAGATGTTTTCCGAGCAGCAGAGGCTGTTGAGGAATTTACAGGGATCATCATGTCTCTGAAAATGGAACTGGATGATGCTATTGGACTTAGTGGCGAGGTAATATGAATCATGATGGTTTTGATTCCATAGTGTGTTTCCTGGTTGTATCTGATAATCAGGTTTTTGGCAGAACGTGAGACCACTGCCAGAAGACTATCAGAAGGCAATTAAGACACTCTTTAGCAGATATACTGAGTATTTGGCTGCGTTTGAGCCGAAAGAGATCTATTTGAAGAAGAAAGTTGAGACAGAGTTGGGATCAAAGATGATATACTTGAAAATGAGGTGTGGTGGCCTTGAAGCTGACTGGGGAAAGGTATAATTCCTCTTCATAATTATTGATGAAAAAACTTGAGCTCCCTCTCCCCAAAATAGATGGCATATAGTATTTCGTAATTTATCCAATTAACATTTCACCCCTTAGGGTGTTCTTGACGAGCATTGTAAACAACCGAATAACTTCCAAAATTCAAAGGAAAAAAAAAAGTAAAAACAAGCTGCTGATAGTGGAGCATACATCCATAAGCTTCTTATCTTTAGGACGTAAAACAACTTTTAAGCCTGAATGATTAGGTAAACCTGAAATCTGGAGTGAGCCACTTGTGAATTGTCACTGCAACCATTCTTGTCAATTAGCTCGAGGTTAAGGATTGTGTTTCTGATACAAACGGAGTATTTGTTTCCAGCAAATATTGTTACTGATCACAATTATCGGAACACTGTCACTGCTTAAAAACATGAAATTTTCACCACCTAATGATCTTATCGTTGCGCTTCTTTCCATCAAATTGCAGGTTACAGTCCTTGGGACTTCTGGACTCTCTGGTTCTTATGTTGAGCAACGGGCATGAACTTCAGAAGACAGGTCAAGGAATCTCTGCTTTATGTTTAGATCCAGTTTGTAGACAGTCTTCGTTGAAAGAGGTATCTTCTGCCATTTTTTCTGTTTGTAGTAGCGTGTATGCTGAAACTTGTCGTACCATCAAGTTAGTTTAATAAAAATTAAGGCAAACTTCTCTGCTCTCCGATGCTATTTTGATTAATCCAAGGTTGTCTTTAATTGGATTGTCAATTTTTTCTAGTTACCCATTTTTATATGGCTTAGTTGTATATGAAAATAACCATCTTTTATCCATTTGTCATATAAGTGAAAATATAATCATCACTGACAATTTTATGCATTTTTTTCTGGAGTTGCAATAGTAAAGATATTAACTATTACAATAAATTGATCAGATATAGATATATTGTTTGCATTCACTTTATTGTTTGTCTTGCAATTTATTGTTACAACAGCAGTAACCTCAAGATAAACAAACTGTCTGAATTAAACATTAAAATGAAACACTCTCATCCCTGAATCAACCAAATCTTAGTACCTGTAGTCATCCTCATATTTGTAGTTGTCTTCATACAACGAATGGTTATTGGTGAAATTGTCCATGCTCGGCATCGTCTCTTTCTTACTCTGCAATGAGGGAACCTATAAAAAAACGAGCATGCTACGTGTACGTTGATGATGTCATTTCTGCTAGTTATGTTTACATACCCTTTGGATGATCTTCTCGAATGCTTCGGGGCCATTTTGTCGGATGTATCCCTCAGCTGCGGCAACAATGTCGTCGGGCTTGGTGAAGGTGTCCTTCATGTTGGGGACGTACCATATATTGATTTTCTTCTGGCGCGTGACGATGTAGGGGCGCACCACGTTGTTGTACACAGACGCGGCTCCATTGAAGTATGGTATGACTAGCCAGCAGGTGAATATCAGCTTCGCATATGCCCAAAAGGGAAGCCTAACCATGTAGAAGGTTAATTTAGTTACGCATGTCATGTCAAATCGTGTGTGTCGGATCGTTATCGTGTTGACATAATAGCATCGTAGCATGGTAAGGCTAAATCCGAACACGACATGATAGGAAAATTTTTGACCTGAACACGGCACATATGTGATAGAAAATTCGTGTTGACAAGACGTTACGACCATAAGATCGTGTCAACATGATACCGATCGTATCGGTTCATACTGTCATGAACGTGATAGCAACACAAGTTAATTCATGTTGACAAGACATAATGACTCTGCATCAACATGATAAGGCTAAGCCCAAACATGGCACGATAAGAAAGCCCTTGACACGAACACGACACGGCTATGCATACACGAACACACACAAACGTCATAGCAACACGATTTAATTCGTGCTAACATGACCCGACACGATAAAACCCGATTTCACACGACATGGTAGATACATAAAGTCTATATGATATGAGAGATGAGAGAGATCATACCACTCAATAAGACTAGCAAAAGTGAGTTCAAAAAGAGTGATCATAGAGTAAAGAACCCAATATGTGAGCCATTGCTGATCATCACCAACTGATCTTGTCTCAATTGCCCTAATTGAAGCATAACTGCCCAATAATTCAAATATCAACCTCAAATATATCATAAAATCGTAACTAAATGCTAAAAATTAATAAATCCACAAATAAAAAATGGAAAAGGAAACTTACAGAGGATAAACCAGTGTAACCACAGGTCTGCAATATCCAACAACACAAATTCAAAATCATATATTCGTAAAAATTCTACTAGTATATCTGAGAATTGTTTGGAGAGAGAAGATTTTACCCAGCAACAATGTCGAGATTTTCGACGAGCAATTTGAAGAAGCTTTGGGCTGAAGATGAAGAGGCCCTCATTCTCCCAATTCAAGGCAGGATGTTATCTTCACACTCAAAAAATTGAAGAGGGTTTTGGGCAGATTCAAAAAGCTTAGATGGAATATTAGAAAGGGGAAGTAAAGAGAGATGGACGGTTTTGTCCTAAAGTTAAGATTCCATCATCTGTTACATAACTTCATAGACAAATTATGTATATGCATGCATTTTATGAGTATTTAAGATTTTATGTTTTGCTGCTTAGTTTGGAGATGCTATAATTTAGTTATGGATTCAACAAATAGAACTCGTGGGTTGAAGTTGTCGGATGTGGGGTCGACAATTACTCGAAAGGTTGCATTTAATAGAAATTTTCAGTACTTATGGGCGACCGTGGGTCAACCGATTTTGCACAAACCATCCAGTGTAGATTTTAGAGGTGGTCTAATATTCAAGGTTCTTTTCCCCTTTTCTTTTAAGATGCTTGTGGAGTAAAAAATTCTGAACAAAATAATCAAAATACAATAGCAAAATGAGGATCAAATAAATATGGGAAAGTTATGCTTTATACCCCAACTTATTGGCCATTAAATAAGAGTATCCAATGTTATTCATAAATCAATGAAATATACATTCATCTGAAATTAGCAAAATAATCTAGATAATTGTAATAATATCGACTAACCATCTTAAAATTACAAAAGTTATCCTAACTCATCAAAAGTTATCCTAACACAATGAGTGAGTCATTTCCTTTTTTTTTTAAGTAAAAAGTCTTCTCTCTTATTTTATTTTTCACCTATTTTATTCTCTTTTTATTTCTCTATTTTTCTCTCTCTCGTACTTTACTCTCTCTACTTGAACTCTTTAAATATCAATTTCTTAAATCTTGTATTTAGAAGAAATGTTTCGCTTATTTTAGGACGAAAGAAGTATTAAGTAATCATTTTTCACTTAACTCTTTAAATAAGTGCTTGTTTATGACGGGCGAATGGAGTAAAAAAAATAGAATGCTAATGTGGTGATTTTGAGGTAACGGGTTCAAATATTGCCGCCCACTGAGAGACTTTTGGTCCTAATCCGTAAATCTAATCAAGTAGACCAGATTCCGCCAAAAACGAATTCGGCAAATCTATAATCAATTAAAAAAATATATATGAATCAATTAATAGACTGAGTATTAACTATACTATTTCCATCATTATTTATTGAAATATTGAGCAACTTTTCCATAATAAAATTCCTTCACTTTTTTGAAATGCTGATGTGTAAAAATGATTCCAATTGGACTCCATCCCAATAAACGATAAGCATCACAGACCCTACTATCAGTCCACTCTCACTCCTCCCTCCACCACCACCATGGCCTCTCACCACCACCCCCACCTCCCCGCCGCCCCCTCCTGCCACTGCCACTGCTACCACCAACCCACCTACCCTCCCTGCAACCCCCCTCCCCCTCCAAATCCCCACATCCTCCCCATCTCCATCCACCCCTCTCCCTCCCCCCAAATCTACCTCAATACCCAAGAAAGCTACATTCAAGAACCAAGCCCCACCGCCATTTCCTCCCTCCTCCGCCGCATCGCCGCCCTCGAGTCCGCCTTCCTCCGCCGCTCCTCCTCCTCCCCCTCCCACTCCCTCCGCGACGCCGCCGCCCGCTCCATCCAGTCCCACTTCAGAGCCTTCCTCGTGCGCAGATCAATTACCCTCCGCCACCTCAAGGATTTGGCATCGATCAAATCCAGCCTCGGATTCCTCAAATCTAGGGTTTCTCACAAGACCCACTTCGATTACGACGCCGTTTACCGTAAAGCTACGAACTTGCTCCTCAAACTCGACGATATTCAGGTGGGATTTCAAATTTGTGTTAAAGTATTGATTTTTAGGTTTTGGGTATGTTTGATTTAATTTAATTCATCGTAAAGCTCCAAACTTTGCTCCTCAAACTCGAAGATATTGAGGTGGGATTTCAAATTTGTGTTGAAAGTATTGATTTTTAGGTTTTGGGTGTGTTTGATTTAATTCAATGTATTGTAAGGCTTCAAACTTTGCTCGTCAAACTCGTTGATTTTCAGGTGGGATTTCTAATTTGTATTGAAAGAATTGATTTTTAGGTTTTGGGTATGTTTAATTTAATTTAATTTATAGTAAAGCTTCAAACTTGCTCTTCAAACCCGACGATATTCTGGTTGAATTAAATTTTGTATCGAATTTTAGGTTTTGGGTAAGTTTGAATTGATGTGTGGTGGATCTGATCTGATTAATCGTTTTGTGTTTGTTTTGATTTTTTGAAGGGTGGTGATCCCATGATTAGAAATGGGAAAATTTCTTTGAGCAGAGAGTTGTATAAATTTTTGGATTTTATTGAAGGGGCTTGTGTGCAGAGGAGGTTTGTGAAGCAGAATTTGAGATCTAGGGTTTCCAATATTGAGAATAAACTAGGCAATGTCGAATCCGGGTTTTCGAAAAGGGAGAAGCTTAGGGGTTTGGTCGAAAGAATTGATAGATTAGCTGAGGAGCTAGAAGATGAGGAGGAGGTGGAGATTGAAAAGCCTAAGGGTGAATTGATCATGAGAAAATACAGTGTTTCTGCGAACCCGAGCAGTGGTGGTGGTGGTTTGGTGAAGCAACGCGGTGGGGTTGGGCCAAAGGTGAAGAAAAACGTGACCTTTGCAGAGAATGGGAAGGTTTATCGAGTCTTGAGTAGACCTTATCTAGAGGATGGTTTGGATGATGATGAGGAGGATGAGGAAGAGCTTGTGGATGATCTTAGTCGGGAGATTGAAGAGATTGGGGTGTCATCGAAGGATGAAGTCGAGGATGGTTCCTTGAGCAGTGAGGGTGAGAAAGAGTTCAGACATTCTTCGACGAAGCTTGATGAGGACGAACGTGGTGAATCCTCCATGTTCTCTGCGCCATTGCCTGCGAAGATGGATAGGCGAAGCGGCTGAGGTTGAGGTGAGGTACAAGGTAGATTAACATTTTGATGAGATGGTGAGTGTTGTGACTTTAAAATTAGTAGGCCAAGTTGGATTGGTGTTGTGATACTATGTTAGTTTAATGAGACATTGAGTGAAAGTTGGGTAGGGATATGACCATTTATTTTTATTGTGTAGAGGTGATGAATTGTATTAACTTTTTGATGTTATTATTGTTGAAATTGGTGATGATGAAGTGCTTTTTTTGCTTCGTGAAAAATGTGTTTTTGCAGTTTTGCAGTTGTGTTTTGATGCTCATAGTAATGTTGAATGGTTTGGTAGTGTACTGCTAAAATGATGTCACTTTACCATTGATAGAATAGTGACATCCTAATGCTAAAAAATGAAGAGGTGGGAAAAATTGGGCCTCAATTGAAATTGAGAGAGAGACACAAAAAAAAGGCCATGCCAAGTTTCATACTCTTTTTCCATAAAAATAGTTACTCTTTAAAAATAGTTATTTCTATTTCAATTTTTTCAAGTTTCATACTCTTTTCCATAAAAACAGTTATTTCTATTTCAATTTTTTCTCTAATAAGGTGAGCACATTTTTCCCTAATAATATTTTATTTAGTTTTATTTTTATCTTTCTCATATTTAAGTTGTGAGCATTTTTTTCGTACCATTATTACGTGAACCTTTCTTTTTTTTGGTACTACCTAGATTAAATTAGTCTAATTGGGTTCTTGTTAAAAATTTTAGAGTTTGGCTATTTTTAATGAACGACTAATTGAACAGTTGTAATCCCTCGGTTTGTGTAGTAATCGAACTTTAGATGAATTCGGTTATGCTTCTTCAATTAGGGTGTATTTTCAATTGGTTAACCAATGATTTTGGTTTGATTATAACCGAACCAATCAATTAAACTAGTTCAGTTATGATTCTTCAATTAGAGTGCATTATCAATCAATTAACCAGTCATTTTGGTTCGATAATAACCGAACCAACCAATTAAACTAGTATTAATCTTAGATCAAAGTTCAAGTTAATTTTTCAAATAATAAAACAAACAATTCCAAAAAACATTATTTTAATAAATTGAAGGGGGCATTTTAGGAAATTAAAAATTATTTCCCGGCAAAGAAACTCTTTTTTAGGCGGGAATTTTGCCATTCATTTTCTCCTCAAAACACTCCAACTTCTGCTTCTGCTTCCGCTTCCGCCGCCATCGCCGGAAAAGGTGAAGCTTCTTCCTCCGGTTCTGTTTCTACTTAAGCCCCAAGCTTCTATTCTTTACTTTATTATTCTTAGTTGCTTACTTGTATAGCGTCGGACAATGCGAATCAATTAAATCACTCTACTATTTAGGGTTTTCGTATTAAATAAATCTCAATTAAATGATGAATCAGAATACGATTTCGTAGCCATTTGTAGAGATTCAAGTGCTGATTTGTTTAATGCGTGTGTGTGGTTTTACTTTATTTCCCTTTTAGTTTTACTTTTTCAATTGCAGTGAAGTTTATTGTGAAGGGGAAGTGAAAATTGTGCATCTACAACCCCCAAAAATTAACTGATTGATGTTTGTTGAACTTACACAAGGTTTGATTCCATTCCATTTCATAAATTAAATAGTGAATAAACCAATTCAATGAAGGCCTTAAAATCTAGCTATTTATGGATTATTGATGATTATCAAAGGCTTGTGACTGTGATTTTGCTATAATCTCTTGAAGAAAAGCTGTCAAAAATCCTAATTTGTGAGTATTTTTTAGAGTTGGCATGCTTTCTCCAGCATTTCAAGTTTGAGAAATCTGTTTCTTGAGTTTTTATAGTTAGAGATTATCTCTGTGTGTTTGTGGGTGTGTTTCTGTATTTTAATTTATTTATTCATCATATTTTGTTCTGTTTTTTTTTTTTAATCTGTTGATCAATGTGAAATTTCATTCAGATGGATGGGGATAAAGTTATTTTGGCTTATCACGGGCAATGGCAGGGGCACACATACCGTACTAAGACGGAGTCACTCATCTTCTGGCCGGTGCTGAAGACGTCTCTCGATGAATTCATGGATTTCGTGCATAGCATTGTCGAGGCTGATCTGACCAAATACAAGTATGTTCTGTATTGTCTGGTCTCTCTTGAGGACTCTCAAGTGAAATCGAGAATCTTTTCGACACGAGATTTGCACCGTGCTGCCAAGATGTTAGCAACGCCTAAATTCTTCGTGAATCTTGATTGGAAGAAGCCCCCTGAATCATCCCCTCCTTGTGATGATCAGCTTCCAACTGTCCATCGTTTGCAAACTAGCATTGTTTCTAGGAACAAAAACCCTCGTCCACCTTCGTATCGTCCACCATCTACGTATTATCCACCATCATACTTCCATGGACCAAGGCCTAGCTCAGAACCGGTGGCCAAATCAAAGGCTGTCAACCAGCCTAACAACGTGGCAAAGGTTTTTGAAGGTCAAACTGCAAGGAAAAACATTGATGGAGGTAATCACGACGAGGTGCGCTCAGATGATGAGGATAAAGTTATTGTGGCTCATCAGGGGTGTTGGCGGGGACAAATATACAAATCTGCGATGGAGTCACTCATCTTCTTGCCGTTGCGGAAGACATCTCTCGATGAATTCGTGGATCTCGTGCATAGAATTGTCGAGGCTGATCAGACCAGATTCAAATATGTTCTGCATTGTCTGCTCTCTCATGTGAAATGGAGAATCTTATCGACACAAGATTTGCACCGTGCTGCCAAGATGTTCAAAACGCCTAAATTCTTCGTTACTCTTGGTGACAATCAAATTCCAACTGTCCATCGTTTTCCTACTTGTGATGATGAGGATAAAGTTATTCTTGCTCATCACGGGGATTGGAAGGGACAGCTATACCAATCTGGGACGGAGTCACTTATCTTCTGGCCGTTGCTGAAGACATCTTTTGATGAATTCGTGGATCTCGTGCATAGAATTGTCGAGGTTGATCAGACCAGATTCAGTTATGTTCTGACTTGTGTGGTCTCTCATGAGGACTCTCAAGTGAAATGGAGAATCGTATCGACACAAGATTTGCATCGTGCTTCCAAGATGTTCAAAACGCCTAAATTCTTCGTGAGCCTTGATTGGAGTCACCCCACGCCATCCCCTCCTCCTGATGAGGCCAAGTCGAAGGCTTCTCAAGGTGCATTTCGTGATGATCAAATTTCAGCTGTCCACTGTTTTCAAACCGGTGATGGTGAGGATAAAATTATGGTGGCTTATCACGGGGATTGGGTGGGACGGAAATACCAATCCGGGAAGGAGACACTCGTCTTCTGGCCGTTGCTGAAGACATCTTTCGACGAATTCATGGATCTCGTGCATAGAATTGTCGGGTTTGATCAGACCAGCTTCAAGTATGTCCTGCATTGTCTGGTCTCTCATGAGGACTCTCTAGTGAAATGGAGAATGTTATCGATGCAAGATTTGCACCGTGCTGCCAAAGTGTTCAAAACGCCAAAATTCTTCGTGACTAGTGATTGGAGGCTCCCCACGCCATCCCCTCCTTCTAATGAGGTCAAGTCAATGGCTTCCCAAGGTGCATTTGGTGATGACCAAATGGCTGTCAATCAGCCTAACAAAGTGGCAAAGGTTTTTGAAGGTCAAACTGCAGGGAAAAACTTATGTGGCATTGATGAAGGTAATCACGACGAGGAGAGCTCAGATGATGAGGATAAAGTTATTGTTGCTTATAACGGGGAATGGTCGGGATGGAAATACCAATATGGGACGGAGTCACTATTCTTCTTGCCGTCGTTGCTGAAAACATCTTTAGATGAATTCATGGATTTCGTGCATAGAATTGTCGAGGCTGATCAGACCACCTTCAAATATGTTCTGCATTGTCAGGTCTCTCATGAGGACTCTCAAGTGAAATCGAGAATCCTATCGACACAAGATTTGCACCGTGCTGCCAAGATGTTCAAAACGCCTAAATTCTTCGTGACTCTTGATCGGCTCCCTACACCATCCCCTCCTCGTGAGGTCAAGTCGAAGGCTTCTCAAGGTGCATTTGGTGATCGAATTCCACCCGGCCATCGTTTTCCAACTAGTAGCCGTGGACTCAACTATGGGAAAGGTAATCACGATGAGGTGAGCTCAGATGATGATCGAATTCCAACTGGCTATCATCGTGTTCCAGCTAATGGTCATGGACTCAACTATGGGAAACGTAATCACCACAAGGTGAGCTCAGATGATGATCGAATTCCAACTGGCTATCGTGTTCCAGCTAATGGTCATGGACTCAACTATGGGAAAGGTAATCACAATGAGGTGAGCTCAAATAATGAGGTCAGATCGATAGCTTCTCAAGGTGCGTATGGTGATCGAATTCCAACTGGCCATCGTTTTCCAACGAGTGGTTGTGGACTCAACTATGGGAAAGGTAACCACGACGAGGTGAGCTCAGATGATGAGGACTACAAGAATGATAGTAGGGTGGAGGTGGTGCGTAAAACTATATACGATAATTTAGGGTGGGAGGAGGACGAGTTCTTCATCCCGGAGGATGTGCCATGGGGCGGACTCAGGACTCCGGTGGAAGCTATCATTGGTGGTTTAAACGAGCGAGTCCTGAGGAGCAGAAGGATTCCAATGGAACAGACATACGAAGATTGGTGGCCGAGGGTGTTGTCTCGCCTGCTCGGGTGTGGGGTTGCACCGGCTGGTGAGACGGTTGCGGAGGTGGATGATGAGACAGTTGTGGAGGTGGTTGATAGTTGGTCTTCATGTCTAAATAAGTCTAGCGTTTAGTGCTGCACAAATATGTGATGTTGGATTTCCTCCTATTTTGAGTAAGCATTTTTGTACTAGTGTTTGGGGAGGGAAAATATTTTCTAGTGTTTCTTGTCACTTTTGAAATAGTGATTTTTTGGGGGTTCATTTCTACTCAATTCTCCTCTCAAAATTATTTAATGAAAAGACTCAAAGAAAAGCCCTAACTCCTAAGTGCGGATCACGTGGTAAAAAATGATAAATTAGTATATTAAGAAAAATATATTGTGGGTTAATGTTTATAGTGGTGGATTAAGAACATAATTGTAGGATGAGAATCTTATGATTAAAAATTAAATGTAGTATTCCAATTGTAGATGGTAGAGAAGAACTAACTTTTCCTTGCAATTATAAATTGGGCGTCTATGATATATTAGAATTTAATTAATAAATTTTATTTTATAATCCTTTTGTTTCATAAATATATAAAATTTTTAAAGGATACGAGTTTAACTGCAAAATTAATAAAAGCAAGAGAGAAATAGAACTGAACTAATTTAGGAAGATAGATCAAAATAGTAAAAGTGGACTAATTTTTTTAGGACGATGGTAGTATATAGGGCTTGTTTGGTAGACTATACATGTCATGACTAGATAGAATAATAATGATCATGATATATATCATTGTTCATGCGTGTTGAAATTTAAGCTATCTTTAATTTATATTTGGTGCAAACATAAAATAAAATGTTAAATTTTGTGTGATTAAATTAGTCTCATTAATATATATGCACAAATTGAAAGTGAGAAAAATAAAGGACAATTTAGTAAATTTATTCATGTATCTTGGTTTAATTTTCAAAGTTGTTAGTATAATCTATCATACTTATGTCTAGTTGGATCTATTTTATTCAGAAAGTTAAACAATTTCTAAAATCAGTCTCATTTGACAAAGAGGCATTTACTCTCAGGCGGTTTTAGATAATCGTCTTAATATCCTCGAAATTGAAGCTTGCAATAAAAAAATAGTTCTTGGACAGCTTATCACTATATCCCACTCCACTCACAACTCTTCCATGAAATCGCTATACCATCGCAACATAATCTAGTAATAACTGCACTCCACCTGTTCGATAAAAAACCCAAGAGAATCCCTAAAACTGTTACAGCGATGCAGCGATTGTTCTTGAACTCTGTTTCCTCTCTGAAGCATTACTCTTCATCAGCATCAAACGTGCTTAAACCCGGTGACATTTTGAAGCAATCCAGAATATTTTCCATAGCCGAAGTCGAGGATTACTCGAAGCTAACACACGATCATAATCCACTCCACTTTGATTTGGAATGCGCCACGAAAGCCGGATACAAAGACACTCCTATCCCGGGATTGCTCGTTGCTTCCCTGTTTCCGAGGATCATCGCTTCCCATTTCGTAAGCGTTTCTTCTTCTTCAATTGCACATTTTGTTTTAGAATTGATTCCAAGTATATGTGATTGATGATCATTGCATCCTTGCTTAGCCAGGGGCGATTTACGTGAAGCAAACGCTGGAGTTTAGGGCGCCGGTTTTCGTAGGAGATGATGTTGTTGGTGAAGTGCAGGCAAACAGCATTAGACAGCTCAAAGATAAGTTCATGTAAGAAATTGACAAACTTGCCTTTGCTTCCTGTCATGTGAAGTTGTTTCTTTGTTGAATGGTGCGTTGTTTCTTTGGCCGATAGGGTGAAATTTGCGACTACTTGCCGGAGAGATGGTGGCGAGGTCGTGATTGGTGGTGAGGCTACGGCAATTCTACCCTCGCTGGCAGTGAATGGAGTCGGCCAGGGGTGACCGGAGACTGCGTTTCGACCTGCTTTTTCTTGATTGTTATGAGTTTGCTTTTGCTTGTGTTGTTTGATTTTATTTTCCATCCATTGATTTTGAAGGGATATTTGATTGTGTTGTTACTATGCATTTTTGTCTTTCTATTTAGACTATCAAGTTCCTTTCTGAGTCAAAAAATGAAGTTCGAAAAAACTAGAAAATGTTGAAAGTTTACGTATCTAAAGGCAATTAACTCAATCAATTATTAATAGGTTTTCCGGTGAACTTTAAAGTTGGCGAAGAAACCCATAAACTTGGCGACAGTAGCCAATTTCCCACAAAATTGATTTTCCCCGAGTTAGATCTGATGTGGCACATCATGAAATGACGTCGCTTAGAGTACCTCTAAGTGACGTTGTTAGGTGAAACAGTCAGCTAAATCCATGTATACATTTCGATGTGCCACATTAGATCTAATTCGAGGGAAATTATTTTATGAGAAATTGTCTACTATCCCAAATTTCATAGATTTTTTTGTCAACTTTGAAGTTAATAGGAAACACCCAAAAGTGACATAGTTGATGATATTACACATTAGTATTAATTAACATCCCTGTTTTAACATAATACACCACCTTTTCGATTAATCCTATGATTCCCACCAACCTAATTTAACTCTAATTAAAAACTAGTATATATTAACACAAACACCATTTCTAGACAAAGCTGTGGATAGTAACTACCCCTATTTTTACCAAAACAAAACAAAAATCTCAGGCAAAACTGATGAAAACCAAACAAGAAATATCATTTTTCAATTCCATATAAAACATTTCCAAAAAAATCGGATTGCACAATGCCTAATGTAGCTTGTATATAAAATCCCAAGATTCTACAATCTTGATAACATTTTAATCCAAAATCTAGGGAGGATGAAAGACGCCGTCGACCGACGTCCAGACACAATGTTCGACATTGTGAAGGCCGTGAACTTCGCCGGGGGGCTCGAGTTTTCCAACCTCACATACACTGTGATCAAGAAGGTGAAAAATTCCAATGGAAATTGGATGAAGCAAGAAGTTGACTTGCTGCATAATATAACTGGCTATGCAGCAAAAGGCTGCATCACCGCAGTCATGGGCCCGAGCGGAGCTGGAAAGTCGACATTTTTGGACGGTCTGGCCGGCCGGATCGCGGCCGGGAGCCTCATGGGACGCGTGTCACTAGACGGTGCCGATGTTAACCCGAACCTGATCAAGAGGATTTCAGCATACATAATGCAGGATGATAGGCTGTTTCCTATGCTCACTGTTTACGAGACACTGATGTTCGCTGCTGATTTCAGGCTCGGATCGATGTCCGCGGCCGACAAAAGGCTGTGCGTTGAGCAGCTGATCGAGAAGCTCGGTTTATCGGTATGTCACGTGAAGATCCAAATTCTTGAAATCACATAGTTTAGAGACTAACTATTGAGTTCTTGTGTTAAGTAAGCAGTCGTCGAGGAATACTTACATAGGCGACGAAGGGAGGAGGGGCGTCTCGGGTGGGGAGCGCCGGAGGGTGACGATCGGAGTGGACATCATCCACAGACCTTCTCTCTTGTTCTTGGACGAGCCCACTTCGGGTTTGGACTCCACCAGTGCTCACAGTGTGATGGAGAAGGTTCACGACATAGCGCGATCCGGGAGCACTGTGGTGCTCACAATCCACCAGCCCTCGTCTCGGATACAGCTGCTGCTGGAGCACGTCATCATCCTGGCTCGAGGGCAGCTCGTGTACCAGGGTGCTCCTAAGGGCATCGTTGCCCACCTAGGCCGGATCGGGCGCAAGGTCTCCAAGGGCGAGAACCCCATGGAGTATTTCATCGATGTGGTGCAAGAGTATGATAGGTCGGATATAGGTGTCGAGGTGTTGGCTGAATTCGCACTCACCGGAGTTAGGCCGCCGCAGCTGGTGGCCTATGAAGAGATGCCGGCTTCAACGGAACTCCCGGGCAGCCACAAGACGGCAGCAGACGGGTCTCAAGCTTTAGAAAAAAGGTAAAGCTATAATCTTGAATGTCGCATAAAAATAGGTTATTTTTACCATTTTGGATGGTCCCTTAAAATTAAACTAGTTCAAAAACTACATTTTCCCATTCTCTTTGTTACTTTATGAATGGTACATTAAAACACGTGTTTATATACATACCTCTCATTCTATACCTGCAGCCCGACTCAGGGATACTGCGCCTACTCGAGCGAGATGCTACAAGGGACGCCGACTCCTCACAGCAGCGACCACACTCTCAACAAAGACGACTACATGACCCACAGTACCATCACCATGGAATCATACCGGAAACATAACTCAAAGTTCGCCAATTCCTTCCTCCCCGAGACATGGATACTGATGCGCCGCAACTTCCTCACCATCATAAGAACGCCCGAGCTCTTCGTGTCCCGCCTTTTCGTCCTCACCATTATGGGATTCATGATGGCAACCATGTTCTGGCACCCCAAAGACAACCCTCAGGGCATCACCGACCGCGTCAGCTTCTTCATCTTCACCGTCTGCCTCTTCTTCTTCTCCTCCAACGACGCTGTCCCAGCATTCATCCAGGAGCGCTTCGTCTTCATCCGCGAGACATCCCACAACGCCTATCGCGCGTCTTCCTACACTGTCGCTGGCCTCATCACGTACCTCCCTTTCCTTGCCCTGCAGGCGGCCCTGTATGCATCGATCGTGTGGCTCCCGTTAAAACTCGATGGAGCGTTCGGCTACTTCCTCCTTGTACTCTACGTATCGCTAATCTCCACCAACTCCTTCGTGTTCTTCGTCAGCTCAGTAGTGCCAAACTACATCCTCGGCTACGCAGCTGTGATTGCATTCACCGCGCTCTTCTTCCTCTTCTGTGGCTACTTCCTCAGCAGCAACGCAATGCCGCGTTACTGGAGGTGGATGTACTACGTCTCTACAATGACTTATCCATACGAAGGGCTGCTAATGAATGAGTATCAGAAAGACAAAACCTTCGGAAACGTACCTGGGAACAGCATCCTTGAATCACTCGGCATAGGAATCGAACACAATCTCAAGTGGCATAAGGTTTATGCTATTCTCGGATGGGCTGTTCTTTACAGAGTCCTCTTCTACATCGTTCTTCGTTTCTTCTCCAAGAATCAAAGAAAATAGGATGCGTTTACAAGAAAACATTCGAAAAAAATTAGAACGTGACGAATAAGAGAGTGCTTTCAGAGGCATCATTGACAAAGATATAATTCGATTCATCATATCAATCTCGAAACAGAATGAGAGAATGGAGAAACATATACGACTTTCTAATCCCCTGTTCTACGTGCCATGGTTGCATCGGGATAGTCTAAAATTTGCGAAGACAGCTTACTAATCAGAAACCGAAATATACATAAAGTAAGTACTAACTCCTCATTATCATTTGGTGTTTCTATAACTTCGAGGAACTGCTCTTCCTAACTCGGGCTGCTTTTCTAGATCTTGAGACGGCCATCTGTCGGCTGGAGTGAGATATCTGGCATGTGGTTTGCTCACTAGAGAACTATGCTTGGCTGCAAGATGTTCAATTAATACCGAGCTCTGGAGGATTCGAGCAGAATGTGGCAAGATGTGAAGGAGTTACGATTTGCCCTCGTGGTCCATGATGCACGACAGGAAAGACAAAAGGACTATCACGATTGTGGGATGCACGATCTTCGTTTTGACATTCAGGAGGGGCCATGTTTAGATCGAGCTGCAACTTGGTCTTTGATTCGATATCTGTCCGAAGTTTACCAATCTCACCCATCAAAGCAGTGTTTTCATCCTTTAGCTCGGTCGTCTCAACATTAACCTTCAATATATGCGATATACAATTAGGCCAAAAGCAAGTCGTTAGAAAACGAGAAAAAAAATGAGTTAAGATGAATTACATATTTGGATTCGGACAATAAGGTGGCGTTGTCTTTACGGAGACGTTCAATCTGATCGAGCATGTCTTTCACTGTTCGCGTGGCTGCAACCAACATGGAAGTCTTGCCGTTGTTCTGATCAGATAGTTCTGAGAGAATACGTTCGCCCAAAAAATCATCAGTCGTTACTCATTGAGGAATCTGCTTTTGAAGTTAGAGGTAGAAAACTTCAAACCTTACAAATTCTCGCGTTTCCTCTTCTCCCTCTCAGATTTGTGAATTCTTTTAGGAATCTTTCCATTGTTCTTGCTAGAAATGTCACTGGAGAAGTGAGCTTTAATGATCAGATGAAACGAAGAACGAGAAACGCTCTTTTTGCTAATCAAATGCATTTTACAAATTCATCTCTCTCCATTTCTCATGACTTTCACCCTGTGAGTTTCATCGTGTGAATAAAACAGATGGACTCTGTTTCTCAGCTCCATCCAACTGCAACCCCCACTCTTCTTGATCCCTTTCCGGCTCATCATGTCTCTCGTCTTCATTGCATTGACCCATTGCCCTCCCGATTCGACAGCAGAACATACTCCCCTGGCTTCTCACACGCCCTCGAGCCCAACTCCTCGTCCCCAAGGTTCTGCAGCCACTGAGCAAAGCAGACCAAGCGTTTGCCTCGGGTTCACACTGCATACTCGCTAAGAACTCCTCCGCCCCACGGAGACGCCCTGCTCGAGAGAGCATGCTCACCACGCACGTGTAGTGCCTCTGATTCGGCCTGATGTTGTGTATTTTCTCCATCGAGTCGAAGTAAGCAAGCCCTTTTTCGAGCAAGCAACAACACTGACAGAAATAAGAGCTCATATGCAAATCCAATATTTATAAAATGAAAAAAGATTGAAAACAAATTACATGGAATCACAATGCATGCTCTTACAGTAGAGCATAAGTAAGAAACCCAATGCTTGCTCTTAAAAATTACAACTCTAATACACGGTCTTGACGGTTTTCGGCATCTTCTAACCTTAAAAACGAAGGTCTAATTGCTCTCCATATAGATCCTCACGTTCTTCTACAATCTTTTTCGCTGATGCCACAGCTGCTTCACTGCAACCATACAATGAAGTCGATTTCAGCGTTGCTATTTCTCCAACTTCAGATGGGATTTCCTCGAGTTCAGATAAACAATCGAGACTAAGCTTCTCGAGAAGTGGAAAGTGGGAGCTGTCTGACACAATCCAATTTACTAGACCTTCACAATTCCTCAACTTTAGAAACTTGAGGTTCTGGAACTGGCCTTCAATTGTTTCCCACTTGCCTGTTGCGAAGACACCATTTCTTAATACGAGCTTCACAAGAAGAGGTAACGAACCGATTTTAGGCAATATTTCTTCCAACTTTGTGCTAAACCCACTGCCATAATTGCCAACAACATCCAACTTCTTGATAGAGTTAGGGAAATTAATCCTCAGCAAAAAGTCACCACAGCGATCAAAGGTGCGGCAGCATAAGCTTTCCAATTTACTGAAGCATTGAAGATAGCTTAGACAGTTTTCTCCCTCCATTTGATCCGAAGTGTATGTTAAATACAATTTCTTCACATTGGGAATTCTTTTAACCACCTCCTCATTCAATAACAAATCCTTAACACCTCTTAGTGTTTGTAGATTCTCCATAATGACAATGTCACTATCGTCACTAGGAGGATTTGGGAGAATCAATTCGTTCCCCGGAAATTCAAGATGCCGAAGTTGATGCAATTTCCATATTTCATTTGGTACATGAAGAGAGTCCACAAAATATGAATAAATAATCAATGTCTGTAGATTCCAAAGTAGATCAATTGAACTAGAGAATTTGGAATCAGCATAAACATTGATAGCAAGGTACCATGAGTTCACCAATTCCAACACATTTTCTAGGAAATAACTATCAGAATCACATGCTTTGAATGTCCTCAACAATCGAAGATCCTGAGACGGTAGAACCTTGCCATCCTCATGTGTTGCTTTGTCGTAATCACATATTATGGAACGAGCATGTGACCAAGATCCTAACAACCCTCCCGTTTTAAGAACGGCTCGACGTTCGCTAATACTGGCCGGAGGACCATCTCTTATGAATTGGTAAAATCTTTCCCTTTCAACTTCTTTTAAACACAAATCTCTCAACAAATCATGAATTTTACAAAACTTAACGTTTCCAGTAGATCCCAATTCATCAACTAAAACGAGATTTCGATCAACCAATTCCTTAAAATACTCTCGTGCAAGTGTTTCCAAACATTTTCCACTCCTTGGTTTTAAAAATCCTTCAGAAACCCATAACTTCTCAAGCATTGACACACAGATACGGTCATCTTCGTCAAAAATACCCATATACAAAAAGCATGGCTTTAAATAGTTCGGCAGTAAGATATAACTCATCCTCAATATTTTCAAGCAAAATCCGTCGTTACTGTTAATAACAATTGAATTTATATTTTGCTCTATACGCTCCCAACATTCTTTTGTACGCTCAGATTTTGCCAAAAGACCTCCTATCGTAGCAATTGATAAAGGAAGTCATTTACAATTTCCTACAACATTCTTTCCAATCTTCTCCAACTCAATTGGACAACTTTCTTTCCCGAACACGGTCTTACAAAATAAATCCCAACTACTAGCCTTGTCTAGAAATTTCATGCCAATTATACATGATTCGTTCAATTGAGAACTCAAGTCAGACAGCCTAGTTGTTACGATTATTCGACTCCTATTTTGGTTATCAGGAAAGAAATTTTTCATCTTCTCCCATGCCTCTATGCTCCACATATCATCCATTATTACGAGATATCTCCTACCAAACAGAAACTTGTGTAATTTTTCTCCCAACTTATTCTCACTCAGATCACTACTTGAATCTCCTCCACTTGCTCGAAAAAGAACTTCTCTAAGTGTTTCTCTAACATTATAAGTTTGAGAAATTGTAGTCCAAGCACGAATATCAAAACGCTCCTTAACAAGTGCGTTCTCAAATAGATTCATTGCAAGAGTGGTCTTACCAATGCCACCCATCCCGGTGATGGGGATGATTTGGCGTTTGGGTTGATCTCCGGTGAGCTTATCCAAAACTTCAAGAAACACTTCGTCAGAGCCTACGATCACTCTTTTTTTCACAGTGGGAGAAGGCGTCGACAAGGCAGCAACGGGCTTCTGCTTGGTCTGAGCTTCAACTGCAATGCTCTTCACCACTTTGTTGATCAGATCCATTTCTTCAATCACTTTCTGTAGATTGTGATAGAAGTCATGATCTGCAACGATTGTGGATCCACTGTGAATTTGATCCACAATATGGGATTCGATAACATCCTCAGCCGCGTAAACTGCATCAGCAATGCGACGCTCCAATGGATCAGCTTCGTGGCTATCAGCAAAAGGGGAAATATAGCCATCAAGAAACTCCTGCAAGAAGGTAATGTTTTGAGTGAGGGATTGAACTTGTTTTTCGTCGATAGAAATGGGAGGAGAAGGATGTTTCTTGAGGGTATCTATGATATGCATAAGAGAAACCAGAGCTCCATAAGCAGCCATGATTAACAACTCTCTCTACGAATGCACACACAGAATGAAAATGATAATGCCAGAAAATGGGTCTGAGAAAACTAAGTTAAAGAGTTTATACAGGGAACTTCAAAGTCAATGATGGCTATTGCGATATACCTAACTGTGGAGCCCTAAATGAGTCTTATTCACCTAACATTTATAAATATCAATATATTCATCTGTCATACTCCCTCCATCCCACACCCACAAGTGATTTATTTACTTTTTTCGCAAAAAACAACATATTTTCTCTCTTACTCTATTCTATCTTTATTACTTATTTTCTCTTTAACTTTCCTACTTTTTCATCTCTCACTTTATAATCCTCACTTAACTAAATAGTATCATTTTTCTTAAATTCTGTCTCCGACGGAAATCAATTACTTATGGCGGGACGGATGAAATATCAGTTTTTCAAATTAGACCTCAAATATCCACATTAGTCGAGTCACAAATTACCGGATTGGGCTTCGTCGTGTGGCTTGGACTGGCAGTCCACGCAGGCGGCCCATCCACAGCCATTCCCTCGGCCATGCCTCGGGTCTGGCCATATAAAGTGCACCGTTTTGCTTACCCTAAAAATGACATTTCAAAACAAATTGGTATGCCTTATCCAAGAATAACAACTCTTAATAATGTACTAGAATATATAGCTCTCAACTCCAAAATTCCATTTTCTTTACTACAAAAGGATGTTCAAATTCACAATTTTCACTCAAAACTCTGCAATTTCTTGATTTACAAACAATACTAGCTTAATTCACCTCAAGATATATGTATATCACAAAAAGGGATATTCAAAAATATGATTCTCTTTCAGTATTCAACAGCTGCAAAATCAATTCCATTTCTCTCCATTGATCATGAGTTTCATCTTGTGACTAAAACAGATGCACTCTGTTTCTCAGCTCCATCCAACTGCAGCCCCCACTCTTCTTGATCCCCTTCCGGCTCATCACGTCTCTCGTCTTCATCGCATCGACCCATCGCCCTCCCGAGGCATAGGACATACGCCCCAGGCTTCGCCTCCGCATGTTCTGCGAGCTTCACAGACGCCCTTGACCCCAACTCCTCATCCCCGTAGGTTCTGCAGCCGCTGAGCAGAGCAGACCGCGCGTTCGCCTCAGGTTCACATGGCATGTCCACCACGCATGTGTAGTGCCTCTGATTCAGCCTGATGACGTAAATCCTCGCCATCGAGTCGAAGTAAGCAAGCCCTTTTTCGACAAGAGCACAATGAGAGCAAGCAAACAACACTGACAAAAATATGAGCTCATTTGGTGCAATAGATGAGGTGTTTCCCATTTCATCGAAGCGTTGAAGTGACTCCTCAGAAAATCCATTCTCAGCAAGCCCTTGGATCATAGCTGTCAAGACGACATCGTTCTTGTTCTGCATCCAATTAAAGATCTTCACAGAGCTCTTGATTTCTCCAGATTTCGCATACATGTCTAGGAGCGCGGTGTCAATAAAAATATCACACTGAAAGCCAAGCTTAAGAGCTTTCGCATGTGCATACTTGCCTCTCTCCAACGAGGCTAAGCTCGCTCAAGCTCTCAATAGACCGTTGTCTCCCGATTTTCCGGCATCTACGAAAACAACACCCGCATGATAACCAGCGGCCAGACCATGGAGGATGTGAAGACGATTACATGACCGACAGTAACATCACCATGGAATCATACCGGAAACTTAACCCAAAGTTCGCCAATTCATTCCTCCCCGAGACATGGATACTGATGCGCCGCAACTTCATAACCATCATGAGGACGCCGAGCTCTTCGTGTCCCGCCTTTTCGTCCTAACAACGCTCAGGGCATCACCGACTGCGTCAGCTTCTTCATCTTCATCGTCTGCCTCTTCTTCTTATCCTCCAACGACGCTGTCCCAGCCTTCATCCAGGAGCACTTTGTCTTCATCCGTGAGACATCCCACAACGCCTACCGCGCGTCTTCCTACACCGTCGCCGGCCTCATCACGCCGGCCTCATCACGTACCTCCCTTTCCTGGCCCTGCAGGCAGCCCTGTATGCATCGATCGTGTGGCTCCCGCTGAAACTTGATGGATCGTTCGGATACTTCCTCCTCGTACTCTACGTATCGCTGATCTCCACCAACTCCTTCGTGTTCTTCGTCAGCTCAGCAGTGCCAAACTACATCCTCGGCTACGCAGCTGTGATTGCATTCACCGCGCTCTTCTTCCTCTTCTGTGGATACTTCCTGAGCAGCAACGCAATGCCGCGTTACTGGAAGTGGATGTATTACGTCTCTACAATGACTTATCCGTACGAAGGGCTGCTAATGAATGAGTATCAGAAAAACAAGACCTTCGGAAACGTACCTGGGAACAGCATCCTTGAATCACTCGGCATAGGAATCGACACAATCTCAAGTGGCATAAGGTTTATGCTATTCTCGGATGGGCTGTTCTTTACAGAGTCCTCTTCTACATCGTTCTTCGTTTCTTCTCGAAGAATCAAAGAAAATAGGATGCGTTTACAAGAAAACATTCGAAAAAAATTAGAACGTGACGAATAAGAGAGTGCTTTCAGAGGCATCATTGACAAAGATATAATTCGATTCATCATATCAATCTCGAAACAGAATGAGAGAATGGAGAAACATATACGACTTTCTAATCCCCTGTTCTACATGCCATGGTTGCGTCGGGATAGCCTAAAATTTGCGAAGACAGCTCTACTAATCAGAAACCGAAATATACATAAAGTAAGTACTAACTCCTCATTATCATTTGGTGTTTCTATAACTTCGAGGAACTGCTCTTCCTAACTCGGTCTGTTTATCTAGAACTTGAGACGGCCATCTGTCGGCTGGAGTGAGATACCGAGCATGTGGTTTGCTCACTAGAGAAACATGCTTGGTAGCTAGTTGTTCAATACCGACCTCCGGGGGATCTTGGATGTTCGAGCATAATGTGGTGAAATGTGAAGGACTTACGATTTGCCCTCGTGGTCCATGTTGCACGACGGGAAAGACGAGAGGACTATCATGATTGTGATTCGCCTGATCTTGGTTATGACATTCAGGAGGGGCTATGTTTAGATCGAGCTGCAACTTGGTCTTTGACTCAATCTCTGTCCGAAGCTTACCAATCTCGGCCTCCAAAGCAGTGTTTTCATCCTTTAACTCACTCGTCTCAACATTAACCTTCAATATATGCGATAGACAGTTAGTTATCATGTAATTAGGCCAGAAGCAAGTCGCTAGAAAACGAAAAAAACGAGTTAAGATGAGTTACATATTTGGATTCGGACAACAAGGTGGCGTTCTCTTTTCTGAGTCGTTCAATCTGATCCAGCATGTCTTTCACTGTTCGCGTGGCTGCAACCAACATGGAAGCCTTGCCGTTGTTCTGATCAGATACTTCTGCGAGAATACGTTCACCAAGAAATCATCAGTTGTTACTCATTGAGGAATCTGGCGTTGAAGCTAGAGGTAGGAAACTTCAAACCTTACCTAAAGAATTTGCTAGAGCAAGAAACAGCTCGTTCAAATTCTCGCGTTTCATCTTCTCCCTCTCGGATTTGTGAATTCTTTTATGAATCTTTCCATTGTTCTTGCTAGAAATGTCACTGGAGAAGTGAGTTTCATTGATCAGATGAAACAACAAAATCCCACAGCACGATTAAAGAATGCTAATTCACCTAGCCACTCGATCTACCATAAGATGCCTTTACTCATAATCAAATGCATTTGACTAAACGAGAAACGATAAAAAGAAGAAAGTGACAGCTTTATTTTTTATCCTTGTAAGTTGAAATACAGAAGAACCACATGATCTATGTATAGAGCTTACTGGAGCCTTTAATAGTCAAACAAAAAACCGATCATACATAGAACTTACCCACTCGTTGACGTCTCCAGTGCCATTTTAAACTTAACTATAGGGGCAATATGGGGTTGCATCTAAGTTCCTGCCACAAATTATGATAAACCAAACAAACAGTCAGAGACTCAACAAAGTAGTCTACTGTTTGAATAAAGCAATCAATAAAGAATCGAAGTTTCGTATTGTCTACCACATATCAAGATTTAAACGGAATAACAATTTTTCTTAGCTTATGAAAAGCTCAATCAAAGAGGGAATTGGGTAAAGGATAAAGTATAGTTAGAAGCAGATTCCACAACTAAAAGAGAAACAGAAGCATAGTTAGAAGCTAAAAGGGTTAAATTCATTACAATCCTCTAACAAGAAGAAAAATTCCTAATCTCAATCTCATATAGCATAGCAAAAGACACAATTTCAACATAATCCTATTTTCTCCATGGGATTTTTTTGTTTTAAAATAGTTATTCAACAAGAATTGAATCCAAAGCCACTGCTTACATATCATAACCAAAGTGAAACACAAGATGGCAAGATCACAGCTTTTGTCACATAAGAGAGAAACAAAAGCATAATTGGGAGCTAAAAGGCCAAATTCACCAAAAAAGACCCTTATTATCCATAGAGATTCCATAACTAAAAGAGAGATTTGGAAGCTAAAAAGGTTAAATTCATCAGAATCTTATAACAAGAAGACAAATTCCTAATCTCAATCTCATTGAGTATAGCAAGACACACAAATTCAACACATATTCCTATTTTCTCCATGGGAATTTTTTCTTTTGAAAATAGCTATTCAACAAGAACCCAAAGCCACTGTTTACATATCATTCCCAAAGTGAAACACAAGAGGGCAAGATCACATCTTTAAAAGGCCAAAATCATCAAAATCTTCTAACAAGAATAAAAAACCTCAATCTCCAAATCATAGAACAACAAATTCAATGCATAAATAAAAGTTTGAGAATAGCAATTCAACAAGAATACAAAGCCACTGTTTACATATCATTACCAAAGTGAAACACAAGAGGGCAAGATCACATCTTTAAAAGGCCAAATTCATCAAAATCTTCCAACAAGAATAAAAATTCTCAATCTCCATTTCATAGAACAACAAATTCAATGCATAAATAAAATTTGAGAATAGCAATTCAACAAGAATTCAAAGCCACTGTTTACATATCAATTACTACCAAAGATCAAAACTTTTCACGAAAGAGAGAGAAACCGAGGTTGATTTGCAAGAGAGTAATGAAACAAGAGCTCACCCACATAAATAGAACTTGTGGGGAAGTCAAAGATGGGGAAAATGAGAGGATTCTTGCTTGTTGCAGCAATTTGGAGGTGTGGTTGGTTTAGAGAGAGAGAGAGAGAGCGTGTGGCGAGCACTGGGAAAAGGAGTCATCAATTGAAGATGGAGGCCACGGTGGCAGTGTGTGTTGTCGTGTAGTGTGTGGCAAGCACGTTCCGGCAACAGTTATTCCACATGCTTTCAATGCTCTATCCATTCATCTCAACTCATCTTTCTTGCATCAATTGGCTTATTTGTTTTAATAATTGCAAATTAATTGATTAATTTACTCGTTTTTATAATTGCAAATTATCAAAAAGTCATGAAGTTTGGCTACACCTTAATTGTCTATTTAAAGATATCATAAAATTGGAACATACATAGAAGTTTAGCATGGGCACACATAAACTAAGAACTAGTCATATAATGGTTTGTCCCGTAATTTCAAAATCAGTTGAAAAAATCATAAAAATTGAATTCGTTCGTCATCATCCATCCAATGGCAAAAAAAAATTGATTGCATGTGATATTTTTCAACCAAAAAATTTCGTTTATTATGTATAAACATATTTTAACTCAACAACCATGCCCGTGCAATATGGTTTCTCAGCCATCATAAATCATAGTATATGATTTCACAAAGAGAAGTCGTCATGGTAGAAATTCAAATTTTGTGGTTTTTGTGATTGATTTCTAAAATTGTAGGACAATCGAATTTGACCAAATTGCATGATTTTTCAACAATTTAACCTTTATAAGTATGTGGAGTATACTAGTTATTTATATATAAAAAAAACTATAGGCAAACGAATAGGACATTGGACTTGAGCATGAAATCATCAGATAATAATTTAAGATAGTGCAATGTTATTTGAAGTAGACCTATGTTTTCATTATTATATAATAATGTAAAAGATTTAAACACACGAATGTAAAAAAAAAAATGAAGCCACATAATCTAATTTGTCTTTACCAAATTGTACAATTAACATAAGTACATAACATATATAATGACTAATATACCCTTATATGGATGTCCACATTATGGACATATAACAACACTCGAATACTTATTTTACTCATTATATTATTATAATATGGTTGGCTACTTGGCTATGTAGAACGTGGTACGGCCTTCCGAGATAAACAACACACGGCGGAATGAAGCATGCCGTTTTTACATAGTCAATTTCTCAAATACTATCAATTTCTCAAATACTATCTCCTACTTTTCTATGTTTTAATTTTTCAAGGGAAATAAGCCAATTATTGATTAACATATCCTATGGTGTCAACTTCCACACATATATAATAATATCTAAAACGTAGATTAAAATCAAAAAGTCAAGCTTGACAACAAATATATTGAAAGGAACCTTTGTTGATTTATACTTGTATACAAGGGATTGCAATACACATTAGTGTGCACTCGCACGACATTTTTTATTATTTTCTCTTTTATACTACTAATCTTGCTAATCCAAATAAGCATATCATTGGTTTACATCATAAACTTTTAGTAAAAAACAATTAGTATTTCTTATATTCAACCGTACCCCCATGGCTCATACCAACAATCCTGACAAGGGCATAACTGTCAAGAAAAAAAAGTAAAAGCTAGACATAAAAGCAATAAAATGTAATAGTAGTAGTACTACTATAGTATAATAAAATATCCTTAATTAGTTTAGTTTGGTAAGTAATTTTCATAGTTTCATGCATATATTTTTGTTTTTTATAAAATGTAAAGAGTATAGTTGGTATATATTTTACTTAATACATATACTTTTCTACGTTACTCTCTCTTAAATATGTGAAGAAATCCCGAAGATAAACAAAACTACATTAGGCTTCTGAACAACCAAAACTGAAATCGTGAATCTTCATGTTTCCATTCAAGGCGAGTGCAAGCAAATCGAACTCTTCAACATACCAGAGTTCCGAAACTGTGGCCTGCGATAATCAAAACAAAGATAATCGCAATTTCATATGATATTTAACGTGCTACTACATAGCATACGCGATACATCTCACACATACTCCTGTGCACGACGTTTTTGTGATGCTATGTTGTGAGCATAAAATTTCACATAAAATGTCATCGTGATTGGAGCTTTCGACTAACCTTCAGTCCAGCAATCTTGCGGTTTAGTCTGCTTACAAGCTCATGGAAAACTTGGAGATCTGACATTTTCTTTTCCTCCTGTAAGATTCGACAGAATAATGAGGATTTGTATTACACAACATTTTTCGTTTTCTTAGTGAGATCTACAGTCAAAGTTAATTTAGCAGTGGTGCAAACAATGGAAAGATAAGGAATCAAAACATCATGCATTAGACAGTGATAACAGCACGTCGTACCTCAGACAACTTTTTAGGGGGGGCGAGAAGTCGTGCAAATGAAGTATGAAGCATTGCCTCGTTATACTGTCCCAAGCATATAAACAGTATCAAAAATATTGTCAATCCTGAAAATCCACATCCAACGACAATTCAAAATAGAACTGTTCCTATCATGGCAATTCACCCTTCCTACATTAACATGATTAGTAGGAAAGATAAAACTGGAAGATATGTGAAGTTGGTTCTTACGAGCTGCTTTTGTGGAGCGCGGGGAAGAGCTGATCTTAGTTTAGCACGAACGGTTACAGGATCTGTACCAGAGACCACCTGAGCAGAATAAGTATGAGTTATCACCATTACTAAGAAAATGAGACAAGCAGTTAATATATATTTTCCACCAAAACTACAAGCCCATTGGCTGCAAACTAGGCATAGCTGGCACATGCTTTATTAAGAGGGCTCGCATAGAAAACAAATAATAGCACCAATGCCACCGTATTAAACCTCCAAGATCAAATATGCCATAGTTGCAAACCCCTCAAAATTCCTTTAACTCTTTCTCACCCTCTTTTTCTTTATTTTGGTATTTCTTTTACGCACCCATATATAAATAAAAGAAAAGGAGCAAAATTTGTTGTATATGGAGTTCATCTTAAACTGGAAATGGTCATGGAAGAAAACATGAAAAAGCATACCTGCCAACAACCTAGTAATACACCAGTCGAGGTCAAAACAACCTTATCTAGGACAATATGCATTGGGCAGATCGACTTCGAAACTTCTTTTACGGCAAGAGCTTCAGCTTCTATCTGAGAATCGAGATGTTTAGAGCAAGCAATGAAATAAAACAAGAGAATAAAAGAACAAAATCTATGGATTAGGACCAAAAATATCAGTACCTCCTTTTCTGAGGCAGGGACAGGAGTTATGTGATGTGAGGCGTGGAACATGCTAAAGTGATACATACTCGAGTTCTGAAACCAGATTGCTAAGCAAAAATCTGATCAATATCTTCAAAATATACAGAATTGCACATGCAATATGTTTTTAGATGCACCTATAAGCTATAAAATAACATCTTACCTTCTCCAAAGTATGGCAAAAGTATGTTCTTTACGGCCTCCCTGCATCAATAGCAAGCAAATATAGCATTTATAAACCCAAAACATATAGCACAATCTAAACTCTGATTGATTTTATGTATTTCAAACATCTGAAAACAGGAAAGTTATCAGTTTTATGAATTCGGGAAGAGAGAGAAAGCTTGTTACATGGCCGCACATTAATTTTTCAGCAACAATTCAACATGTACCCCAATCTTCCAAGCATTCAGTTGTGTTAACTTAGAACTCACAATTCAATAGTAGTTTTAGGATGTGGGAATAATAAGATAAAATGTAGGATTAGTAAGAGATTATGTACTCAACGGAAAACATAAGAATAGATCTCCCTCAACTAAAATTCTGATGCACACAAATACATTATGAGGTTTCTTATATCTGAAAATCTGATTTTAACAAATATTGGATCCCATAGTCAATCCAGTCGGAAAGACCGATTCCGCTTCAGTTCTCACAAATCGTTTAACACCTATTAAACTTCGAATAAATCTATTTCAAGCTGCATAAGTACATCTCTATACTCTACAGATAACAATCCCTCAGAATACGTAATTATAAGTATGATAACTCACGAGATTGGAATGGAAAACTCAGTACTTAAATGCAATACATTTGCTCGGACTGGAGGTTCCGCAACCTACATTATTGTAAACAATAACCATCCAGTGAGAAAAAGCACCATTGGACTTGCTTGGAAAATTCGATCCATTCTCGTAGTACTATTACCTTAAGAACAGGGGTCAGTGTTCCATCCTTTATAGTAAAAAGATCGGATAGGGATAATGACTGAGAAGTCTGTCCTTGTTTGAGAAAAACTGCTCCTTTCTCATCCAGCTCTTTCGCCAATTGTGTATATAGTATCGATCGTTGCTCAGCATTCGCAATAGCATTACCCGCTGCACGCCAAAATGCTAGTTACATAATCTTTATACACACAAATTCTTCGTATCAAGTGCAGAAGAACCAGGACGCCAAATTGAAGAAATTTAACCATAGGCAGTGAACAACGAAGCATCATCATTAACTGCTCTAGAACCCTAACCGAAATCCAGTAAATGAATTAAATTTAACTTCACAAACCAAACATTTCATTAATAATAGTCATTTCTAATTAGGGGATACAAAACCTAGAATGCAGAAACATAGCTAATTTCACGGCGCTTAATTGCAAAACCTAATTTCACAGTGCTTAATTGCAAATTCCAATCAATTGTAAACTGCAGCGAGATTCTGGCTTCAATCAACAAACTTCGAAAACACAATCGCTCACAAAAGTTAGCAAAATGAGAAATTATACATACTTGACTGTGTGATCCGACTAGAGCGAGCTGACGAGTTGCGTAGAGCCATCTGAAACAAACAGAAGAATGTGAGAGCGCAGATTAACCAGACTGCAGCGATCTTCAGTGACCGACGCCACCAGTGCTTGATTATCCCTCTAGCCATCACAATTTGCATATATTGAACTGTTAATCATCAACACATTGAAGATTTTGCACAGTAATCAATAGTTGTTTGGAATTTCATGCGTGAATTGGACGATTTCTGCAGCTGAAATCAGTTCAGAAGCTTCACCAAATTTGCGTGGGCTTTTACCTTCTTTTCCTTTTTTTTAATCTTTTTTCAATTAAAAGTTATTAAGAGCTTAAAAACCAAACATTTTTATTTTTTTTAAATGATTCTAACAATATTTTTTTGTTAATTTAAGAGATAATAGTAATTTATTAATAAATATTGAATAGTAATATGATGACAAATGGAAATTTCAAAAACTAAAATAGTCCCATGTTAATTTTTTGGGTTATTTAAAATTTGGTGATATTAATAAATAGTGACTGTATTAATGTGACGACTAAACGAGGTTGTTTTGAGCATAGAAAACTAGAAGTGTATAGAACAAAACTAAACAAATTCAGTACGATGGAATAATTACAAAATTTTCATAATTTCACATTTAAATTTTGAAAAATATAAAAAAAAAATCATAATTCAATTAAATTTCCATAGACAGTTTAGAATAAAATTTAACTAAAAGTTTATATTCCATTCGTCCCATTAAAAATGAAACGTTTCCAAAAATGGAAGCACTACTATCTCTATTTTTTCTTCTCTCTTACTTTAACCTCTCTTCACTAACTCATAAAACAACACTACTTAAAATCATGTGCCGAAAAACAAATGTTGCATATTTAATGGGACGGAGGGATTACAAATTAGTAAGTAACTACAATTGTATACTATTTTTTAAGAGTTTGGACATTATTGTCCACCGCATAATAATTAAGGTTGAAGTTGAATTGGGCTACTCATAGTTTTAAGGGTCGACATTAGTGGGCTATTTATGCTAGATGGGTTTGGGCCTAAATGGATCATCTATTTTGCTAACATAACAATAATCAATACAAGATTAAAGTTTAATAATTTAAATAAATTTTAAATTAAAATGTATAAACTCAAAATTACATAATAATCCTATTGATCTTCTTTATTACAAAAAATAACATATACTAATCTTAGATCAATAATTTATTTGATATATATCATTATCGAAAAGAAACTTGAATTAGGTATAAGGTGATATTTAGCAATAAATAAATCAATAAATGTCCCACATGTATCAATTATCATATATATGTAAAAACAAACAAAGTTTCTTGTGACTTAGATTGGCATTGAATACTTGCACTTTCTACAATACTTGCCACATGTTCATTATTTATTTCATACAGTATTAATTAATTTAATATTATTATTGTTATCTCTTCTTTTTCACATTACGTTGATGAGTTGTTTTTCAATTTTATCCAAATAGAAAATTCATAAGTAGTATAGAAAACTATGAGATGAAAAGGACAAAGATCATAAGTTCACCATGTGTTCGGGAGAATGCCCACATAAGAAAAATACATGTCTACAAACTGATTAACTAAAATATCTTCTTCATCTCTCATTACCGTTATATTAAACTCGGTTTGTTGAGATGGTCTCACCGGTATTACACTTTTCAATCGTTTTTCAGAAAGTTGGATAATTATATAACAAAACTAGTCGGATCGGATAAAGCGAAGGACGTTGTTGACATCGAAAGGAAAACACGGTGCGACAAACCATCATTCCTAATGGATGGCGGATCAAGAATGGTATTGTACATTTACACTATGAGGGTGTTCGGTTTGCAAGATTGTATCCGAAATTAAATTTGTAGTGTGTTTAGTTCATGAGATTCAACCCCACAACTCAATTCTAGATGAATAATCATGAGATAATTAGTCATAGCTAACCCCGTATGATTAAAATAATCTCACAACTCAATCCTAGATTGTATTTCGGTATTATTTTATCTTGGAAACCGAACATCACCTATTAGTATTGATTTGCAACATACGGAGTATATATTGAATGGTGTATTCAATAATTAACAATCAATTAATGTAGACATGACAAAGCATAGTTCATGCCAAATAATTAAAACAACATTGGTACCCTTTATTATTCTTAAACCATAAATATACAAATATTCAAACAATTTCTTCTTAAAAACAAATACTCTTATACAAATGTATTAAGTTCATAATTCGACATGTTATATGTATGCATATATATGTAACATTATTAGTTACACAATTTATAAACTAAACAAAACCATTAAATGAATAATCAAGATCGAGCCACAAAGCAATCATATGTGGACCAAACATAGAAGACAATCAATAAACTCCAACTACTAAATAATCATTAAGATGAAGAAGTATGATTAGTGGGCTTAAATTTAAGAAGCCAAATTTAGCAACAAAAAAATTGTACGTGTTAGCAACTTAAGACACAACAATTTGGCCCCAAAAATCTTCGACGTGGACTAGTTAATTAGGGTTTAGTTTCCTAAAAGAAGACAAAAAAACAGATAAAATACTAATTTTGAGGTTACAAGATCTCTAGAAATGGGACCAAAATTGGTTGTACAAAAATTGGTCCCAACCCCATGTGACATTTTGGTACGATCATATGACAAATTGTATGCCAAAGTATTATGATGTTGTGACATCAAACATCAATCCCAATTAAACATTGAACAATGAAAAGGCTGTTGAAATAGATGGTGTTTAATGGATCCCAAAGCCAACTTGCATGAAAATAACCAACTTCTTTTCTTGGATGTTGCACCACTTGGTAATGGATTTATTTTCATTTCCTATTTGGAAAAAAACAAAATAGGGGAGGACTTCTTTTTATGTCAATATATTAGGTTCATACTTTATGGAATTATGCTAAAAAAAGAATAAATATGTTGAAGATGGCTATTGAAAAGAGAAGAAAATAGTCCTTATAAAATAAGTATACATAACTCCTATGTTATTGTTATAATCTGCATAAATACTCTAGACACATCACATACTGCCATGTATTCACTATGTAAGTCTTTCTAGTCTTGTTTGCAGGGATGAACATTCATATTTGAGATCAGATTTTTAAACCGATCAAAAAAACATCCAATTGGAATAAAACATATTATTTAAATACAATTCGGGTTTTGTAACTAAAAAAAACGCTATGGTTAATTTCAATTACTCTGATGAAAGTACACGAGTCATGAATATTTCAAAGCCGACCATATTTATTTCCCAAACAGAGAGGTTTGGAGATGCCAGCAAATGTAAGCACTTTAGTCTTGGAATATAGTTAGTTTTAGGACAAGTAGAAATAGATAGGTCGAAGGGTGTGACATGTTTCAATGAAAACGTACGTGAAGCTAGTTTGAGTAACTATATATGGTGGTCCATATATGACTTTTCTTTTGCATGTTTGAGTCTTATCTCATTCTAGTGCATGCCCCACTCTTGAAATGGACGGTTATTACTTTGTACAAACAAAGTAATTACTAGTGTTCGGTTTCCAAGATTAAATAATACCAACATATAATCTAGGATTGAGTTGTGAGATTATTTTAGTCATAGGAGATTAGCTATGACTAATTATCTCATGATTATTTATCTAGGATTGAACTGTGGGGTTGAATCTCATTAACCAAACACACTACAAATTTAATTCCAAATACAATCTTGCAAACCGAAGAAAATATGTAATTATATTGTCATTATACAATGCATATGGCGGCTTTGGGGTCGAGATCGGCGATTCCATTGACAGTTTGTTAGGATAAAAAAACTCCATTATCTTCTGTCATTAAAGTTGTCAAACCTTATAATGGTGTGACAAGTTTGTTCTAACCTCGTCAAATCCAAACCTGAGGTTAAGTAGTAGTGAATCCATATGCAAGCCCAATGACCTAGAGAGAATTCTACTACTACTACTACTACTATGTAATTGTACAATATTCTACTACAAACTACTCCTATAAGTTATCTAGTCATTCTACTACTATATAATTAAAGAAATTCTTCGACAAACTCTCACTACAAAATCAAGTTTATTTTATTATTCAAACATGCATGCCCAGTAGACATATCTAAAACCTACACTTTCTTTCTTTCTTTCCTCCTTCTTCTTCTTCTTCTATTATTATTTTATTAATTATTATTATTAGTATTACTATTATTATTAAGAAAGAATTGTTAGAAAAACTATGGAGTTTGGTCAATTACTCGCAATTTTAGTAATCAATCAAAAAAATTAGTATGAAGTTTGAAGTTCTCAATTATCCATCAGCAAAAAAGTGGTGACATTATATCATATATAAAGTTGTGAAATTATATATGGACGTCAGTAAGTCAAACAAAAACAAATTTTAACAAAGAAAACAACATCAGTTAATTAAAATATATCAATAATATTGTACTAATACAATCAGATTTTTTTTTTATGAACAAATTCAAACTTCATAACTTTTTCCAACTAATTTTTGTAGGTTGGGAACGGACCAAAAATTTATTAAATTTCACTATTCGTATGACAATTTACTCAAATAATATTTATAATACTAATATTTTACTATAAAAGAAGATACTCTATTTTACTATGGCAAAATATCCAGCCTGTGGGCCCGCTACCTGAGCCAACACCTGGAAGCAGAAGATAAGGTATGGGGTCCCACGAAGCCTAATTACTATGGCCCATCCTTCTCCAACAATTTGAAATGAAAAAAGGAAATTTCATTTAATCATACACTTCAGTAAAAATTGTTTTGTAAAATATATAAGGACACTAAGATTTCATCACATAGAGATTGGTTTCCCATGCTATGCAATATGTGTTGTAATGTCAAACTTTCATTTCCCCTAGCACACTATTAGCAATTAAAGTGTACTACTAAAAATAAACTCAAGACTATGCAATGTGGGAAATATTAGAAAATTTACTATATTTACTAATTATATGGGAAACTTTCATTTCCCCTAGTATTGATCGTTATATTTGCCTAGTATATAAAATATGACAAATATATAGCCATTAATATCACGAGCTTATGACATTTTTCCGGTTTCTCCTATAAACTTCAATATTTGCTGCTAAATTCGTAAACATGAACGGGTTTTACCAATTTTTAACCCGACCTTATAAATAATTATCTAGTGAAATTTGACAAACGTGACACACCGTCAAATCTTACATGCATCCCGCCCAATTCAAAATTACGGATTGAATATGCATTTGGCCAGTTATTGTGGTGATGCAAGACTACTTCAATTGATACAAGAAACTAAAAGTAATTCCATGTATCTAGCTAGTAGTATTATTAAAGAAGAATGCTTTTTTTCCCATTTGGCCTAGGTATATTTGGGGATCACTAGTGAGCTCAAATTCTTCACCACTTATAGGTGGTCACTTAGAAGTTTATTTATTCAAGAACTCAATTTTCCACTTCCCACAATCGATCAAGTGAAATGTGGGAGACTAATAAATTAGAAATATTATTTGTTTCTATGTAAGCGTAACATGAAATAATCAAACCATACAATTATGTACATCTCTAGCTAGTGCAATTAAATACTCCATCATCAAATTAACCTTATATATAGTGATTAAAATCGAATTGTGATCATTACTACTTCACAAAAAAAAAATCAGCTCAATAATCCCAATTGTTAAAAACATGGCCTTCCCAAAACCCTAGAATTCCTCTATTTTCATCATCACTCACACCACTTCAAAAAGCAAAAAATTAAATTGAAAAAAAAAAACAAACTCATGAATAATTTTGAAAGACAAAATAAATTACTCAAACCTCACGTGTATGTGTTTTACATATCTCCACCTCACGATTGGTGGCTGTTTTCGTCTCCGCCGCCGCCGTGGGACCCACTCGCCTGAGAATCCGACATCCCTCCGCCCCGATAATGACTCAATCCGCCCAGCGTACCCAATTGCGCCTCTCCTCCGCCCAATTGCTGGCTCGGTAGCAGCGCGATTGGCCCCGGAAAGTTCATGAAATGCAAGCCGCTCGAAGCGCCGCCTCGATACAAGGCGGCGGCGCTGCTGCTGTTGACGCTCGGAAACGTCCAAATCGGATCCACTCCGGCCACGTTGCTCGAATTCGCCACCATCCAGAAATTCGCCGGCACGGCGGCGTGGCTCGCCGCCGCCGCCGCCATGGCGGAGGCGTTGCTCGACTGCAGCAGGTAATTCCCCAGCTCCTGCTCCTGCTCCGCCCGCCGCTTCCGCCCAATTCCGCCGCCGTCTTCCATTTCCCCCAAATCGATCGAATTTTCCCGCGCTTCCTGCTTCGCCGGCGGAAAAAAGCTAGGGTTCAGGCCGCCGCCGGCCGCCGGAAAATTGAGAATCGCGGCGGAGGGGGAGGGATCGCCGGGGAAGTAGCTTCCGCGGCGGTGGTGGTGGAGCGGCGACGACGCCGGCATGGCGTAGCTAGGGTTGAAGTAGGTGGACCGGAGCTGGGACGGCACCGACATGCTGGAGCCGGAGCTGCGGAGGGAGATGTTTAGCGAGGTGAAGTTGGCCGGGATGGTGCCGGTCCCTGTGGCCGCGATCACGGACGGCTCGGCCTGCTGTAGGAGCCACTCGATGGTCTCTCCGTCCGATTTGTGGCCGAGCTCCCGCGTCAGCTGGAAAACCCTAGCTGCGCAGAGGGCCGGCATCCGGATGCGACGGCCGCGGCCGTCCACCTTCGTGTGCCGGTCCTTCGTGGACGTCCGCTTAGGTGGAGGCTTCTTGGACGCCTCGGGGGTCGTGATGATTTGGAGCGAAGAGGCAGAGGCGGAGGCGGATGCCGAGTAGTTGTAATTAGGGTTTGAGGGGGCCGAGGCCGAGATGGCGAGGGAGGGGTAGGGGGAGCTAGTCGATTCGTCTTCTTTCTTTTCGAGTAATTGGAACGGGAAATTGAGGCGGCCGTGGTGGTGGTCGTGGTCGTGGTGGAGGTGGAAATGGTCATCACCTCCTTCCATGATCACATTTAGGTATAGTAACAAAACATGAATTTTTTTTAACTATAATCCCACTTCTTGAAAAACCTTCTTGAAAAATGAATACAAGTAGAGCTTAATTGAATTTAATGAGTGTGTGTGACATAAGAAGAAATTAGAATGAAAATGCTTGATTCTATATTGTGAAGCAATTCCTCTTCAACAATGGAGGGAGAGAGAGAGGGAGAAGAGATGAGGACAAGCTTTAAGCAACAAAGATAATGAGTGGGAATTATATGGGGTGTGAGCTTTAAAAAGCAAAATAAAAAAGAAAAATAAATTGCAAAGGGGAAAAAGAAAATACACGCTTTTGTTGGGGCTCTTTTTTTATTGTCTTTTTGACAAAAAACCCTTTATTGAAATGCACCAGAAAGAAGAATAACGAGATTTTGTGATCATTCTTAATTTTTTTTCAATCCATTTATTCATTCTCCTCTTTTTCGTTTTGGTGATAATTATGGTATTTAAAGTGATTATAATATAATATATACCCTTTTCTCTTTTTATCTTTTTCTTTCTTGCCAACTCAAATCCCAAAACTTCTTCTATTTAATTAACGAATAATCAATAATGATCTTACACCTTTAATCAACAATTTTTCTCCATAATTATATATAGGATAAAATAGTTTTCTTGAGTTATATAAATTAGTTATTTTCAATTATTTTATTTTTTATTTTTTTATATTATTGTGGTTGGACAGTAGCTTTGGTTCAGAGTCCACGTGAGGTGCTCTTTTTATCATTCAATCCATAAAGACAATGGTGTCCAAAATGGGACCCAATCTCAAGTCAAAAAAATTGAGAGAGACTTAGGGGAAAAATATTGATTTAATGAAAAATTGGGGTTGTGTGCGGGGGGGTATGTGTGACCCTCTAATTCATGTAATCATTTCATTTTGCCTTTGGTTCTTTGCCTTTTTTTTCTGCTGGAATTTTGCTTTTTGGGCACTTGTTAATTAAGTAGCCTTAACCAATGTTTTGCTTGCCACATCAAGCCTAAGATATTTTAAATTTTATTGTGATGCTGTCACACCAATCTTTTGGGGAAGCAAAATGATGTAGTTCAGTTTTAAATTATCAGATATTGTTGAATATTTGTGACTGTGTATTAAAGAAAGATTGATTTTTATGAAACATTATGGAGAAGTTGAGAAATTATTTATTTCTGGGACTGGAGTATGAATTCAATGCAGGTGTGCAGAAGATAACTGAATGATTATTATATACCGATATAAATAGTAATTTGCTCATGTTTTATTTTGATGTTTTGTTTTTTTGGTGGCATCTTTAAATATTATTCAAAACAGCTTTGGTTCTTTATTGTGGAAACAAATTAAATAGTGTTGCAAATTACATGTTTCGGGGAAAAAAGGTTAATTTTGTTAAATGCTGAAAATTTCATGAGAAAATTGATGTCCTTGCATGTTCTTTCTAAAATAGTTAATGATTTGTATAGTACCCCTTGATATAATTGTAATTTTAAAAGGAAATAAAAGAATTGTTTTTTGAGAAAAATGGATAAATACTTAATTACATTCTTATTTAAGGTAATTGGTCTAGTTTAGGTCATGACTTTGATTTAGTAGTAATAAAAGATGTCTGACATGAATTGGAAAGAAAAAGTATAATTAGTTTATACAAAGCTGAGTTAAGACTAAACCGATTTTTTTAAGATAGAAAGTAGACCTAATTAATTACTTAATTAGGTTTCGGACTTCATATAGCTCATTAAAATAAGTTATTTATACATTTATTTTTTAATCTTATATTTTACTCAATTTACATATAAATATCTTGCACCCTTAGTTAATTGACAAAATAAAATATTTACTTTACACAATAAAACTATGATACTACAAACTTGGCGTTTAAAACTATATTTAGAGAAAACAATTAGTGTGCATATATTCTAGAATAGCAATATTCCTAAATCTGTCGATGTATATAATAATATATAAAAATTGATGAAATTTAACATCATAATTACAGTGTGTGGGGAAATCTTAAATAGGTTGGATCATGCCACATATTTTATTTGTACACACCTTTTTGGGTGACTTGGGATAAGAAATGGTATGGCTGCAAGACTGTCACCTCTTCAATTTTAGAAATATATAATGCGGGGTATTTTAGGGTGCCACCACCTCTTAAAATAACACCATACCACCATTTCTAGCCAATAATTTGTACATATGGACGAATAATAAGCTGCTACGTGGCAAAAAAAAAATTTGAAAAAAGACGGGCAGCAATATGCTGGTCTTTGTACAACAATTTTTCTTGAACAGCAATATCCGACCACTATACAGCAATCTATACTGTATAGCGTTTGTAATATTGCTGTGTGGCGTTTATAATATTGATGTATAAGCATTGTCATGTTGTCATTTTAAGAGGAGTTGTCATTTTAACACAAACTTATATAATGCACCTTCAATTACTTGTTTATTTGCTTCATCAGACCTCAAGTTTATTTTACTAGCATTTCATTTTTTTTTTCCAAATATTAATATATATCAAGAATAAGCATAGGTATTTAGGTACATGTTTGTATGCGCATTGGTAGTTAGTACACTTCCGATTATATTCGTGTAATTGATGGCTTCTAGTCTTGTAACGCCCCACTTTTTCAAATCCTAATTTTTGGGTTATGAAATTTTTGCATTAAATGCCTTAAATGCTATGATATGTGAATTATTTGATGAGTAATTAATTGCATGGTGTCTTTGTGACCTAATTGCGTATGAGAATTGAGATTGAGTTGAATAGTCAACTTGTTGAAATTATGACGTGGCTATTGAATAGTCAAAGATGTGGAAAATATGACGTGGCCGTTGAAAGGTCAATGCGTTGAGAAAATGAAGTGAAAGTGAAGAAATGATTGATTTGGTGTGAATATTTGATGCGGAGAAATATAATTGTGGGTGAATTATTTTCCTAAGGGATGAGTGAGAATTAAATAGGAGCATTATTTAAATGTGTGGAAATTTTCGGCCATCATTATTATTGGAGAAGGAATCCTATTTTTTCTTGGATTTAATTATTTGTTTGGGATGATTATCCAAATTAAATCCAAAGTCCAATTATACGTTAATTCCATCATGGAATTTTTGAAAACACCACCTTTGATATCCATGAGATTTTCGAAAATCTCATCTAGAAGGGAGGGAGAAATTATTTATTATACTATTTGATCTCTTATTTATTCTATTCCATGAATAAATATAAATATGCTAGAATATCCTAGCATATCTTGCCAAATCTAAGAAGATATTGCCATATCCTAATTAAATTAGGTTTTGAAATTAAATCCCTTGTGAGATAGGCATAAAAATCGCCTACTACTATTATTTGAAGAGGATTTAATTATTTATTTTGCTCCGTGATATATTATTCTACTCCGTGAAATATTTGAATTTAATTATAGGCTAATTAAATAGCCTATAATTTTCGAATCCCCCTTATTTCTCTCTACTTCACGCCAACATCCAACCAACAAATCTTCCAAATCTTGATTTATTTAATTATTGGATATTATTTTGGCACTCTATAAATACATGAGAGATCCTAAACCCTAGCATTCACAAAACCGGCGCCCCACTCCCCCATAATTTTGAAAATCTCTCTCCCCACTCTCTTCAAGATTTCTTCTACTTTTCTTCAAGATTTCTTCATCAATTGAGAAGAATCCAAGTTGAAATTCAAGAGTTTATTGAAGAATCAAGGCTATAACTTGTTTCTACCGTTCGTTCTTTTGGTAAAGGTACTTTAATTTTGATCTCCTCTTCTTCTACCGATTAATCGGTGTTCTTGAGTCCACATGCATTTAGATTGAGTGGAGGGGAACTAAATTGATGAATTTTGGGATGCATGGATGTGTGTGTGTGTGGCCGTGTGTGTGTGGCCGTGTATGCGTGTGCGTGCATGCCTCGGGAGGCGTGCACATGTGGAGTGTTCGTGTGCGTGTGTTGGGTGTGTGGAGCACTCATACGTGACACGATTTGATGGTGAATCTGGAGTTGTTATTTGAATAAAAACGATATGATAATCATACTTTGATTTCGATTGATGATTGTGAAAATAATCGAGGGGAAAAAGGGAAATATGGGAGACATGCATGATTTGAGATCATTGATTGAAACTGATTTGTGATACGCCTAATTTAAAGGTGATACTTCGCGCTCTCAGCGTGATAAACGAGGAGAAGAGAATACTTTCGAGCTAAGCCGACGAGGTGGGCTTTCTTTTAAAATAAGGACATTGTCCTAAACTGATATTGATGAGAATGAGATATGTGTTATCATGCCTTGATTTGTTTTGTCGTGCCTATCCCTCGTGGCTATGCCACTATTGATTTAATCGAATTCGGATCCTTGTAGAGCTGCAAACTCTACTTGGGTTAGTGTACACCAATGTTAGACCGAGAGTCAGCGTACGGGTTGGCCGGTCTAGTGACCTGGATTGCGGCCGCATTCCTTGTCATGTAGAATGAGGATATGGTAAAAGTCGATGTGAAAAATGGTTGCGCGACCGTGATATTTGATAAAGAATATATTTTGGTGCCTCGGGTCTTTCTAAAGTTAAAACCCCGATGGACACTTGAAAATGGCATGATAATAACTATATTTGTGATAAAACTGTTTTCGGCAATGAGTCCACTGAGTATGATTATAAGTACTCAGCCCTGCATGTGTTTTCCCTATGTGCAGGTTGAGCGGTGGCGAGCGGGCGGCGGTGTTGAGTAGGAAATAATAATATGATCTGTTGGAACTTTAAGTGTCGTTGTGTCTCCATACATAGCTTAACTTCTCTCTTGATCGCTTCCGCTATATTATGAAAACTTGTGATCTTTTGGTTGGGTATAAACTCTTTTATTTCGGGAAATATTTTGGATATGGAACAGTTGGAATTATTTTTGGAAACTTTGATAAGCATTTATTATGATAGCCTTTTGTTGGATTTCTTGGCTAAGGCATTATTCTTATCCCATTTAATTGTTTATTAAATGCTTTGGCTAAATCCCTTTTTAAATGGAACCGTAGCCTATGATCTTTGATGCATTTAAGTCTTCCTAAATAGCGGCCATTATTATTGAACCCTAGAATGGCGGGTCGTTACAAGTCTTGTCCTTATTTGGTATTTGGTCTACATTCGATTAAAAAAACGTACTATTATAAAAAAATATTCTAACTTTAGCTATTAAGTGAAGAGTTGACACAATTACAAACGAACTTAATTTGTGATAATTATATTTGGACTAAAAACTCACTCTATTAGGAAAATTCGGTTATAATAGTATATAACCATTATATAATCTTACACAAATTTTTTTATTTAATTTTTTTTTACCAGAATTACCTAGCTTGTGGCCTACTACTTATAGGTGCTTTGTGTAGCTCAACTTAGAAATATCGATATGATTGAATTTAACAATTTAAGATTGTGTCGGGCCAAACCATATATATATGACCTAATTTTACCGATTCTAATTCTCTATACCTACATAGGTAGCTAGAATAACATTAAATTTCTTGTAAATATTTTTTCGATGATATTGATGTAGAGAATTAAAAACAATGGTACGTAGGTTTTGATATGATAGTTGCAACTAATAATAATTTAATAGCATGTTTTATAATCATTTAAATCATAAAATAAATGCTCGTAATGATAATATGATCCTTTTGAAGGTCTTATTTAATTCGAACATGTACACATTCTCTATCTCTTTGAATTTGGATATTTGAATATTAATTTTTTCAGTGTGGGCGCAATATTTATTTTCTATCAATAAATTGAGATGTATATTTGCTTAATGTATCAATAAAATTGAGATATATTTTCTTTTTTAGGGAAAGAGTAAAAATTACAATTTGATTAGCTAAACAAATGCAAAATAAATTGATATTGAGGTGGAAATATATATGAATAAGATTCTACTTTTATCATGATATTTGAAACTTTACAACCTAAGTTTGTATTAAAAGGTGTGTCACATAACAAACACCGGCTTCTAGTGGGCTTGTTTTTACCTTTGATGGTGATATGAGATATCTAAGCAACAATATCAATAATTAACTTTATATAAATGATAAAGAATTTATGGATTTTCGTGTTTTATGTCGTTTCATGATTTAATTATTTGAAACATTTGTTTTGATTGTTCATGATTTTGTTGCAAACTTAGAGTTGGAGAGAAAAAATATTGATATGGCAACTATGCTCGTGGATTAAAGGTTGGTGTAGTATTTGACAGAGGCGAAACCGGAGTTGGAAAAAACAATAGTTTTCTCACCGGAGAGAATTATCCGTGGTCAATAATCTAGGTGTGTTCACTTCGATTTGGTGTATGTCTTCCCCAATTATGATATGTGATGGAAACCAGAAGTATGCTATTTTTTCAAAGTATTTTTTTATCCTATTCAAAACATTCAAGCTAAAAAAATGGCAAACTTAGCATTGCAAGAGAAATTCAAAAAAAAAAAAAATACTAACAAAAAGTAAAAAAATATACAGAAATAAGGAGTCAGCAACAATATATTAACTTCATTATTTTATGTGCCAACAACAAGTATATTTTTTTTCTTTTACAATTTATAAAAGTCAAACACGTGTGCTAATTTCATTTTTTCTTGGGATATTAAATACTAGTACTAAGTAAGGAAAAAATATAATTACTTACCATATTATGGTATGTATCACAAGGGGAGCACTATAGTGTTACTATAGATTGGATAACACCATATCACCAATATAGTTCATTAGATCTCATTTATGGACGCCTAAGATTAAATTTCGTGAACAGAACAAGGGTTGTAGTCTATTGTATTAGATATTGCAGTCTTGGTAAACTGCAATACTGTTGTGGTAAGACTGCAATATTCAATGAATAACACTGCAATCTGGTAACGTAAAATTAGAAATTTCCTATTTTACTTCTCCGCATTTTTACACGTGGCAGCATGACAAATACACGATTTTCAGATCTAATAACCTAAAATGGTGATTGTCAACTTAATATATCCCTATATCACAATGTACTATATCTATATACTTAATACAGTACCTTCTTTTTTTCTATCTGTATTTCAGAAACTGTCTGTAAATCGTTGTACAAATCAACAGTGTAACACCTAGATTTCAGGCTTGAAAATTTTAAAGAAATTAATTATGAATATTAATTTTCATAAAACCATGTCAGTATTAATTGCTACCAATCGAGAAAAAACTAATCGATGGAATAAAATATAATATATCATTGACACTACACAACCGTATACGAATAAGACAACTCATAATATTAAAACACACACCTATAATTCAGGTCTAATAATTAACGGTGCTGGAAGAATTTAACAGAATTTAGTAATTTTCATCTATATATAGATAGCGACCTATGTATTAGTGTAGGTATAAGTAGTAGCTGATTGAAATGTAAGGATGAAATTATACTCCCTTCCTCCACAAACAATAGATCTATTGTTGTTCGGCACGGGCTTTAGAGCATCTCCAATGGTCGGCTAGCGACCGGCTAGCCGATTCGTCGCGCTAGCCGATCGGCTAGCCGAACCATTGCAATCGGCGAGCGCGAAATCTGCGAGCGGATCGGCGTGGGCTGGCCGATCGCTCGTCGCTGGCCGAAGCGCTGGCCGATCGGCTAGCCGCCATTGTGGAGGCCCGATCGGGCAGCCGACCGGCGAGCGCCGATTTTCCGTTTTTTTTTAAATCATATATAAACGCGATTTTCGTTCCATTTTCATTTGCACCACTTGTTTTAACGAGTTTTCTCTCTCTCTCTATCTTCTCTGTTCAAGAGCATCATCGAGTAATGGATCACAACAACGAGTCCAGTCCGGCGACGAGCGGCTCTCAGACTCCCACGGTACCCGTGGGATCTGGATGGGGGCAGATGGGCCCGGGGTTTAACATCCCTTGGAATCAGAAGAAGAGGTTTCTTTACGAGATGCTCGAGAGCATGCGTGCCGGGGATAGAGATCGCGAGGTCACGGCCGGGGGCCCCGACGTGGGCTCAGATAACACACGGTGTGGCGTGGCAATGCTGGCGGCGACGACGAGGACGACGGGGCGACGCCGATGAGGAGTAGAGAGTGGCGGCTCGTCGTGTGTTGAAACCCATTTATTTTTTTAAAAATCATGTATTTTTAAAGTGAGTAAAGTATGAGAGATAAACTTTTCATTTTTAGAAAGTGATCTATTTTTTGTGGACGTCTAAAAATGGCAAAAATGATCTATTTTTTGTGGACTGAGGGAGTATATGGCATGTGAAAGAAAGGGCATTATAAATATTATATTTTTTATTCTTATATAATTTATTTTTTAACATGGTAGTCTTTTGCAAAAATATCTTCCGTCAGAATTTTTAACCTATCTAAACATTATGTTATTTTTTTATATAATAATTTCCGTAAAAAATTGTAAAAATAAGTTATGGTATAATTTTTTTATTTGGAAGTATGACAAATGAGTTATATCTAATCGTCATAATTTCATTCACAGTGATTCACCTAGATAATTATTGTATAAAGGTGTACAAAAAAAGCAAGAAAAGAAAATAAATGAGAAATACTCCCTCCGTTCCATAAAAGATGTCTCACTTTTCTTTTTACTTTGTCCCATTAAAAATGCCACATTTCCATTTATGGAAAAAGTCTTCTCTCACATTAATATAAATATTATATTTTCTCTTTCCATTTAACTCACAAAACAGAATCTCTTAAAATCTTGTGTCGTCCCACAAGTGTGATATCTTTTGTGGGACAGAGGGAGTACTAACAGTAAGATGAGTTAGTTAGCAAGAAAAGCAAATAAATAAGAGTAAGCTCTATTTTTCTAATTTTGATTTGGAAAATTATAGTTTGTCTTTCTATTGAACAATGCATGTGTACAAAATTTATTCTATACATTAGTATTTAACTGAAAAATTCATGATAACTTGCAAACTTTCATATAAAAGAGAATGAAATCACAAATATCATGTTCATTCATTTTCCAATTTTATCTTTGAGAGACCTCGTTTTCATTCACTAATCACTTTATGATTTAATATTCCATTTTTAAACCCTTGGAACTAACCAAAATTAAATTGATTACGATTTACCTTTAAACTATCTCTCTTCTAACAAGAAAAAAGAAGGCGTTAAGAGACCCTCCTGGCCCAACCCTAGACACTCTAAGATCCTTTTTCAAACCTGCTCCCATTTCGAATCAAGAGATAGATAAATAGACACATCCCATTGCATTGATCGGAGGCGTTCATAGTGACTGAGGGGGTCGAAGACCAAGAAGTGAGTTATTTATACCAGAAATAAGTCAAATATCGATCGCAAGTACTCTTCTTCTCTAACTTGAAATTCCTCTGAGACCGCTAGTCTCTGATGTGGATGAGGTTGACAGATAATATCGGGATGTGTACCGCTCCTTTGCTTATGTTATCTTATGTTCGTCCGTTGCTTTTCTTCTCTAGTAGTTTTGATTAGAGCGTTTGTTTTTATTTATATCTTGTTTGCATATCACAAACACCACATGTAAAAGAAATTGATGGAAAGGAATTTTGGAAATTGAAATGCTAATAGTAGTTGGCAATGTTGAAATAAGTAAAAATGAGACAAAATAATATAGATACATAAATGATGTTGCAAGAGCATATAACACATGATAAGTTGTTTGTCTAATCAAGTAACCATAAGATTGCTAAGCAGTGAGGGAAATCAAAGGTGACTGTTGCCATGTGAATTGGGACCAGTTTCCTTTTGCTGCTTCTTTTCAGACCACAATCCCTAAACATCACAACCTCCCATTTATTTTACTTTCATTTCTGTCTCCAATGATTTTGGTTTTGGTTCAATAGTGAGTGAGGCCCCAATTTTTCATTTTAGTTTGTATGGATGTATATTAGGAAAAAAATTACGATTATTTCATTTGATTGTCTACTTGTCTCACCAGTACTTAACTCACTAAACACTTGCAAATTCTGAGTGGATGGCTTGGAGAATTTTAATTCCAAGATCATCTCAATACCAAAGATGGTTCTTCAGAATAGGCGTGACTGTGATAGACGATGATCGATGCACTTTTTGCAACGAGGGATTAAATGTGATTGAACACATTTTCTTCAATTGTAACATATAACATGATACGTATGACATGAAAGATAAATTAGTGTGCTCAAATAAAGTAATCGATGATACATATAACATGAAAGATATACTATTGATTATAGTAGTATATTGTTATTTCCCTTTTTATTAGAATGCTTAATTTGAACTATTTTCTCTGTAAACATATATACTAGTAGATAAATTAAAGAGCGTGCCATACTTTCTTTTCATGCCTCGAAAATCGGCCAATTTGATTGACACAACTATGTAAATAATTCAAACGTGCTTTTTAATAAATTCATGATAGGCTCATGAATGATTATTCCGTCCCACTTTATTTGGACTACTATTTCTTTTTGATACACAGATTTTATGTGGATATTAAAATTATAGTGCAAAAATATGTATATAATCAACATATTTAATGTAGTATAAAATGATTAAGCAACAAATGAAAACTGGTTAATTTTAATGTGATACGTCGACAAAGAATACAAATCATTCCTTCCTTTATAGGAATGTGATCAAATGAAAACTTTAAATATGCTACAAACTCAAAATTATGATCTGCACCACTGAAAAATGTCAACAGATCACAAAAAAACATCAATAGGAAAATGTCAACAGAATTTCAACGATAGTCAATGATTGATGTTGTGTTGATACTGTGTTGACATTAAAATCTTAAAATTTTATATTGTGTTAATATTGTATTGAAACTGTGTTGAAAGTTGTGTTGAGGAGTTTTGAGTTTGTACAATATATAAGTTTGCATTTTATCACTATCCTTCCTTTATATATATATATATAGGGGCGCACTATGGTCCATAAGGCAAATTCTATCAAAAACCAAAGCAAATCTCAGCCCTTGAATCCTTAGATTGGATGGTTGTGATCATAATATCCGAGATACATTATTACACTAAAAGCGTTACATTATTAACTGGGTTATTAGACTACACAATCTACATTATTAGACTAAAGCGCGTTACATTATTAGCCGAGCTACATTATTAGACTACACAATCTACATTATTAGATGACACGTGGCATTAATCTAACGGTTACATCACAAGATCCAAT
>NC_062967.1:35724952-35768934 GCF_023119035.1 Salvia hispanica | reverse complement strand
TATATATATATATATATATATATATATATATATATATATATATATATAATTTATTTCCAGAAAATGCATTAGTACATAAAAATATTTATACGTTTATATGCAGGCAACCACTCAAATGTGCTTACTCTAACGCCAATGTGTTACGTATTTTTAGTTAACAAAAAAAATACTCAACTACCAAATCGAATAAGCATGTATTCAGAAAAAGCAGTGTGTTACGTATTTTTAGTTAACAAAAAAAATACTCAACTACCAAATCGAATAAGCATGTATTCAGAAAAAGCAGTCAAATCTGTTAGGGAGATTTAGAATATTGAACAAAACCGATAATCTGAAAGTCGTGATAAAATCTTTCAGATCAAATCAATTTTGATGGTTCTACCAAAATATTTGATCGGATACAATTCAGAGAATCAGAACTTTTGTATGTTGATATTAGAGAAAGAAGAGTAGAACCAAAAAGAATCGATCAGATTTAACAAGATGAACTAGTGCATCTGTAGATGAACCAATGCATCTGTTGAGGGGGAAAACCAAAATAACTGTTTTTCAAAAGGTTTCCGAAATTGCAAACTAGTCCTTTGACTTCCAGAAATTACATTTTCGGATGAATTTCTTACGCAGCAACTTCGTTGGAAATAAAAAATTTCCAAGCTGACCTGGCAGCTCGACCCCGCCAGGGGCTGCCGCCCCTTGGACCCCGCTGCCCCCGAACCCTCGTCCATCATAATGAATTCAAATAAGCGTACACTCCGCACTTCCATACTTATATGATGTATCATTATGATAATACTGATCAATCAAGTTAACCCAATTACACTAAAATATCCAACAAAATCTAATGAGCGTGAGTTCAACAAAGCAGTCGACAAGGATTTGTCACAAAAATAAATATCAATTGATGCATAAAATACTTTTCTTTACGTCGCCAACAAATCATTACAGAAATCTACTAACAACCGAATATACAAATTCTACCAGCAATCTAAACCAAAGGTAGAACTCAGCACATCCCCTATACAACATAGAGAAAGACGATCATACCCATGAACTCACGTATGTCGTGCTAATATCAACGTAGGGAAAGAAAGTTGAAGCAGTAAGTAATTTTATCATCGGTAGCCGGTTTGAAATTTTCATCAACGTGTCGTGTAATTATTCGTCACACTCCAAATAAAAAAAATCACATAATATCATTTTACAATGCTACCTACAGATGGGAATCTACCTAAGCTAGGGCCCATACACATATACATGATCCATATGTAGAGGAACATATTAGTTGGTGCATAATGAGGGGATTAGGTTATATTGCTAGAAGATGTGAAAAGTGAGACAGTTGGAATCTTTGGGCGTTGGGTGGAAGAGAAAGAGCTGACGCCATGACAACTATAAAACTGTTGCCTCCACACACACACACACATTTTTGTATATATATACATACAAATTACAGAGACATATACAAATTACAGAGACATACCAAAATCAATTATTTGGAGTCACATCACCTAACTTTAATTTACCTCCAAAAACAGTAGCACGCACCCCAAATAATTCTCCACTTTACCCATCAATCTCTGCGTTTTGGAAATCTCATGTCTCATGTACAATAATTTTATAATAAAAGTAGGCCGGGCCGGGCGGGGCTGATTTTATATTGCCTGCGGGCCATACACGGGCTAATTTTTATTGCAGCCGGTCTGGTCTGATTTGATTTTATTCGTGGTGGACAATATTATTATTGCTCCATTATAATCTGACTCGACTCGGTCCAATTGAACATGACGTGAAAAGAGCTCAATTTTTATTGCATCCGGTCTGGTCTGATTTGATTTTATTCGTTGTGGACAATATTATTATTGCTCCATTATAATCTGACTCGACTCTGTCCAATTGAACATGACGTGAAAAGAGCTCAATTTTTATTGCATTCGGTCTGGTCTGATTTGATTTTATTCGTTGTGGACAATATTATTATTGCTCCATTATAATCTGACTCGACTCGGTCCAATTGAACATGACGTGAAAAGAGCTCAATTTTTATTGCATCCGGTCTGGTCTGATTTGATTTTATTCGTTATGGGCAATATTATTATTGCTCCATTATAATCCGACTCGACTCAAATCCAATTGAACATGACGTGACAAGAGCTCAATTTTTTTTGTTCGGGTTTGAGTATGAAGTTTTTGGTACGATAAGTCGGGCTGATAGCAAAAGATGCTCAAGCTATGCATAAGGCCAGTAGAAGCTGGCAAGAAAACAAAACACAGAGAAGAAAATAGAACCCAGAAAGAGCTAGTCCTACCACATGGACTATTATACAAACTCATTATTTATGCCTATGTGGCATCAGTCATCACCATTTTTCTTCTTATTCAATTTAAGAATAAATTGAGGGATATAATCAAATGCAAAACAAACTCTATACAGGGGTTGTTCGGTTCATAAACTCTATATTGTACAAACTTTAAAATATGATCTGTATTATTAAAAAATATCAATACATAACAAAATAACATCAACAGAAAATATTAACTGATAAAAAAAATTTAATAATGCCCCTTATCATTTTGTACTCTGGTGAAGTTTATAAAAATGAATATTTATATCTGCTACCAGTAGAATTACTCTGAAACAATAAAAGGAACTGTTATTTGGGCCATATAAATTAAAAATAATTGGCAACCACTGTGTGAAGCCCAATTTGAATTATAGTGGAGTAGTATGAAGCCCAAATTTATCTCATTCATATATTTGGACAAATGCCCAAAATTTATCCGTACACGTTCCATACTACCTCCATATTTGAAAAACAGAAACATTTAAAACGATACGAATTTTATTGTACAGTTGATGAAGTAAAAGGTAAAAATTAGTAAAATAAAAAAGAAAATGAAAAAAATAAATAAATTATGAAAGATGAAAAAAAAGTAGTGAAAATAGTATTAGTGGATCGTGAAATATTTGTAAGAGACTGTGCAAAATAGAAAGGTACTAATACTATTTAAACCTCTAACCCAAATTTGAAAATAAAAAAAAATAAATTGATATGACTAAAAAGGAAAAGAGGAAGACGAATGAGCTGAAAACAGTTATGGCGAACTGAAATTCTCATCACTATCGAAATGCTATGCTCTTCCACCATTCTCATTTCCTCCACACCCACACTCACACCTTCCTCCGCCGCCTCTCTATCCTCTCCCCTTCCACTCCCCAATGCCCCAACCTCCTCCCCCTCCTCGCCGCCTCCCGCTCCCTCCCCTCCACCCAGCGCCTCCACGCCCTCGCCCTCCTCCACGGCCTCCTCCCCTCCAGCGTCTCCCTCGCCGCCGCCCTCATCCTCTCCTACGCCGCCCACGCCTCCTCCCCCTCCTCCCCCTCCTCTCCCTCTTCTCCCCCTCCGCCCCCTTCTCCACCTCCAGCTTCCTCCACAACACCCTAATCCGCGCCTCCACGCTCCTCCCCGCCGCCTCCCATCTCGGATTCGCCGCCTATAACCATTTACTCGCCGCAACTCCTTTTTCTCCAGACGATTACACCTTCCCCTTCGCGCTCAAGCTCTGCGCCGATTCCCGCCGCGTGTCGAAGGGGATGGAAATCCACGCGAGGTTAATCAAGGCCGGACTTGATGGGGATTTGTTTGTGAATAACACCCTGATTTTATTCTACGGTAGCTATGGCGAATTGAGGAGTGCGGATAAGGTGTTTGATGAAATGCCGGTGAGAGATTTGATATCTTGGAATACAGTTATTCGCGTTTTTTCGGATGATAACTGTTTTTCAAAATCAATTGGTTTGTTTAGGGATATGTTTCAATCTGCATTCTTGCCTAATGTGATTAGCGTTGTGAGTGTTTTGCCGGCGTGTGCTGCGTTGGAGGACGAGAGGTTTGTCCGTTTGATCCATTGTTACGCGATCAAGGCGTGTTTGGGTGGTGAGACGAAGGTTGGTAACGCGTTGGTTGATGCATATGGCAAGTGCGGGAATGTGAGGGCTTCGGAGAGAGTTTTTCGTGAGATGGATGAGAGAAATGAGGTTTCTTGGAATTCGATTATTGGTGGTTTTTCGTATAGGGGTTTAACGAGAGAGGCGTTGGATTGTTTTAGATCGATGCTCGTTGAGGGTGTGAGATTGAACACTGTGACTATTGCTACGATCTTGCCGTTGATATCGGAGCTGAATCTGTTTGATGAGGGCTCACAGCTTCACGGATTCAGTGTGAAATCGAACATGGATTGCGATGTCTTCGTTGCTAATGCGTTGATTGACATGTATGGAAAATGGAAGCGTATGAGTGAGGCTTGGGAGGTCTTCTACGCGGTTGATGCAAGGAACATAGTGTCGTGGAACACGATGATCGGGAACTTGACACAGAACGGGCTTGCAACGGAAGCTATAGAGCTAGTTAGAGAAATGCAAGCTCGTGGTGAAGTTCCTAATTCCATTACTCTGACCAATGTTCTCCCTGCTTGTGGGAGAGTCGGCTCTCTTCGTCGTGGCAGAGAATTGCACGCTAGGTGTGTCCGTTTCGGGCAAGTGTATGAGCTCTTCTCGTTGAATGCTTTGACAGACATGTATGCCAAGTGTGGTCGCCTCGATCTTGCTCAGGCTATGTTCGATATATCGCCCAGGGATGAGGTGTCGTACAACATCCTCATCGCTGGCTACTCGCAGACGAGCCAGAGCTCGAAATCTATAACCTTATTCCGAGAGATGGAAATGGTGGGGATGAGTCATGACACTGTTTCCTACACCGGAGTTTTGGCTGCCTGCGCGAACATGTCCGCGTCCGAGGCAGGGAGGCAAATCCACGCGCTGGCAGTGATTAGGACATTTGACAAGCATCTCTTCGTTGCAAACTCGCTGTTAGACATGTACACCAAGTGTGGGCGGATTGACATTGCGATGAAGGTGTTTGATCGGATCCCGGTCAAGGATACTGCTTCGTGGAACACAGTGATTTTAGGGTTTGGGATGCTCGGGGAGTTCGAAACCGCAGTCGAACTTTTCAAATCCATGAAGGAGGATGGCGTCCGACACGACTCTGTTTCTTACATAGCAGTGCTGTCGGCCTGCAGCCACGGCGGCCTAGTCGGGACAGGGAGGGAGATCTTCGACGATATGTTGGCACAAGGCGTGGCGCCATCGGAGATGCATTATTCTTGCGTGGTGGATCTTCTAGGGCGCAATGGGCTTATGGAGGAGGCAGTGGGGGTTGTTAGGGGAATGCCGGTCGAGCCAGGGGTGAACACGTGGGGGGCGTTGCTCGGGGCTAGTCGGGTTCATGGGAACGTGGAGGTGGGGTGCTGGGCTGCGGAGAGGCTTCTTGAGCTGCAGCCCGATCATCCCGGGTACTATGTGGTGCTGTCGAACATGTACGCAGAGGCCGGGAGGTGGGACGAAGCGGATCGGGTTAGGAAGGTGATGAGTTTGAGGAGAGTGAAGAAGAAAGCAGGGTGCAGTTGGGTTGAGAGTGAAGATCAGATGCATGGTTTTGTTGCTGGAGACAGATTTGATCCATATTTAGTATTCAATGAGTGAACATTTTTTTTTTCTAAATCAAGATTAAGATATTGCTTTGTAGTTTGTTTTTTAATCAATTTTGGATGTATAGTATAGTAAAGGCCTTTTTTGGCCATATTCCAAGTGTGCAACGGTGAAAATGATAGAAAAATATTGAGAAAATGAAAATGAGAGCATATTATAATTATGCTACCTTAAACCTGGTTGTTATTTATGCGAAATTCAATCTTAATACAAAACGCACGATGTCATTTTTAAATCACCGTTAATTTATTTTTAAGTCATTTTCGTAATGATAATTTAAAATGGTCTAAAAATGACCTCAAATCTGAATTTTATAAAATGATTTAAAACTGATTAATAATGACATTATGTATTTTTGGTTAATGATTTAAAATGGCCTAGTTTTGTATCGACTATCAATATTTGTTTCAATCACTTTCAAATCAAACCTAATTATATTCTAATCAAATTGCTCAGGTGGCCTATAAGGCTGAGCCTTAAAATCTAAGGTGCTAAATTGAAAATAAAATACATCACGCCCAAAAGTATATGTTGTGACAAAGAACTAGAATAATAAATCAATATAACCATAAATACTACTCCCTCCGTCCCCGATTAAGAGTCACACTTGCATTTCTGCACTTGTTTCGTAAAAATGATAATAAATAGTTAAATTGGAAAAATGATAAAGTAAGATAGAGAATGATGTAAAGAAGACTTCTCCACCTTATTCTCTATCTTATTTTACTATATATCGACTTTAACCATTTATTATTATTTTTACAAAACGAGTGCAGAAATGCAAGTGTGGCTTTTAATCGGGGACGGAGGGAGTAGTTCCTAATGAAACAAACTTACAAAAATCAATAAAAGTACATAAACATTCCTAGTAAATACATAATAACTGAACATTGAGAATTCCCAATGTTTTGAGTGAAAAAAAACTTGGGATGTAATTAGTGATGCTAGACAAGTAATAATAGGCATATAGTGGCAGAAAATTAGTTAGCTTATAAGCTTTGGTGTCAGTGGCGGAACCAGAAATATGAACAAGCCGGTGCTGAAATATAACAATTAATAATATTAAAATAATTTAAAATTTGATACTCCCTCCGTTTTTTAAAAATATGGAGGATTGAAACGGCACGAGTTTTAATGCACAATTTGATAAAGTAAGAGAGAGAGGAAGAAAAATTGGTAAAGTAAGAGAGAGGAAGAGAAAAAAGTCATAGAATTAATGTTAGTTGATCATGGAGTCCAATTTTAAGTTGTTAATTGTAGTGGTATAAGTGGTAAATAAATTGATGTATATGAGTGTAAAGATTTCTTAAAACAGAAAGTTTGAAAGTTGCAATTTTTAAAGAACGGACTAAAATGAAAAGAGTTGCTATTTTTAAAAAATGGAGGGAGTAATACTTATAAGCTTTTACAAAATTTAAATAGAATAACATTATCTCAAGAAAAACTATACACCAAAATTCTAAGACAATTTGATAACAAATTTTTTTATATAATTTTTCACCATAAAATTATAAAGATTAATTTTTTTAAAAATATTTCTCCCCATTTTCTGTAAGAAACCATATCCCCTAAACTCATACTCTCATTAGCAATGACTAAAAAATAAAAATAAAAAATAAAGTAAACTGAAAAAAAATAAAGAGAACACCATCCCATACGGAGTAATACAAATAATAGATAGAGGAACTAAATTCATGCACCAAGTATAATTGATACATGAAATAGAATTTATAAATTGATAGGAATAAATTGATAGGAATTTAAATAAATGAGTTAGAGTTATAAAACTAATGACTACCGATTTATCTAGTGAGAGATATTTGGTCAGGAATTAAATAAGAGTATTAATAGCATCTACTACTAAATACTAATGGCCCAATTGATTTTATTATACATTCCAGCCCAATAGCAAAACCTAAGCCTGTAAACTTCATCTTCTTTCTAAAGCATTCAACAGATGCTGCAACTGGGCGGCGCCGCGCCCTTACAATTTCCGGTGGACGGTGGTAATAGTGATCAGGAACCAGCAAGCCCCCGCTCCAGCGGGGGCTTGGCCTATGCTGGTTCCGCCACTGTTTGGTGTTTTTGGAGTAGATATATATTCCACCACGGCAACTAAACAACAAGTCACCATTCATTAAAACTTTGAGCAGAATGTTATAGTATGTTGGTGATTCGAAGGTATATTCCATTATCCAAGAACTTGCATCTCCATAGTTGTACATCTTTCAAAATTGTAGAAGTGAGTCTAGATGATGATGTATTCAATAAACATAGTCGATCCTCTAAAATGCAAAGCTGATATCTCACATATAATGAATGAAGGCGTGTTTTCTCAGGATAGATCAAGATATCCTCGTTAAGTGACTGAAGAGAAGAGGAAAACTTGTAAAAAGCTCAGTCTCAAGATCAAAGCAACAAACCAAAAAATTATTCTCAAAATCACATGCAACCCAATGAATATTTCCGTTAAAAAATATAGCATTATCGAATAACGGCCTAGGTGTAAATGAGTCCCACAATGGCACTGTAAGCAATCTAGTTGTCGGTGGTGTTGGAATCCTTCTCCACGAACATTCTCCTCCTAGAATTAATTACACGTGACAAAACCTAGATTCATCGACACATAAAATCTTATATTGTCCACTTATTTTGATCATTCCAAATCCATATACACACCTACATGTAGGTAGAGGAGGAGGCTCAGTATATTCACAAGTCATTGGATTGAATACGAAAAGAATATCATGATTGTCATCCAATCCATCCCACAGCAAAAACAAACCATTAACCGAACTAATTATCAAACGATGGTGAGGAGTTGAATAAGGAGGGGGCAATTCGAATTGGAAAAGTGGCCGTACTCATCAGCGACTGCATACCCCTTCTTGTCGTTACGAACGAAAGCCATGAATTGTTTCGCAAGCATACCATCCTCTTCTATTAGATCGCGCCATGACTTACAAACGCACCCACACCTCATGATGCATCTGATCGGGAGTCTTGTAAAGATCTCTCTCCATATTTCTTGCGGTATACATATTTGCAGATCTTTCTTGGAAGCATCTCTCTCCATATTACTTTAACGGCGGCTTATGAAAAGTAAGAATAAATTAGGAATAGATACATGATAGAATAGATACATGATAATAATTCTTTTCGTACATATTTATAGTAGAATTTGGGAGATATTCCTATATCAAATCCTAATCAACGTCGAAATAATTAGGATATAAACATGATAATTCTTTTCCGTATTTATTTATACTAAGATATGGGAGACATTTATACGATAGAGGGAGACATTTATACTATAGGATGTATCCTATATCAACATGGAAATAAATTAATTCCTGAGTATAATTAAGGAAGATAATATTTTATAATATAGTATTTGGGAGATATTCCTAATTTCCTATATCAAATCTAATCACCATAAAAATAAATTAAATATTGAGTACAATACACACTAAGTGGTTGATATCATAGTTAACCTATTATGTCAACCTGTGGTTTTCTCTATGGCCCATTCAAATCCGCAAATTTTTCCTTAAAATACAAAGATATGTATCTCACAAATTTGGTCGGAAAGCATTTCTACCTCATTTATTATGATTTATTAATACAAAATTTAGATAATTTCTTGTCTACCAAACAACAATGAAAAAACCTTCATCCGAGCTTATCTTGACATAAAGCCCGCATTTCTTATCTTATTTAACAAATCTTGTTATATCTCATCTTTCTTATCAAACGAGCCCTAAGGGCTGAAGAAGAAAATTTGTAAAAAAAACTCTGATTCAAGATCAAAGCAACAAATCAAAAAATTATTCACAAAATCACATGCAACCCCATAAATATTTCTCGTTAAAAAATGCATACCATAATCAAATGATGGTCTAATTGTAAATTTTATTTAGGGTTGGCACTATGAAATTGATAAAGTAAAAGAGAAGGTAAAAAGTATATGAAATTGATAAAGTAAAAGAGAAGGTAAAAAGTAGTTGAAATTGTGTAGTGGATGGTAGGCCTAAAATGATAAAATAAAAGTGAAGTAAAAAAAATTACCATGAATGAATAGAGACTATTACTATGAGACCGATGAAAAAAAAAATATAGTCTATTTCTATGGGACGGAGGGAATAGTTTTTTTTTACAATATCCAGCTAAATAAAATATGATAATTTTTTTTTATGCAGATATCTTTCGTATAACAAATAACTACACATTGTATATCTTAGTAGAGAGGTGACAGCTTTAACTGGTGACAGAAGAAACTCTACTAAATTCCATATCTTGGGAGAAGAATGTGATTCATTTTATCAAAATAGATGAGAGGATGCACGGATCGACAGAGACGGTTCTTACAGTAGATAACGCGAGCTAGCTATACTTTCCGGTGGGGCCATCAATGCCACGAGAAATAATGAAACAAAATTAGAAGTTCGAATACCCAACGCCACAAATTCAAGCAGAGATGATTAGGTTCAAATCCTCTCTTGTAGAAACCTATAAACCTGTTTAGTTGACGAAAACCAAACTTTCTGGAGACGCCTTGGTAGCCTTTCTCGTTTAATCTTCACCTTCGTCGTCTTCTTCATCGTCATCTTCAGAGCCATCACTGTCCTTGTCCTGCTATGGCGTTAAAATTGAACTGCTTAATAATTTTCATAAACGCTTCAAAATCTAGATTGAGAAGAGAGATATGGAAGCCGATGTGTGATAAAAAAAAATGATAGAATCGCAAGAAAAGAAAGTAGCCACAGAAAATAGTCAGATCTGACAAACATATAAGTTAGGGAGCCCTAATTTTAGTTGGAACTTTCTTAACATGCTTTATAAAATTGATAGCATTCTGCTTATAGATCAACTGACCAATATTAGAAGTTATAATGGCTGAACTTAAATCAAGTAATCGTCTAAGAAAAATGCTCTGTACTCAACAGAGTGCAGAAATTAGGGTAACCGGAGAAATGGGACTTAACTAAGCAAGGAATGAGTTATCGGGAGACTAACACATATTTCATGTGTATCTAGACAAGCAAGAGCTGAAGATTTATCAAGGATTAAGCAATAATTAAAGGAATCTAGTTCGATAAAGGCAATAGTTGCAAGAATTAAGCAAAATTTTTAAGGAATTATATACAAAACCTCCTTTGGAAGTAGCAAGTCATGTAAGGGTATCCTCTTACCTCGTCATCATCCATTACGAATTCCTCTTCATCAGCGTCCTCCTAAAGCAAGATCGTTTAGGAAAGTGCAGAGTAAGAAAGTGGACCATAGAAAGCATGAGTCGGAATAATTTGTAGAAAGTACATCGAAGGAAGTTAGGGAATAATGCATACATTGTTAAAATAATTGAGGGGATTTGGCCATAAATCCTCCTTGATAATTTCAGCAATCTGCTTTAGACGATGGCAAGACAAAAAAATACATAAAAATTTATTCTTTGTTCTGAAAAAGGATGCGTAAAATGTAAATAAAGCCTAAGCTCATTTGACAATAAGCCTGAGAAGTTTACCTCATCGTCAATCTCTCCCATTTCACCAGTATGCTGGCTTTCGTTGAACCAGGAAAAGAAGCTGCATTTCAAAGTGTATTTAGTCTAAAAATAATTATCACAGTAAATACAAGACTTTAGATGAATCATGATCATACGCCAATTTCTACCAGCTCCCGTAAGAATCGGAGGGAAAAAATGAATAGCAGAAGAGGAGAATGGAAGGTACCAACCTCTCCTCAGTTTGAGGTCGCTTGTTTCCTTTCTTCTCTTCAGCAGCAACACCATTAGCAATACCCTTCAAATGCCAGAGAGGCACAATAGACTCAATCTCCATTCAAAGTATTGGGATGTATTCTTAAACTATAAATTGAAGCTTACCATGCCTTCTTTCCATTTTATCGATGTTGATGAGATTTTGGTTGTACCTTCCTCAAGAAACGTAAAGGTCTTTGTGAGCTTCGTCTCTTCAAAGTAAGGGTTGGGTTTAAATTCCTGATATAAAAAAACCAAGGGATTTTCGAATGAGATCAAAACTTCAAATGGACTAGACGTAAATCATACTTCCAACAACAGACATCATCCAGAATTAGCATAGATAAAAACTCACAAACGTGATGGAGTAACCGCATTTCACATCTTTGCAATCCTCGACTTCCAGGTTAATCAAATACTTAAATATCTGGCATAAGAAAAAGGAAATAACTTAAACATCAATGTTTAAAATAATTAATGTCGTCTATTTTTAATAAACGATATAAAAAAATGAAAACCTTCTGGTCCTCGTCACTCAAAAGTTCGCTGAGAGCAGGGTGACTCATAAACTGCCAGAGCAAATGGGAATGTTAAGTAGGAAAAGAACAAATTTTAAGCAACGGAAGGATTTACCAAGAAAAGTCATAATGCATAATTAATCTATTAAATGTGATAAACCACTCACAGCAGTCAGCCAGAAATCAGGAATGGATTTAATTATTTCATTTCGCTTATCATAGACAGGCTTCCGTATTTCATTGTACTTCTGTTCCAGTTCCAGGACCTTTTCACTTGCTTCTTCATTGATCTGGAAGCACATAGAAAACAGAAAATCTCGTTACTATCGCAACAACTTTGGGCTGTATCTGAATTTAGCAGATCAACAAATTCAAGTGATCGAATATGAAATTAATGACTATTGAGTAAATAAAATGAAAGAACAAGATCAATCCCAAGAAAATCATGTCATGTAGCACAGAGCAATAAATGTGATGAAGGCAAATGTTACCTTCTTCATACGAAAAAACTGGCTTTGCAGTTTCTGACAAGAACGAGAATAAGCCAGCATACATACGAAAGCCTAAATTCTAGATCCATGATTGATGATTCAAAAATATAAAAGTAATCTCTTATAAACCTTATATCATCATAAATAAATAAAGGTACGTATAACTTTAGCATCGATCTCCATTCTCAACCATAATGGTCATAACACATGAGCATCACTCGAGTATTGAACAGTAACCCATCAGCTACAATTTCAAGTTTGATAAATGTCCCCTTTCCTCGCAGAAAACCAAAAGAACAACATAATGTCACGTCTCTTTTCACAACTTTTACATTTGATATTCAGCTCGACATCGCCAAAAATGAACGAAAACCGAAGTTTTACCTTGCTGGAGCCCAAGCTAAAACCGAAGTGTTTAATTGCATATGCTACAAGCCTAGTTAATTCTATGGTGTATAACCACTTTTCGGAAAGGTATTTGTCACGCCCTGCCCTACACCTTGCCCGTTAAACAAGTACACCTTAAAAGCGAGCAAATTGCTAGAGCCTGAAACATCCACTCATCAGCCTCTAAAATACACCCAAAATTAGAAATCCAATCACAAAACCAATCTCATTGCACAAAAGAATCACACAACGCCTTATATAGAAAAACACTACACTCAATCTTCTGTAAAGCATTTCCAATTATACAATAATTTCAAATTCACAAACAAAAGATGAAGAATTTCCCTTTGATTCAATCCATATTCCAAAATCAGCAATGACTCACTCAATTCCCACTCACTCTCAAACACTTCAAATTGTTCAATTCCGTTTCCCTTTTCCTCTCTAAACAATAAAACAACCATTAAATCAACACAGAAAATCACAATTCCCTCAATTCCCTCAATTCCCAACAAAATCAAAGTGAGAAATCAGACTCACCTTGTCAAGCTCGTCTTGAAATTCCTGAAGCTTCTCGATTGAGATTACGAGCTCGCCGTCAATCTGCTCGGTGCCATTGCTCTCTTCATCAGCTCCTCCCACTTTCTGCTTCTTCTCAGCTCCCATATCTCTCCGCAAAATTTACACAAAATTAAAAAGAATCTGTCTTTGGATTCCGATTGATGATTTGAGGGAAGGCCTTAAACCCTAAATAAACCCAAAGAGGGAGAAGATGGAAATTTAGGGATTAGGGTTCCGATTGATATTTTGATGCACTGAATTATCAGAATTCGGTAATGAGAAAATACTAATAAAGTGAGAATTGTGATAATCCAAAGAATCTCATCATTAATTTTGTCTAAGCCCAATCTAATCTTTCCATTTTTTCTTAATTGCCATAATTTCTAATTAATGTCATCAATTTTATGTGAAATTATAGGTGGCATAATTATTAATGACAATTGTGTCAGCCAAATATCAGTATTTCATAATGTGATTAACTGTTTAAGAGTATTTTGAATATTGAATTCGGGTGGAGTTTGTTATGTTGAAGTAATTAAAGTTTGACCTTTTTTTAATTTTACGTTTTATAATATTTGGTGAGTGAATGTCATATTCGACTAATTTATTTTATTATATAATTAATAAATAAAAATATAATTAACATTGGTTCACGAATAAGATACTCGTAATTAAGCATTTCTTGACAATAATGAATTCGCATAAGACCGAGGGTCAACCAGCTCACCATTGAATGCATCTAACCCAGATGAAATCCATTCTAAGCACTATTGGTTATATGCCTTAGAGTAGTACCCCCGTCCCATAATAGATGTCATACTTTTTTTATATGCTTTAGAATGATACCATCGCATCCCATAATAGATGTCACACTTTTCTTTTAGTTTATCTCACAAAAGATATCACATTTCTTTTCCATATAAAAGTTCTCTTTCACATTAATATAAATATACTTCATTTCTTAATCATTTCTTAGTGAGATTAAACTTGATGATATGTTAAATTTTAAAATCTTGAACTTTTTTTTCTAATGTTAGATTGTGATTGTTCTCTTAAGAGTTAAGACCTTATATTTTTGAGTGAACTACAAAAATGGTCCTTGGACTATGGATTTATCTCGTCCATAGTCCCTGGACTTTAAAAATATCGCCAGTAGTCCCTGGACTAAGGATTTATCTCGAAATTGGTCCTTTTTGCTTTTTTTTTTGGTACGAAAATGCCCTTTTGAGGGATTTTGGGTAGTTTGGGCAATTTGGTCTTTTTACACTTTTAACATTTTAAATCTGATATTATTTCAGTGATGTACTAAATCTGATATTATTTCAAAATTATCATTATTCTTCCTTTTTGTCATCCTTCACTTTGTTTCTTTATTTCAATATTAGATTTAATTTTACAAAATGAGATTTTAAATTTCAATTTTTAAATATCAATAAATTTTTTTAATTATAAAAATTATTAAAAAAACAAAAATTAATGGTCATAATCAATATTTGATAGTGTCTAATATTTAATCAATAAGGTACGACGACGACTTAGTTTTAATCAATATTTAATAGCTTTAATCATAAATAGATCATATAACATGATTTATTCTGAAATATATATGCATCTAATGTAAGACTAATATAATTTTCGTTTATTAGTTTGAAAACAATCAAAATTTACTAGAAAATTTCAACAAAAATACTCCTATATAAAATTTTTAGTATGATCAAATTTTAGTCAACTTCATAATATTCAATCTCAAGCAATTATAACAACCGAACGAAGGCTAAATAGAATAGCTCTTATTTTTTCATCATGATTAATACTATTATTTTTCTGTACTTCTTCAATTCAGCTGAATATTATATTAATTAACAAAAATTAATAGTTTTAATCAATATATATAATGTCCATGAATTAATAATTTTAGTTAATTTTTTTTTTATATTTAAAAATTGAAATTTAAAATTTAATTATAAAATTAAATCTAATATTGAAATAAAAAAAAAGTGAAGGATGACAAAAGGGAAGAAGAATGATAATTTTGAAATAATATCGATTTAGTACATGACTGAAATAATATTATATTTAAAATGTTAAAAGTGTAAAATGAACAAATTGCCCAAACTACCCAAAATCCCCAAAAGGGCATTTTCGTAACAAAAAAAAGCCAAAAGGACCAATTTCGAGATAAACCCTTAGTCCAGGGACTACTGGTGATATTTTTAAAGTTCAAGGACTATGAGCGGTATAAACCCATATTCCAGAGACCATTTTCGTAGCTCACTATGTATTTTTTCAAACACACACAGACACATTTCAAGTTACTACTCTTGGCATAATTAAAATTCATCTAAATATTAGGAGTAGTAAATACCAATATGAATAAATTGGAGGTTTGGGCTTGTCTGTTTATTGCAGCAGATTAATGGGCCAAAATTGGTTTGGGTCAAGATAGAAGTTATTAGTACTACTCCTACTATATTTTGCAATCATGTATATATGGCATTCAACTATTTTATACACAAGAGTATTATTTTATACATACAACCATAATATTTCTGACACATTATCAAGAGATCTAGGTATTGGTTATTTAATTCGACGTGGTCCAATTTTATTTATTTTTAGTGTATTTTGTTCAAACCTATAACTATTATACTATAATTACATATGAAATTGACGTTCCACCTATATTTGGTCCCATGGAGAAACATTCCATTCCGGGACCTCTTCCTTGAGTTAATACGCCTATGAAAAATAATTAAATATCTAAATAAAAAAATAGGAGTAACGTACAACCAATTGAAATTTAATAGAAAATAATTTTACGATTAAATCGCATGCACTAGAGTGTGTGAATTCAAGACGACATCGCTAGAGTTTCAAAACCCTAGCATGACGAAGAAGATGGTCTGGCGGTGGCAAATCCGACTTGCGGGAGCTAGGGTTAATGTGTGATAGTCTATGTTTTGTTTAATACACGTAGTCAACCACGTCTTTAGTTTTGCATAGGTATGCGTGACATTAATAAATTCAGACACATAGTACGCTGCAATTTTCGCCTTGAGAAAAAAGATGCCATAGTTACGATATAATCAACCATTTTTTAAAGTTTTGAAACTGTTTAGAAATTGACCAAACTCGGTGGTTTTTCTGACAATTTACCAAATAATTTTCACGGTAACCTAATCATGTATGTGATCCTAAGAATAATAGGCTCACTAGAGACCCTACGAATTTCTACCCATTGAATTATACATTACATAAGTGCAAACATTTTATTGAACATGAAATTATTAACCTATGTAGGACCTTCAACTGCTAAGAAACACATGCATGTCAACATGCAAATAATAGAATTGTTGGTATTTATGTCACAAAAGCAAACATTCTTGGTGACCCCAACTCAAGAATCTCCACAATATTTAATCACACAACAAACACACACACAACAATTAGTGCTTCAAACTTTCGATTCCCTCAGACAAGAAACGCCCACCTCAACATATATACACAATCTTTTTAGGGTTTTCAACACACTCATGTTCTACCTTTGGATGACACAAAAAACACACAAATTGCAAAACAAAAAGCCTTGTTACACGGCCTCCTCAATCATCATGTACTATAACATAATCATAATCATCAAAATTAATTAATAATATCATGAAATGGGTTATGGAATCACAAATTTTTAAAAATTCTCAATTGTCTCGTCCAACCAAATACGAAGTGGTTTAGTTGTACACATCGTCACATTCATACACGTTTGTGTCACAGTTCATCCAATGAGAATCGACGTGAGACCAATGAGAATTTTAAAACTTTGTGATTTATCATTCAAATTTGGACCGAAATGTACAGAACAGAACAAACCGTAATTTGATCAAACTTTGTAAATTTACATACAATTAACCCTTAATAGTATTGAAACTATAATCTCACACACATACATAAACAACAAATTGATGATTGATTGATTAATTGATTGACTAATTAATTAGGGTTTTGTTCTTAACCTTAACACACACATTCTCATTAGCAACATCCACAGCTTTAACACTCTTGCACCCTAGCAATCCATGAGAAGGCCTACTCTTCTGCCCTTGGTTGCTATTAGCCCTCGGTTTCGCCGCCGCAGCGGCGGTGACACTGACGCTGTCGAACTCCGACAGCGCGGATGAGAAATCAGCCGCGCTGGCGGTGACGACGCTCCACTGGATGGAGGCCTCGCTCGGCGCGTACAGCGACGTGGCGGGGCTCATCACACAGCTCGGCTCGTCGTCGTCGTCGTCGTCGTCCACGCCTTCTAGAACCGAGTAGATGCTTCCGGAAACGTCCTCGATCTCGAACAAATCCGAGCTGCCGTCGCTCTCCGCGCCATCGCCGCCACCGCCACCGCCACCGCCGCCGCTGCTGCTTCCGACGGTTGAGGTCGGGAGGTTGCTGCTCCCGGCCACCGGAATCGCGTCCCACGTCAGCATCGACAGTTTCCTCTCCATGTTCGTGGCCACGTCATTTCCCCCTTTTGAAACCCTAATTTTGCGCGACGATCCGAAGACTTCAATTGATCGCCGCGACTCTTCGATCTTCTCAATTAGCTGATTCTTAGCCGGAGCGGCGACGAATTCGCTGATTTGGACGGATTTATTGCCGAAGCAGGGGGTTCTGCAGTTGAATCCGGTGAAGAGGCGGGCGGCGGTGACGACGGCGGCGGCGGCGGCTTTCTTCTGCTTCAGTTGAATCGATTGATTTGATCGGAGGAGAGTGGATTGGCTGTTCCACGATGTAGCAACGGACGATTCCGACTCCGATCCTGACCCCGAGGTCGTGGCGGCGCGGCGGGGGGGTGCGGCGGCGGTGGGGTATTGAAGCTTCCTAGTATTAAAGTAGCGGTCGGCGCCGAAGACGCCGATCTCGGCGGATTGGTGGGAGAAGGAGAAGGCGGCGGTGGGGTCCGGGACGGGGGCGGGGACTTGGAAGAGGAGGTTGTGGTCGGAGGCGCGGGAGAGCGAGTCGACTCGGAGGCCGCTGGCGGCGGCGGCGGCGGAGAATTTGATGGTCATGTTGTTGTGGTCTTGGGCGGAGACGCGGTGGACGAGGCTCTCCTTGGCTTTATCGAGGTAGCACGAGAATGAAGCAACGCGGAGGCTACCGTTGCTGCCGTCTTGAGTCTCCATTGGTATGTGTCGAATAATGATACGGAGTTTATCAGCTTACTTCCGGAATAAAATAAATGTGAAGATGTTAATAGAGAGAGAGAGGGAGATTGGATTGGGGTGAAGGTTTTGAAGAGGAGGTGGGGATTAAGTAGGAATGGGGAGGGGAAAATAAGAGCAAAGACAGAGGGAGCCTACATGGTTGTGAGTTGTAGTCACTTTACTAGTTAAATCATATTTGGGTTGTAGTAATGGTTTTAGGGTTTGGGATGTTGTTTTTATTTAATGTTTTAAGTGTAGTAATTATTTTTGTGTTGTGTTATGTGAAGAAATGATTAAAGTGTGTATTTTGTTGATTGATTGATTGATTCTAATTTAGTGGATTTAGTTTATGGTTGGATGAGGTTAAAGTTAGGTTATTGGTTTGTAAGTGTATGCATGTGTTATGAAATGATAGATTTAAGCCTTATTCTTCAAGTCTCCTTTACAATAATGTAAGGATTTTAAGTTAAAAAGGACTAATAGTTTTATAATAAAATGTGAGTTTATAAGATTTGAAGTCTATTTGCCAAAAATTTAAAAAAGTAAAAGAAAACATTTAATAATGCATATTTAAAAATTACAATATAAGACAGTTAATGACGAATAGAAAGAGTATATGACGTATCAATTGACCAAATAAAAAAGAACGCCATTGCCATGCGTGTACATAAGAATTGTCCTTTTATTATAATTCAAACCCGGTAAATAAACCATAATTTTACCATAAGAAAACTGTCATTTGAATCATAACTTTCAAACAATGCAAATTAAACGGGTATAATTTTATTAGGTTTGTAATTGTCCTTAGAAAAATTCCAAATCACGGATATCCGAATGTGTAAATGCTTGGATTGCGGTTTCAGGAGTCGCGAATCCCGACTTCCTTTTGCAAAAAAGTGAGTTACGTACTAATACAATCGTCAATCAAATCTGGGAACCACAAATAGCACAGCCCTCAAATTTAAACATTAATGATTCAAATTACGAAAAATTCCTAATATTGATCAGAATTATGAAAACAATGTCCTAGATGATAACATTAGGAAGAACCAATGATTTGTATAGGGCCGAAATTCGGCTACAATAAACCATAGTAAAGCTATGATGTAATTCACAGGGCAAGAAAGTCATGGGATTGGCCTAACAATGAACTAAAAGTAATAACTAAATGACAATTTAATAAATTTTAATTTGTTCATAACTTTTTTTTCCACAAAGAGCCAATTATTTTTATTCATGACAAGTGACAACCCACTCTTAGCTAGTTTAATAAAAATGTCAATTTCAAACCTCATATATATACCGTATGTGTATATAATATGATTAATATTTCAGTAATTAAATTGATATGCACGTCCCATTTAATCCATTTATACCATCACAGCTTGCTAAGACCTCTCTCACCCAAGTTGCAGAAATATCGACATCAAACAAATACAAACTTTGGAAAACAGGATTAATTTCAAGAATAAATTAAATGGAGGCATGTGTACGAGTCACTATAGTAGTTATAAATTAAATGAATATGATATATAAATATATGTATGAGTATTTATCACATTCTATTGAGTTTAGAGTCATTTAATAGGAGGGGCTGAAAATTCTGAGCTAGAGAGTTTTGTATTAAGTTGAAGTGGTGGCTGAAATACAAGGCTCAAGGGCATCCATTCATTCAACAATGTGTAGGGACAAACATTGTCCATTTCACACTAATATTTTTCCATTTAAATCGCCAAATATTTTATGCTCCAAGTAAGTTGTGCACATAATTTGGTGGATGGTATGTGATCATGCATTAATAGGAAAGACCATATATTAATTCGAATTGTATATGAACGTCGGAGCAAAAGTAGGGAGTTATCGCCAGTGCATAGGCACATACAAGAAGCGAACTCCTACATCTGAAGTGGGGCAATGAATCAATCAAAACGCACCAGAATAACAGAGATTATGAGAATATGCAGATACGAAACTTTATATTCAAGAGAGCTTAACAGATTTGATAGGTGTTAATTACTCATACTAACAAGATGCATCTTTTTTGAGAAACATAGAGTTGCGAGTGTAGATTAGGTTCGTGAATCACTACCGTATCCAATCGTGCTAATTGTGGTGATGTTTGGTTTGATGATTTAGATAAGAATGAGCCTTATAAATGTTGTTCGATTAGGTAATAAGAGTTTGGTACTTTATTTTATGACGTAAGATCAGTTTTGATTTATGAGCCTTATCATTCTCTTTGTGATAACGTTTAATTTTAGATAATCTAATATTGTTTTCAATATCGGGGGACAAACTAATGTTAAGCAACCTATGATATATACTATATAGTTTGGGATTGAAAACATAGTAGGTCCATTTGAGAATGGGGCTATAGACATTGAGGGCCAATTCGTTTGGGCCTTGGTTAGATGTGTTCTACATGTTGGGCTTTCCTTCATATTTTTATAATTAATAATTAATCAAAAATCACAATTATTTTATAAAATTATAATTAATGCCTAATTAACTACTCTCACCATTCACTTAAAAATATGCAGCATTTGCTAAACAGGATATGTAGTTTTCCCTTTCGAACACACCCCACAATTTATTTTATATATTTTTAAAGAACATCCAAGAAAATAAAAGAATGAATAAACATAATTCTATACCCGTCACAAATTTCTAATTAATGAAAGTGAAATGATGTCCCAACAAAACAATTCATCAATTTGAAAACAAAATACACGCCAAAGTATATATTGTGATTTATTTGGACTGTATCTGAAAGAAATGGCAGTACAATAAATCTATAAATTAAAAAAATGCTCACAATGAAACAAACATACAAAAGATCTATAAAAAGTATACCAAAAATATTCCTAATGTAAACCTAATGAGTGAACATTGTGAATTCCCAATGTTTTGAGCGAAAAAAAACTTGGGGTGTAGATAGTGATGCTAGGAAATTGACAATAGGCATATGGCTGAATAAAATCAGGTGTCGGAATTTCGATCGGATTGGCATGTACACGTATCGGTGGTTCGACGATATATTCCATTATCCAAGAACTTGCATCTGCATAGTTGACCATCTTCCAAATTTTATACTGTGTAGGACGTGATATATTGCATAAACATAGCCGATCCTCTAAAATGCATAGTCGATATCCCGAATATAATAACGTCCAACGTGCATTCTCAGGAAATCTCAATAGACGCACATTAAGGGGTTGAAGAGGAAAACTGGTAAAGAGCTTTGTTTCAAAATCAAAGCAACAAACCACAAAATTGCTCTCAAAATCGCATTCAACCCAGTGAATATTTCTGTTAGATATAGCATAATCAAACGACGGTCTAGGTTTAATTTTGCTCCACGGTACAAATGCTGGCAATGTAAGCAATGTAGTTGTCGGTGGTGAGGGGATCCTTCTCCACGAGCATTCTCCTCCTAGAGTGCACACATGACAAAACCTAGATTCATCGATGCATAAGATCTTATATTGTCCACTTAATTTACTCACTCAAAATCCATATAAACACCTACGTCCAGGTAGAGGAGGAAGCTCAGTATATTTACTATTCATTGGATTGACTACAAAAAGAAAATCCTTATAATCATATAATCCATCCCACAGCAAAAGCAAACCATTAACTGAACTAATTACCAAACGATGTTAAGGAAGAGTTGAATCAGGGGCCAAGTTGAATCGAGTAGAATCAGGGGCTAAGTTGAATTGAAAAAGTGGCTGACCGTCCTCATCAGCGACTCCATACCCCTTCATGCCTTGACGAACGAAAGCAATGAATCGTTTCGCAAGCATGCCATCCCTTTCCATTAGATCGCGCCATAACTTGCAAACACTCCGACACCGTATAATGCAACTGATCGGGAGTCTTGTAAGGATCACTCTCCATATTTCTTGCGGTATCCATATTTCTTGCAAATCTTTCTTGGAAGGATCTCTGTCCATATTACTTGACGGCGGCTTATGAATTAATTAGGGATAGAAACATGATAATAATTACTATTTGGGAGATATTCCTATATCAAATCCTAATCAGCATCGAAATAATTAGGGATATGAACATGATAATTAAGTAAAATAAAATTCGATCAAATCCTAACAACATACGCAGAAGAACGTTGGGCCTTGTAAGGACAAAAAATTAGGTGGCCCAAGTCCACGTAGTTACAAGATACGAATCCTTAGAGCGTCTCCAATGGCGGACGTCCCGGTAGGACGTCGGCGACGTCCGAGTAGTGGCGTCGAAGGGCGCCCACGCCCGTCCCATAAGCCCGTCGCATGGGCTCGCCCGTCCTCCCCACGGGCGGGCGGACGTCGGCCGTAGTGGCGACACTCGGACGTCTCAGTCGTCCGATTATATATATATATATATATATATATATATATATATATATGTATATAGGGATGTACTAAGATGACAACCCTCTTTATTGTAACACCATACCACTATTTTAGGCCATTGGATCTGAAAATCGTGTGTTTGTCATGCTGCCACGTGTAAAAACACGGAGGGGTAAAATAGGAAATTTATAATTTTACGTTACCAGATTGCAGTGTTGTTCATTGAATATTGCAGTCTTACCACAACAATATTGCAGTTTACCACGACTGCAATATCTAATACAGTAGACTGCAATATCTAATACAGTAGACTGCAAACCCGTGTTTTTTCATGAAACTTAATCCTAAGCGTCCATTGATGAGATCTAACGGACTATATTGGTGGTATGATGTTATTTTAACTATGGTGGCACCCTAGTGCACCCCTATATATATATATATATATATATATATATATATATATTTGTTTTAAAAAACTCTATAAATAGGGTTCGTTGAACTTCATTTCATTCACACCACTTGTGTTGACAAGTTTCTCTCTCTAAATCTACAAATTTCATTTCTACTACAATGGAGTACAACAGGAACTCCCCCACCACGAGCGGAGGAAACACACCCACGATTCCCACCGGAACAGAGGGAAACTTTGCGGGGTTGAATCCCCAAATGGCGGGGATGAATCCCCAGATGGCAGATGGCAGGGATGGCGGGGATGGCGGGGATGACTCCCCAAATGTTCTACAATATGTTCAAGTCACATGAGTGGGATGATGCCAGGGGCAGCGGGGATGGGCGGTATGCCGACAAATATGGCGGGGGTGGGTGGGATGATGCCAGGGGCAGCGGGGATAGGCGGTATGCCGGCAAATATGGCGGGGTGGGTGGGATGATACTTGGGGCAGTGGGGATGTGCGGTACGCCGCCAAATATGGCGGGGGGTGGGTCGATGCAGCACAGGAGCCCGAGGACGCCTACGGAATCTGTCTATCGCCCATATAGATTTGTTGGCCGATGATTCCCCTAGTACTGTTCCGGAGACTCAGTACGCCGGCATCGAGACTTTCTCCTTTGAGCAGTTGGGGCAGGAGTTGGGGCTATCGCCGATTCGTGAGACTCCCGATGAGGCAGAGCCTGTTGCAAGGCAGGAGCAAAGGCAAGGGCAAGTCCAGGGGCGAGGATAGGGGTAAGGGCAAAGTCCCGAGCTCTTCCTCGTACACGGGGGCAAAGGAGGAGGAGGGTGAGGATGAGCCGGAGAGGAGGACGATCTGGACCGTGTGGGAAAATACCGCGCTTGCGAAGGCCTGGATCGGTGTAGTAGAGGATCCCTATGTCGGGCCGAACCAGTATGTTGACCGATTGTGGCTTCGCATTAGTGAGGCCTACCTCATATGCAAACCGTCTGGGGCGAAGCCTCGCACTTCTGAGCAATGCCGGAAACATGGCTTCGGTTGAGGCCTAAACTCAGTCGTTTTGCTGCCCTCTACCAAAACAACATGCGCATGGCAACCAGTGGCATGTCTGAGGATGATGTGAGGAAACGAGCCTTGGCCCAGTACCCGACAAAGAATTGAAGTTCAAAGATTTTGACCAATGGGAGGCCTTTCTCGTGGTCAGGGATTCGCAAAAGTTTGCGTGGGTGTCGACTCGGGCTGGAAGCGGACGAAGATCAACTCTTCCGGTGAGTACAGCAGCAGTGCTGGTTCGCACGAGCTCCCCGAAGCCGAGGAAGTGGCCCCGCTACCACGATCAGACTCTCGCCGTCATCATCGCCCGATGGGGCAAAAGGCTGCGCAGCGGATGGCGAGGGGAAGCGGCAGCGGCAGTGGGTCCTACGAGGTCGAATCGGAGGTCCAAGAAGGCGAAGATAACGACCGTCTCTCCCGTGCGCAACTAACGAAGACCCTGATGCAGAGCACGAGTAAGTGGTTTAGCACGCACGATCCTGTGTACAAAAGGCTATGCAAGGATGTGGTCGATACATGTCGGCGCGATTTAGGAATGCCACCCATTGATGATTATGGCGTCGAGATTGGGGGCGGGGACGTCGGAGGCGGCAGCGGCACGGGCGACGGGGTCGAGGACGGGGATGAGGACGAGGAGGAGTGAGAGCCGATGGTTGTATTTCTCGACTTTTTATAATTATGTAATTTTTAGGTATTATGTATTTTTTTTTAATTATGTAATTTTTTTTAATGAAGTATTCGAATTTTTCCGTATTCCGTGTTGACATTTTAAGTCCGTAAATTGAATAATTGTGAATTTAATTTTATTGCGGGAAGTCCTAGTGGGAAGTCCTAGTAAAATGGGAAGGGCTAGTGATGACGTGACAGGAAGTTTTTGTGGGAAGTCCTAGTGGAAGTCCTAGTGGGAAGGGCGCCGCCGGAGACGCTCTTACACAAATTAATTACTCCATCCGTCTCCCAAAATTCGTCACCATTTGACCCGACACGAATTTTAAGAAATGTAATAAAAAGTGGGTTGAAAAAGTTTGTGGCATGTGGGGCTTACTTTTATATATTAGTTCTAAAATAAAATGTGAGTGAGGAATGAGTTAGTAGAATGTATAGTCCACTACCAAAAATGGTAAAAGTGGAAGGTGACAAATTTTTAGGGACGAACGAAAAAGGAAATAAGTGTCAAATTTTCAGGGACGGAGAAAGTAATAAATTTACCTACTCTCATCATTCTTATAAAACATTAGAACACATCTTATTGATAATTTTAATTAAAAATAATTTATTGGTATATAAAAATTCAAATTTTAAATTTAGTTTTATAAAATTAAATCTAATATTGAAATAAAAAAAATAAAAGTAAAGGATAGCAAGGGAAGAAGAAGATAATTTTAAAATAATATCAGATTTAGTACATCACACTAATATTGAAACAGTTAAAATATGAAAAAACAAAATTGTCCAGCAGCCCAAAAGGGCATTTACGAAAGTAAACAGTGCAAAAGGACAAATTTTGAAATAAACTCTTAGCCCATGGACTACTGGAGATATTTTTAAAATTCAGAGACAATGTTTGTAGATCACTCTTTATAAAAAAAATCACACTTTTTTTCAAGTAATTTCACCAATAATCTCTGCAAGAGCAATTCCCATTCTTGAAACAATGAAACCTACTCCTATCTCTCAGCACAATCTCTAACTCATAAACCTTTGAAATCAACTTCATCACATTATGGCAATCCCTACAAACTCTCAAGTTCTTCACAACCCTGACCCTCCGGGCCCCGCCCGACCTCGCCATCCCGAACGCGACCGCCAGCTTCTCGCTGTGCGCAGCCACCGAGCCCTCCTTCTCCTCCTCCTCCACGTCGTGCAGGACGCTCACAACCTCCGGGACGTACCCTCCTTCGACCCGGATCCTTGACATCACCTCACCGAGCTTCTCGTACGCCTCCCTCGTCGCGTCATCATCCTCCCTCACACCGGCTACGAACGTATACACCATCTTATCGACCTCGATCCTACTCCAGCCCGGGCTTTTCCTCAGCTTGAGCTCCGCCATCGACCTTCTCACCACGGCCGCGTCCCTCCACTTCCCTGCGACGGCGTAGATGTTTGACAGCAGGACGTGGTCGCCAGTGTTGTTTGGATCAATCTCCGAGAGCTTGTCCCTTGCCTTCTCCGCGAGGTGCACGTTTCCGTGGAAGCTGCACGCGCCAAGAAGCGTCCGCCAGATGACGTCGTTGGGGGGGATCGGCATCTGAGTCACGAATTCGTACGCACGAGCGAGCTGGCCGGCCCGGCCGTATAGATCAACCATACATCCATAATGCTCAATCTCAGGATCGAGCTTATATAGATTGGAAATTTTATCGAACATCTCACTCCCTTCCTCGACCAGACCAGCGTGCGCGCACGCGTAGAGCAGGGCAACGAACGCGGTCCCATCAGGTTCGACACCAGAGCGCTCCATTTCAAGAAACAGAGCAAGCGCTTCCTCACCGTGACCTTGCATTGCTAGGCCCGCGATCAGCGTTGTCCAAGAGACGATGCTCCTCTTCCCCGGCATCCTCTCAAACACGAGACGAGCCATATCCACGCTCCCGCACTTGGAGTAAGTATCCATCAACGCGTTGTTCACAGGAGTGATCCAAATCAAACCAACTTTCTCAACAAAGCAATGCACCATTTTCGCAAACTCCAGCGCCCCTGCTTGAGCGCAAGCAGATAGAACCCCGGTTAAGCTCACCTCATTCGGCCTCGTCCCGGCCCCACGCAGCCTCCGGAAACACGCAAACGCCTCCTCGAACCAGCCGTGCTGCGCCTGCCCCAGAATCATCGTGCTCCACGACACCTCATCCTTGACCGGCATTTCATCAAACACCTTCCCCGCAATCGCAAACTCCCCCAATTTCGCGTACCCTCCCAGCATCAAGTTATACGAAGTCGGGCTCTTCTCCGGAATCGCAGCAAACACCCTCTCCGCACCCCCGACATCTCCACGCCGGAAGAAAGCCGTCAGCAGCGCGTTCCACGTCACGGTATTTGGCTCAGGAATTTCATCAAACACATCGCGTGCAAACTCAACACGGCCGCATTCACCATACATGCTGACCAAGGTAGTCCCTACGAAGATGTGGGATTCGAGCCCACGCAGCAGCGCCTGACAGTGCAGCTGAGCCCCGGTGCGGAGGCAGCGGAGATTCGCGGCGGATTTGAGGGAGAATGCGAGGGTGAAGCTGTCGATTTGGGAGCTGAGATTCCTGAGCATGAGGGAGAAGGTGGAGATGGAGCGGCGGGGGGAGTCGGAATCGGAGAAGCCGCGGATGACGGCGTTGTACATGAAGGCGTCGGGGTTCGGGGCGTGGAGGAGGAGGCGCTCGGCGTAGTCATGGGCGTCGGAGATGTGGACGGCGCAGTGAAGAAGGAGCTTGCCGGCGAAGAGAGGGTCGGTGTCGAGGGAGGATTTGGTGGCGTGGGCTTGCAGTTGTTGGAGGGATCGAAGGGATTTGCAGCTGCTCAACAGAGATAATTGTTTCATTGCATTTACATTGAAACCATTTTTTGGTAAATTGATTTCCTTTTTTCCAAATTATAGAAACAAATTTCTCAAATAGAATATTTTTTTTAATTCCAAAAAGGCAGAATTCTCATTTTTAAAGAATGGAGAGTGTAATCGTTTTTAATAATTGTCTTGTGCGGAGTAATATTTTAATTTATGGGAAATTGAAGGAAAATAAAATTTGTCTGCTTTCTAGTCAATCCATGACTCCCTTGCCTGTCATTTATATTCTCTTTTAATTTTGAGTTTTGAGAAATTTTTTAACTTTGGGAAGAAAAATGGAATAATGAGTTATTAGAATGTACATAACTTTTATATATTTGTTTTATAATAGAATGAGAATATATTGATTGAATGGTGGAGACTATTTACTTAGAATGAGAAAAAAGTAATTAAATCGTAGACCCCTGGTAAAATTAGGGGTGGTTCGGTACGGTATACCGTACCGGGAGTGCCATACCGTATACCGTACCGAAAGTTACGGTATGACAAAAATCATACCGATACCGTACCGTAAGTTTCGGTATACCGGAGTTCGGTATACCGGAAATTCGGTATGGCAGTTTTCCATACCGTTACCATACCGTGTTATCGGTATACCGTACCGCATTTCGGTATGCCGTCGGTATGCCGTACTTTTGCGGTATACCGAACTGCGATATGGCATTCCGATATACCATTATACCGTGTTTTGCGGTATGGCATACCGTTATACCATTATACCGTGAAAAAATCTATTATATCCAAAATATTAAAAAAAAATCTAGTTTTAGACTACTTCAAAAAATAGGGTTCCCAATTTTGATTCTTTTATTTTTTATAATAAAAATTCTTATTTTTTAAAATTTAGTTTAAATATAACATATATAAATATATATTTATATATTATATATATCAATCGGTATACCGGTATACCACGGTATACCGAAGCATCGGTATATACCGAATCTTCGGTATACCGGTATATACCGGCATACCGAATCTTCGGTATACCGCGGTATACCGCGGTATGAGAAATCTAATACCGTTACCGTACCGATAGAGATCGGTACGGTATCATACCGTACCGAAAACTACGGTATACCGAAAAAACGGTATTTTCGGTATTTTTTCGGTACGGTAAGTCCGGTATTCCGGTATTTCGGTATAATTCCCCAGCCCTATATTTAATGTGACAGAACTTCAAAAGTAGATTTGGATTTGGTGTAAATGGTTGGAGATGGCCTAAGAGCAACTCCAGCCATACTGGAAACCCCATTTTTCCAGTTAATAACAGCCCCAACCATACACCAAAATGCATCTCAAATCCCCAATTTTTGCGTTTTTGAACAGTAGCTGCTGCATAATTTGTGAAAAATTGCAAAACACCCCTTCTTGTTTATGTATTTATTGGGGAAGAAACGTGATGAAGAGGAAATGGCGGAAACAAGAACTGTATTTAATTCTTTCATATGAAGACGACGATGGAGGCTAAGGTGTATCTATATGGGCTTCACAGTTGTGGGCCTTAATTTAATTATGATCATCAAAATAATTAGTAAAAAATTAAGATAGTTAATTGCTAATTGTATTCATATTTGGTTATGTTTAGTAGTACTAATTAACTATTTTAACGCCACGAATTTAGAGTTTTGAGTTTATGTAATTAGGATTTGTTTAAATATATTTCAATTTTAGATTTATATTTGAGTATTTATTCAAAGGTTAAGTATTTGTAGTATTTAGTTTAAGTATAATTATTCTTAATCTATTATTTAGTTAAAAAGTCAAACAACATCAATTTTATTTTATATAAATTATTAGTATTAATTATTTCTTTTTTATAATTTGTGATATTATTATAATATTATATTTAAACGTAATACTATAAGAAACTAAATTAAAGAATATGATATTTAATTTATATAAATTATTATGGGTCAATGTGTAATTTAAATAAATATGTAGGTAAGATTGAAAAATTAAAAAGATGTAGAATATGGAATATTCTTTTGGAGTAGAATTACTGTTTGATGTAACAGAACTAGAAAAATGAGTTTGGATTTGGTATAAATGATTGGAGATGGCCTAATACAGATAGTGTGTGGTTGCACATTTTGGGCTGTGCTTACTGGAAAACCCATTTTTTGGGGTGAAATTGAGCTCTAACTATACCCCATAACACATCCCAAAATCGTCCTTTTTTGAGTGTTTGAACAGTACTACTCCATCTTGGAGTAGCATTGTAGCACGACGCAAAACTCATCCAAAATTGCAATTCAGCCCTTCCTTTTTGATGATATTCGAAGAAGACGGAGATGAGAGATATGCAGAAAAACTCATCCGAAATTGCAATTGAACCCTTCCTTAAAATATGGGCTTTTGGGCTATCTAATTAAATATATTTTGTTAAATTTAAAGATTAATCAATCTTAAAGTAAATCTTGGAGTAATTTAAATGGGCGTATTTAACTTTAAATTAGAGATGTTTTTAAATCTTAATTGCCCAAATAAAATGTTATCGTGAAGTGAATGGACTAATTCATTGATCACACACGATATATTTTACTTTAAATTAAAGATGTTTTCAAATTTTCAATTTTGACATATTAATTTTTATTTTTAATTTATTATTAATTATTTTGCAATACATTTTATATTATACTATAAATTATGATTATTAATTATTTATTTTGTAGAATTTGTTATTATATACATATATTTTATTGAATGTATAATATGCACATTATTTAATATATATAAATATAAAAAATTGTATTAAATTATGTTTGGAAAACTATTGATAAAGTATTGTGGGTTTATGTGTAATTTAAATAAATATGTAGGTAAGATTGAAAAAGTAAAAAGAATAGGTTAACATGAAATATTCTTTTAGGTTTGAGTTTGATGTAAATACTTGCGGTATATAATTACTGTGATTACTGTTATTGGGCCTGCCGGTCAGGCAAAAATTGTAGCCTACGTTCATATATTGTCGTGGTTTACCTATTTATTGGCATTATTCAGTAATTGAAAATTTGATATGCATAATCTTATAAAACGAATCGGGAAGTAGTATTATATGCAGTACATTAGAAAAAAAAATCATTAATTAAATTATTAAGTTTACTTAATAGGAAAACATTATTTGAATTTGCAATCGAATAATCTATCGATTGTTGAGTGCCTTCCTGCATTTACAAAACTCATAATCCTAGCAGCAAATAATAAAATGCAGTGACTAAAATTCCATATATAAATCAAGTGTCATTTTTATCTTTAGTGGAAATGAAATTGTACATAAATAAAAAATTTCTAAGTGATAAAACTCTTGTCAGCAATTTGTTTATCAACACCGAATTCAGATTCTTCATCTGTAATAAATAATAATCCATCGATAACTTTGATTACCGACGGATTTTATGGGATTATAGGCAAAAACTTATGTAAGTAACCCTTTTTTTGAAAATATTGAAATTAAAACAAGAATAAAGGCCAAATATGGTCCCTAACATATGGTCGTTTTATCAATTTGGTCCTTAACATTATCTTTATGATTATTTGGTCCCTCACAAATAAATTCGGACCCGAATCGGTCCTACTTAACCGAACGTAAAAAAATTGACGGTCAACATTATTTAATCATGTTTTAACCGAAATTAACCATTTTTAATTAATATCTTTATAAAATGGAGACACGCCATTAAATTATGAAATCTGTGAAAGGTTCAGTGAGTAACCCATTTTTGAAAATATTGAAATTTAAATTAAAATATTTATCTTTATAAAATAACATTAAATTATGAATATTGTGATAGAAAATTAAAATATGGAGTACACGTATAGTGCATTAAATATTAGTAGTAGTAATTACTGCAGCTCTCATTACTATTCCACTCACATTAATTCGCTCTCCATTTTATTTCTTCTACCGACACTTTCTACACGCACAAACAAAACACATTATTTTGATTTTAATTTCATTAATTAACAGTATTTCCATGGTGTATTCATTGACCAAATTAATGTGCACATTCTAATGTTGAATAATTGTCAAGCAATTTCGCACCATTTCCTAGAACTATTGGGCATCACCATAAATGACCCAGAAACTATAAAACTCAATAAGTCAAATGTAGTATTTGGAATTATTAAATCAAGTGGGATATTTGAAGCTCTTGTTTTAATTCATGGAATTCCAAACTCCATATGTCTACTTGGTGGGAACAAATTGTTATTTAGAGAACAAGAGCGAAATACTATAGTATGTACACTAAGGTGATGTTCAGTTGGCAAGATAAAATAATACTAAGATATAATTTAGGATTGAGCTGTGAGATTATTTTAGTCATACGGGGTTAGCTAAGACTAATTATCCCATTATTATCCATCTAGGATTGAGTTGAAGGACTTAATCTCATGAACCAAACACATTATTAATTTAATTCGGGATACAATCTTGCAAACCAAACACCCCCTAATAGTAGTAATTAACAAATCATCAAAACATGTAGCTTGTGTAATCAATGTTAAATCGTACTCCTTTCGTCCCGCTTTAGCAGTTCCATTGACTTTTCTGCCATCTTTTTGTAAAAATGATAAAAAAAATAGTTAAAGAGGAGAAATGGTAAATTAAGAGATAGAATAATATAGAGAAGAGTCTATGCTACATTATTGTCTCTCTTACTTTACCATTTCTCCACTTTAACTATTTTTTTTCATTTTTATAAAAAGAGGGCAGAAAAGTTAATGGAACTGCTAAAGCGGGACGGAGGGAGTATTATTGTGACTCGAAATGAATAAGTTAATACTAACGAGATTTTGATAAATTTGAGGCGGAGATCGAGTTTAATAAATTTAATTCATCTTATTGTTTTAAGATTTACTAGCTGATTGAGGAATCAAAATTCAAAACTACCCAACCTATGTGTAGCACACACACATCACGCAGTGATGAACCGGAATTTTGCATATTTAAAATTTGTGATTCTTAAAAGAATAGGAGTAATTTAGTAGTGTTAGTAGTAGTAGTAGTAATAGTACAAATTTATTAATAAAGAATTGTTTTACTACTCCATTAGATGTACAGAGTCAGTTGAAAATGCAGGAAACAGTCAATAACCTCGAAAATGATGGGGTTATTGTTTAAGAATGAAATTAGGATTTGTTTCTTGCAGCAATAATTTTATGATTAAGGTGGTAGGTTAAATTGGTCGATAATGAAATATCTAGTTGCACCTATAGCATATGTATGTCGCATCTTTCGCCACGCTTGGCTATGTGATTGTTTAGGATCTAGTTTTTCTTTAATTTAGTATAATGTCGTATTTGTATAGAGGTAGTATATTATAATAAAGAGTGAATTTCAATATTAGTCCCCGAAAAATATGGTTCGCACGATTTAAGTCCCTAAATTTGATAAAATATCACCACAAGTCTCTAAAATATCATTAATCACATTTTAGATCCCTCTCTACTTATTCTTTCGTATTTTGTCCTTAACTACTTAAAAGCATATTTACACTAAATTTTTTGATATTTTAGGAATTCAAATCTTATACTAGTCCACTTTGATTCTGTCACGGGTTTTAAAAAATGTAAAATAAAGTGTGTTGAAAAGGTTAGTGAAATATTTATCCCACTTTTGTATATTAATTTTATAATAAAATATGAGTTAAATGATTTAGTGGAACGTGAGACCTACTTACCATTTATGGTAAAAAGAAAAGTAGACAATTAATGGGATGGAAGAAAATAACAAAAGTAGACAATTGATGGATGATGAACAAAAATGGCAAAAGTGGACGAAGGACGTATAATTATTTAATTTTAAATATATATCATTATAATATGCATACTATACATACATTACATTTAAAAAAAAATTATATATAGACATTTACATATTTTTAGATGTATGCACACCACATTTACGACGACTACTATAATATTATTATTATTATTATAACGGTTACTTATGACAATATATTTAATATATATTGAAAATTAATACTCCTCCGTCTCATTAAAAATGTTCATATTCTTGAATGATACGGAGTTTTTGGAGGAATTCTTAGGTGGAGTAAATAGAGAAAAAAAATGTACTACTATATTTTAATAAGGAGAGAGATATCTTAACTTGGAACAGATATTTTATTAATTTTTAAATAGTATTATTTAGACATATATTTAAATATAATAATAGCCTTATAAGTAATTCTTTTTAACAAAACTGTACTGCATATTTTTCACTTATTATATATTTATATGCATATTGTATTTTTGTATAAATGAAACAAATAAAATACTACATGTATAAACATTATATTTGAATTTATCAAATATCAATAAATTTAGATGAAGTATATGCCTTCAAGTAGTTCATGGGAAAAATGAAAAAAATTTAAGTGAAGAAAAATCTAAAATGTTATTAATAACTTTCCAGAGATCCGTGATGATATTTTTTTTAAGCTCATAGACCAAAAATGTGCTGAACTCCACTTTCTAGGGACCAAATTTGTAGTTCATTATAAAGTAAAAGTTGCACTTTTCTAATAACTAGTATACTTTGCTATAAAAATTTGATTTAAAAAAAATATATAGAATAACAACTAAAAATATATTGAAACATTTCAGTCATAACTCAACTTTTCAAAAATAAATGTTATAATTTGCAAATTACTTGATTAAAATTGAAAAAGTACATTAAATTAAATATTGACCGTTACATTAATCAAATACCTAAAATTGCTTTATTTAGACTCGTATATCACTTAATTGAGGTGGAGCATCTTATGTAAGGTAAGACAAATTGATAAGTATATACATAAAGAAATTGATAAAAAAAAAAATTAAAATTTAAAATTAACCAACCATAAAATAGAACTATAGAAGTATGGAAAAAAAAAATGAACATTCCACGGCCCGGCGACCACCACAATGCTGCCAAGCTACCCACCCCGGGTTGAAATCGAGCCGCCCCAATCTGGGCGTTCCTGCCCTAATCAAGCCCGCTAGGATGGATCTCTGTTCCTTGTTAATTGAGATATTTTCTTTAGATACGGATTAAGAATAGTCTTTAAATAAATGGTAAATAACTAAAAGGAGAATAAAATAAGAGGGGTGAAGAAATAATAAAGTAAGAGGAAAGTACTCTAACTTTTTTTATCAAAAATAAAAATATTTTAATTGTTTTGTAACTTTTCCAAAAAAAAAACGACTTAATTAATAATAATTGGAGGGAGTCTAACATGTGCCACAAATGGTAAAAAAAATTTATCGTCAATGCTGTAAATATTATCTCATTTAATCCCATATGTTAATTATTGTTCTCTTTACGCTGTAAATGTGTAATTATTCACCTTTTTTCTTGGCACCAGTCAACATCACGATGTGTGGAACCTTCCCTGTCCATTCTCTATACTCTACTACTAGTGCACAATTAATAGAAGCAAATGTTTGGTGAAATGATATACTACTAGAAAAAATATCATCAATTTTTAACTAATTTTTTTTTAATCCAAACTATCAATAAACCACTACTACCATTTTGCAATTGATTATATTTCATACCAGTCTTAAAAAAATGTCATGTTCACAATTTTGAATACAATTAATCAAATTAAATATACCATTATAAATACAAGCAATAGAAAAGTTATTTATGGTCTTGGCTAACATATCAAACTTGTCATTGATGTTTTGTGCCATGCTCTCTACCTCTTTCCACTTCATATTTTCTTTTATGTGTTGATATGAAACCTTGTACTCCTACTAAGTACAAAGTGATTTCTCTCACTCTATAACACAAGCAAAGAGAGGGAGTGATGATGAAAATCACATGGGCTTGGGGAAGTTTTTAGCAGCAACTCGTGCCTAGGTTCAATCTACTTCCTTCAACTCTATACTCCCATGTTACTTTTTAGGGCAATTTGTCAAAAACTAATGAACTTTGATTAAATTTTGATGCACCACGTAACTTGAAAAATCATTTAAAATAATCATAAATTTGAATTTATCATCAATTTTTCCATACTATAGATATGATAAATGAGAAAATAATTTAAATAATAGTACTATTATTTACTCATATTGGCATCATTTAATTAAAAAATACTAGTCAGAGACATATTAAAATTTCACTAAATTTTATGCTCCCTCCGTCCCCTGAAAATAGAAACATTTAAAATGACACGAGATGTAATGCAAATTTGATAAAGAGAAATATAAAAGAAAAGTGTGTCAATAAAAAATAAATCTTACTTATAGATTGCATAAATTTTCTTTTAAAAAAAAAATTCTATTTTTAAGAGACAGATCTAAAATAAAAGAATTTCTGTTTTAATGAAAGTATTTTTTAATTAGCAAGTCATCAAATTTATGGGGTCTGGTCCAAGTCAAACCAAATTATTCCCATAAAGTAGCAATGAGAATTGGGAAAAGCAACCCACATTATTAAAGCATTTTTACAACTTGCCCTACACAGATGCTGCTCTCCACTATATCTCAAACTAACCAAAAACAGCTGTATACTGTATACATATACACACAGTTTAGTTCTTCATCAAGATTAAAACAAAGACTGGTTTTCCCTTGCTGTATTACATAACAAGATCTCATGTTTACAGAGGAAATTCCTTCAACTAAGCAACACACAAATCTTGAAGCAGTATGTATTACCCTTTTCCAACTGCTAATTGCCCTTTATATTAGGCACAAAAACAAGAAAATTCACAATGGCTTTGCCGATACTAATATTAAAGCTTTTCACCATCTAAGAAAATATTAGATTAGCCTCCATTTGCCCTTACAAATGAGCTCTGCTACAAACACAGATTTCATGGAGGAAAAAACCCATTTACTACTACAGCCCTAGTTTGTTATTTCTTGCTGTGTTAGTAAAAATTAGAAACTGCACTACCCAAATACTATCAACACTACTCCCTCATATCTCCACCTTCCACACACCAACTTTCGCCCGATTACTCGCCTTTCCCCTCTCCTCCACCGGGAGCTCGCTGATGGAGGCCGACCCCAAGTCAGCCGGTGGAATGAAGCAGTCCATCGACAGACCTGGAACATTGAAGGCGACCTCCTCGATCGTCCAGGCTTCCTCCATCCTGGTCTTGGAGTGGCTCATTGCCATCTCCCCAAACCGGAAAAGGGTCACCACAGACCGCCCCGAGTGAGCTATCATGATCCCTTCAACGGGGCGATAGTCGTCCAGGAACGAGTTGATGGTGGTCTCCCAGTAGACGGCATCCCCACCGTTGGATTGGATGCGGGTGAGATGCGAATCCTCCATGTGAATCAGCAGCCCTGTCTTCTGGCTGAAGTAGCCGAACAGGACATGCCTTATGATCTCAGCCGGCCCCTCGCTCCTCGCCTTCAGCGTCCCGGGATCAGCAGCAACCTTCAGAATGAAGCAGTCTTCCCCCTTGATGCTCTTCTCCCCAATGCAGATCGAATCAGCAAACATACTAGCAGTCGTCCTCGGATCAAGCCCCTGCATTTCAAAGATCAAGATCAGTTTAAGTGTGTGAACACATACACTTCAAAATTGGTGGTACTATTTTCACCTGCAGGGCACGGCGAAGGGGCCGGACAGGCCCCTTCGCCGTGTGAGCGCCCAGCCACGGCGTGTGCCTCCAGACTAGCTTGCCGTTGCAGCCAGCGTGAACCTTGCTCCCTCCAACGGAAATCTCTACATACCACATATCCGGATTCATCTGCCACAGCACGAATCCGCCTGATTCGGCAGCTCTACTCACATTCCTACTCTTCACTACTTTTGATGCTGTTTCGAACTCGGAAGCCACCATCCTCACCTTCCCCATCGCGTAGGCGTTCCTCACCACATTCTGCCCGCCTGAAGCGGCGGTGTATTGCTGCACTATGTACTGCGCCGACGACGTTTCCTACCAAATCGTGAAAACCTAATTAAACACATATATTCATAATTTCACCATGATTTTGGGCGATTAGGCTAAAATTAATAACCTAAATCTCAACAATGTTCGAATTAAACGCAGATCACGAGAACAATGAAATTGACGATGGATAATACGTACAATGGGGGTATCCTTTATGCTGAGATGTGGCAAAGGATCGGTGGCGCATACGTGCACCGGAGCGAGCGGCGCTCCCATTACTCCGAGCAGCAGCCGCAAATCAGACATCCTGGCGGTTCCGCCGGCGCCGCTGTCATTGACGGCTACGGAGGGGTTTCGAGTGAGCTGGCCGCGTACCCACTGGCCGAGGGCGGAGCCGAGGCGCTTGGAGTCGCCGATTTCCTCTCCGTCCGGATCCGGACCCTCCATGAGCGGCGTGAGCGTCTCCCCCATAGGCCTCAAACTGCCCGATCTCGCAATCGACGAGTCGGAGTTGCTCGAGGCGACTTTCCGCCGGAGAAGTCCGGACATCGGCGACCTGCTCCGTCCTGGACTCTTCCCCCGCGACCTCGCCGGAGATAGGGCGCGCACCACCGAGAGGAATCCATGCCCCTGCTTCCTCTCCATCTTCCGTGCCCTAACTACCAAATCAGTTATATGTATATGGAATGTAGTGTGTTATGTGTAGGTGTATAAATTGAGGAAATCGGAAACGCGGATTTGGTGTAGGGCGGAGGACTAGGAGTGAGATAGTATGAAATAGGGATGGCGTGATGGGGCGGCGGCGGCCAGTTTTGCGTGAGGAGTAGGAATTTCGGCGGTAGTGAGAGTGAGAGAGGGAAAGCGGGAGTGATGAGTGTGTTTTTTAGTTAGAGAAGGACTGAGAGAGAGTGGTGAAAGCGAGCTGTGGTGAGAAAGAAAGAGAAGATGAGAGATAGTGTGTGAGCTCTGCTCTCCAGTGTTGCTTCCTTTTCCCTTGGAATGTGAAAGCTGAGGCATGTGCGCATGCTCATTTTGCAATTTTATTGGAATCTTTATCTAAATATTTTTATTCTTCTTATTTAGTAATCCTTTCAAATTATATTAACAATGCTACTCCTATTTATTTCCTTATTTACCTCACAAACTCTATAACGCCTTGCCCTCATTTGAGCGGTTTCTCATTTATTTTTGTGATTCATCTAAGGATATCCATAATATTAAAAATTGTACATCTACCAGTCTTTTATCGGTCTATAACATCTTTTTATCAACCTTGCAAATGGCCTGAAGACACTTACGTCGTCAAAGTAAAGACTAGACGAAGCTCGGACTGCCTACAAGTCAGCATAATTGAATAGCCAAAATGTTCTTCCAATGAGGTGTTGTCATAAGGCAACAATAGTTGCATATTAAAATGTTTGAAGTTTTTTTAATTAATCTTTTTTAGTGATTTGTTTTAATTATATAATTTTTAATTAAAATGACTAGTGGTGAGACCATTGGGTCTCATGCAATTTATGGCATGTAGATTATAGATGGTTTAAATCACGAGTTGATGTGACACTTGAATAACAAAGATATCATTCGAATGTACGAACATATAGATCGAGACGTGAGTGCCATAAATAAATGCTTAGAATTAATGAAAAACCTCATGTAATAATAGGTTCGAAGTTATACTATGAGGAGTAACAAAAATATTTAACAAAGTTGCATGTAGCAGAAAAATATTCTTCTCTAACTTGTTATCAATCCAGTTAAATTACAATTCATAATTTCACATATATATATATATATATATATATATATATATCTTAAATTATATTTTTAGTAAGTTTAAACTAAAATTTATTGTTTGATTTTAAATTCCATTCTTGTGTTCAAACCATGATATTGGTCATGTTGAATTAGATAATTCCATTTGGTCACACTTTTATATGAGCGCTTCGCATGCCGCGCTCCTAATTAATTAGGGAATTTAGAATATTAATTAGAATGAATGAATGATTAAGTTTTAATTAGAATGGCTACTTGCATGATCTCATTATATAATAGTAGTAGTATTATCATAAAATAATAGTAGTAGTATCGTTTATAAGAAAAGGTGTATATTGGCTAGGGGATTGTGAATAATTTTGGTCGCACGGACGAGAGAAATAATAATTGTCCTTCATTTAAGTTGGGAGAATTAATTACTGAATGCACTTTAAAGACATGTGTTCTTTTTTTATAATACATATATTTGCACCCATTTTCTATTTTTATGTAAGATGGCTATTTGATTAGACAGATGGAATAGTATACTTATTTCTTTTTCTTCATTTTCATTCCATAAAATATTTAATGTGATTATTTTTCTCATTTTCTAATGTTTTCAATGTAAAAAATGTAGAACCACTAAATTGTTATTAAATTTCCCATGAATTCTTTTACTCCTACTTTTTGACGATAAATTTACCATCAAAGGAAAGACATGGTACATTTATACCGCATTTTCAAACTCTAAGTTCACGTAAAATTCACGAAGCAACCAAACATATTATATACATTTTCATTTTCCATGTAAAATGTAGAACAAAATAACATTACATGTGCTCATGAAAAATGTAGCACAAAATCACACTACAAGTGTGATTTTGTGATTGTGAGTCCTTTTCTAGGTGGTTCTTATTTCACATTAATATGGGTAGGGACTTCAATGTAGCTTGTAACCTGTGGGTTGGTCCGAATAGCCCACCAAATTTATAGGGTTAGTGTCGGAAATTTTTAGCCCGATAAGATCAAAACCCGATTAGCCCGCACCAGATTAACCCGCAACCCGTTAGGGCCAGACCCGAAAATCCGATAGATTGGCCGGAAAACCCGATAAAATTTTCATTATTCTATTTTTTTTCTCCTAATTCGACACTTCATTAATTAATTTTAACTAAAAAAATAACTTTCAATTTTATAATTAAATATGTATTGAATTTTTATTAATATAATAATTGATAAATAAATTTAAAACTTCAAATTCACCAAATAAAATATTTAAATTTCTAAAACATGCATTAAAATTCCACAAAAGATATCAAATATTAGTATTTGATCATGTTTATGATTGTTTAAGCATATATCTCAATATATCATAATTAAATGTTTTACATTGTATGAATATTAGTAATTTTAATCATGATTTATTGGATTGATCGCATGTTAATATTATAGGTAACAACCCGATTAATCCGCTGGGCTAGCCCGAAACCCGAGCTTTTAGAGTTAGGGTTGAACTTTTATAACCCGAAAGAAATCACAACCCGATTAGCCCGCACCCGATTAACCCACAACCCGAGTAGGTTTGGCCCGAAACCCGACGGACCGGCCCGATTGACAATTATGGGCTAGTTTTGTTAAATGTAAGTACTGTACTAAATAATTTTATTGATTAAGTATATATTGTTAGTTACTCTCTACACATTTTTTGTGATTTGTCAATTATGTAGATAATTTGTACACATTGCAATAGCCAATAATGTCCCTCGCTCTCGTTGAATTATGTAGATGATTTGTGCTCCTAGTATTTAGATATAGGTATATTTTATTATATATTTTGACACTATAAAACACAGATATTTAAAAGGAACCCCCAACTACAAAAAAATAAAAAATAAAAAATAAAAAAAGCTAAAAGACATGTTGACTAAGCAGGATGCAACAAAAAACTTAGGAAACTGTCGTAATCATGTTTTCATTTTGTAGAATGGCCAAATATTTCTATTTAATGGGCCTAATTGCCTTTTATAAATTCGTGATAATCACTAGTCTAAAATTGGATTGCACCGAGCTGTACAAAACGCATTATCAAAACATCATTTTCAAGACCCTCATTTTCATTTACTGAATTTAACAATTGGGGTGCATTGTGATTTGTGAGTATACTACTATTTCAAAAAAACATCATTTTCAAGACTTCATTTTCATTTGCTGAATAAACAATTTGGAGTGTATTGTATAGTGTATACTATTAAAGACTAATTGGATATATTCCATGTGAACAATAAAATCCAACAAGAACCTCATCACCTGCCTAAATTGGGGTGGTTTAGTGGGACAGTCACTTACGCACTTATTCGATGTTTATGCATTTGTATACTAGGTTAAATTTGTTAAACTAGATAAATACTCTATTTAATACTTCTTCGGTCTTACTTAAGATGACCATTTTTAATCTGTTCCAACTAAGATGTTATACTTCACGTGTTAGAATTAAATTCGTAGTGTGTTTAGTTCATGAGATTCAACCGCACAACTCAATACTAGATGCATAATCATGGGATAATTAGTTATAGCTAACCCCCTATAAATAAAATAATCTCACAATTCAATCCTAAATTATATCTTGATATTATTTTATCTTGAAAACCGAACACCACTGTAGTGTATTAAAAATGTTAACACAATTACACTAAAATGTTAACACAAATTTATGTTGACATTTTAATACACTGTGTTGACATTTTAAATACCAATGTCAATACAGTGTACTAAAATATCTACTAAGTTTTATGTTGACATTTCAATATAATCGTGTTGAAAATATATTGTGTTGATAAATTAGCAGAAATAATATAAGAAAGTTAATAAGTCACATCTCTACTACTTATATCAAAACAAAATAATCAAATACTATTGATTAGAAATATTAATGTATATATTCACTAAAATAAACTTGGTCATATGATTACATCGATTTATTAAATAAATATGTGCGGAAGCTTGTAGCATACTATAGTAGAATATATGAATATATGTTATTTTTTTCAGGATCGAGATATCCCCATCTAACTAGCTCTAAATTTGCTTAAAATATTATCTTTTGTTGTAAGAAACTAAACAAATACTCTTTCTGTCTACGAAAAATAATCACATTTTTACCATTTTGAGATATCTACAAAAAAGTCACATTTCTAAAAATGAAAGTTTTTATTTCATACTTTTTCCACTTTTTTATCCTCTTTCATGCTTATCCACTTTTTCTCTCCATCTAACTTATTTTATCAATTTTTCATTAAAATTTATATTGTTCATAAATAAGATTATTTTTTTATGGACGAAGTAAGGATATATCAAATCGTAAGATGAAATATAAAATGAGTAGTAATTGTTCATGTTTCAAACAGTGTAGATTATATTATAACACTAGACAAAGAGCCTAAAGAATATCAACACATTTTTGAATTTCCAAATAGAGATGGAAACATTATTTCTGACTAGTAGCATGTGGCATTCAAGATGGCGCATTAAAGAAATCTAGGAAAGTGAAACATATTGCGAGTAAAGTATGCTACTTATTTGTTTTTATTGATATTAAAGAATACATACATAGATTAAATAATTCTGTTTATTTTCATACCATGAAATAAAACATGATCTAGATTCTAGTAGTTCAATAATGTAGTCGTATAGATCAGGACTATTAATGTAGAGTCACTATCTGTTGACATTGTTTTCGCATTTTTTCTGATATTGAGATTTATTGATTTCTATATTCTAGATCACTATTCCATGTTCCTAACTGTCAATGAATGCTGTTTTATCACTTTTATATAACTATATTTGAATTCTTACTCTAAATACAACTTTCTTTAATATAAATTGCGCTTATTCCTCCCGTAGAGAAAATACCAACTTTTGCGCCTGCTAGTAATGCAACACATATCAAATATTTAGGGCGAAAAATATACCAAAAATACTGATATATTTGTAGGGATCGGATTCACTAATTACTGGGACCTCTTTTATTAATTGGTCTGAGATGGCTAATCTAAAAAATACAAGCCTGTACAAATGTGGTATCAAGATTACACACTAAGCTAAGTACAAATCAGAGTTAATCAGAAACCCTAACCCTAAGTCAGTCTTCCACCAGACTTGGCACTTAGCTCCATCTGATTAATTCACCTGCACACTTAGTAGAGAAATTAGTCACCCAAGAAGATGACGATCTAAACACAAAGAAATAACTAAGTCAGAAAATCAGGCCACGAATGGCTCAGGTCACAACAGTGACTGCACTAGGCCTCAGACCTCCCCAAACCTCACTACAAGTCACAAAGAATAACACCGTTGAACAAACTACGCACCAGAGATCAGTGGAACCCTAGATCTCACCGGTCAACGCCCACCACGGCCATCTCAATACGCAGACTTACACGCACAACTAAGCCAAGAACACAAGAACCCTCACAACCACTCCAAGCACTTCGGGATCGGTCACAAACAACAGACAAAACCCTAGATTTGAGAAGGAAACCGAAGAAGTTGCCTAACAC
>NC_062967.1:35672852-35724852 GCF_023119035.1 Salvia hispanica | reverse complement strand
GGCATACTGTATATATAACTCTGTTCTTTTCACAGAGAATATCTTTTGTATGCTTGTTAATACTATATTCATTTAACCTTTGCTCGTGTGGCCTATGTTTTGAAATCCAAGGTTTTTAATTCTTTAGCCAAGTTGAAAAAAAAAATTGTCACAACAAAGTATTTATTTTGAAACTTTTGGATTAAATACTGAAAGATAGTACAAAAAATCTATAAAGGAGAATAAAAACTTTATTGGTTTAACAAACATACAAAAATCAATAAAGTACAGAACTATTCCTAATGAAAACATAACGACTGAACATTGTGAATTCCCAGCGTTTTGAGAAAAAAAAACTAGGTGTGTAAATACTACTCCCTCCGTCCTAAGGTATTAGACCAACTTTCCTTTTTGGGATGTCCCAACATATTAGACTCATTTTCTTTTTTAGCAAAAAGCATCTATCTTATTTTATTCCCCACCTACTTTTTTCTCTCTTCTCTCCCCTACTTTTTCCCTCTCTCATACTTTACTCTCTCCACTTTAACTATTTAAATATCAATTCCTTAAATCATGTGCCCAAAAGAAGTGAGTCTAATACTCCGGGACGGAGGGAGTATGATTTTTTTCATTATTATAGTTTTTTCATTATTTTATCTTTTATTTTACTTTTTCTTCACTTTAACTATGTATTAGTACTATAATATTTCACGGATGCTACGAGGGACCGGAGGTAGTATCAATTAATCTTCAGTCTTTAAGAATATTATTCCAATCCCGTGCATCGATTTCCTCGAAAACAAAGGAAGTACAATTATGAGAGGATGTGGATGAATCTCTTACACATGAAAAATGAATCCAGTAATCACATTGTGAATATGAGAAAGCCATGCTTGATCTACCAATCCCGGAATGATTTGGTTGCAACACCCACACTACTCGAGCCTCGCATCCTTCCCTTGCTTTGGATGATGGTGGCCAATGCGTCTTGCATCCGGTGCGTCTTAACCCTTTTATGGGGGCTTCGCATGTCCTTTAATGGGTCTGTTTCTTGACACGACTCATCAAAGTTCGCAGCAAAGAAGAAAGTTTGTGCACTAGAATTAGGAAAAATAGAATGTTTATTTGTTTGAAAATTAAAACTGTAGGTAGAGTGGGATTCTTGATTTTGGTATGTATGCGTTAAATAATATTGTCCTCAAAATAGATAAAAACATCAAATTTTGTAAAACCAAGCTCTTTTAGTAATAATTAATTCATTAAATACACACACCTCACCAATAGGGGTAGCGAAACAGGTTACCCGCGGGTACCCGCACTCGGCAAATCGGGTACCTGTATCCGATTTTAGCCAAATTTGCTGTCTCAATACCTGCCTCGCAACATATCGGGATTACTCGATACCCGTGTCGGGTATCCCATACCCGATACCCATGCTCGACCCAAAAATAAATTTATATGAGAATAAATTTATAGGACATAAAATATTTGTTACTACTAATTAACTAAAATCGAAAATTTGAAAACCCTAGGCAACAATATTTTCTAATTAATTTACTGTATTAATTTTGATGGTAAACTTTGAATTATTTAGGAATAAAAGTGAGGGGAAACTCTATAACTAGTTCAGGTGAGTTTTCAACCGAATATTCGCTGGAATATAAAAATGTTTGAAAAGATCTCTTAGAAGACTTAGTATCTATAAAGTATTAAAAGATTGTATATACCTAATACTAATAATATTGGGTATTATCGGGACTAACGGGTGTACCTGTGCGGTTGCGGGTATACCCGCTATCCGCAAAACTCTAATACATACTACCCGATCTCGCCCCATTTCCTGTTATGAGAATTATTTGTTACCCGGTACCCATTTTGCCACCCCTACACTCACCAGCATCACTATATAAACAAGTACGTATAGTTTCTTAAACATAGTAATCCATCTGTTCCACAATTTGAATATATGGTATAAATCCGTAAGTTTCATTCTAAAACCAATTAGTGATAGGAGGAGGGGCCATTTGACTGTGATTTTAGTTCTCTTTATGCATCGATGAGGGATGATTGTATTATATTTTTTAGTTTCAATTGCTAACAATATATACTACGTATCTATTAATTTTCAGTCTTTACAAGCAGTAGGTTAAGAACCTAAATTCCTAATGAGCCGATAAAACGGAAAATAACAAGATAAAGAGAATCTGACGCCCGTTAGGGTGTGCGGGGATAAGAATCTGGGCGGCTGTGCATGGGTTCCAACCCATTGGGCAATGGCTATAGATCAGATATACGTTTTCGGCTGTGCGCGGAGAGATTCCATCGGGCAGCCCGATTGCGTATAGAATTTAGGATTCAACGTATCACACATGGAACTTGGCCAAAATAATTATATTGATCGATTGAATGCATAAAATGATAACAATCTATCCTATTTATAATACTTGAATACCTACTTAATGAACAAGAAAAAAATATATGAAAAGATATGCACAACCCTAATATATCTAAACTAATTAAATGATGGCTCGTATCACAGTATCATACAATTTATTGATTTCCCCGAAAACCACAGATCTATAATTTTGAGAAGGTATGCATGAAGAATCCCTTGCACACGTAAAATGAATCCAATAATCGTATTGTGAACAGAAGAAAGCCGGTTTATCCACCAATCCCGGAATGATTTTGTGGCATTGCCCACACTTCTCATTTCTTCCGTACGTAAGCATCCGTTTAAGTGTGAGAGGATGAGAGTGACAAGGAATATCAAATTTGCCTCCCAACTTGACTTTGGACAAATAGCCAAGCGAGGGAATGCAGTTTACGTGGAAAGAGTAGTCACATTTTGCACAATGGTAGAACCAATACTTGCACTCTATACCTTCTTCGCACACCTCGCAGAAATCGTGATCACAACCACTACTACTAGTACCCGTAGTGATCAAATGCAGAGGATGTTGATCGAATTCATGAAAATGAACCATTTTTGGTAGTAAGGCGCACCTTATATGAATGAAGAAATCGCAGACAGTGCATTGATAGACATCAAAATTGGAGCAGCCACGGATGCAACAACTGGCGGGGGAGGCCCGCCAAAGGCCGCAGGTGCGAAAGAGAAGGTGCTGGCTGTGTGAGCTGTACTTTATAATCATTGGGGCAGCCATGCATGATAGATCAACCATCAACGGACCTAAATCATTTTCAGGAAAGTAGTAGCAAGGTGCATTGCTAGGAAGGCAGCAGAAAAAACAGAGAAATATTGAACTGAAGTACGATTTGTCCGGGTACAGAAAAGGTTGTGCCATTAGTGAATCGCTGTCAAAACCAGTTGGAATCTCAAACTTGATAATGGGGAGAAGCTCTGCACAGACTTTATGGGCAAGGAAAGAGCAACCTCCAGTTTGTTGAGAGCATCTGTAAAATGGAGATGGAATAGTAATGATCTTTATGCATATATCACACACTAGTTTGTGATTATAATCATGATCCTCTTCCTCATCACCAACTAGGATCAAAGGATGCTTGTGAAAATTCTCCATTGCAAGCTTCTTATCTCCATCACCAATATTATCTGTTTGGTTTCTCTGCGAGTATGTACGGATCTCCAAACTTGGAAATGTGTCCAACTCGTCATCTGGCAGTTGGATCAACTCTAGCCTTGTTTCTGCAATGAATAGTATTATCAGTATACGAAGTTGTCTAAATGAGTTATATACGATCGTTACGTACTGGACTGAATTTTGTCGAGTCCACATCTGACATGAGAAAACTCCATGATTTCGGGACATAAATAGATGGCATTATGGGTATGAAGCAAGGATTCGTGGCAAACGATGCACTTATAATGTCGGAATATGGCAGGAATAGAATATCCGAGGAGGAAAGGCCAAGCAATAGAAAGTATGTTGAGAGAGGTAGGCAGTATGGTGCAGTCTTGATGAATCCAGAAATTACATTGTTGGCACGAGAAGAAGAAACCACCATGCCTCTCTCCACAGGCATCGCACAGAGACAAAGTCTCTCTTCCAATAGCCACGAGCGGATGAGGCGGATGGCTCTTGTGTTTGGTTTTGATCTCAACACCAAACATTGCAGCTGCGCCAGAGGATGCATTTTGAAGTAGCAATCCTCACATTTGTAGGTGAAATTGGGACTTCCTTCTCGGAGACGAAGGGTGTGGTCTTCTTCATCGGGACTATGATTGGGATGGATAAATTCTTTTAGGAATTTATGCGCACATGATTTGTGCAGAAAAAAATCACAAGCAGCAAAGGTGCAAGTGTAAGAGGGAGCGGATAGAATTGGCAATCCGCAAATTTTGCAAAAATGATAGTTATCAGAAACATCCATTTCCATCTCATCAAGAAAGGAAGTCAAAGGATGAGGATGACTGAAATGCGTATCACCCTCCATATCACCTGTGATTAAAAAAACAGAGAATGAGAGGTGGTGTTAAAACGTTGACAAGCTCACTATTGGGTTATATGCACAAAGAAAAGAGATTAACTCAGAAATACCAACCTAAGATAAGAGAAGTCGACGAAATGTGGAAGTGCCTCTCAATATTTTGTCTCTTGAGGAGAAGATGGCAACAACTTCCAATATATATATATATATATATATATATGTGAATCATGTTTTAGATGGAATAATGATGCGTGCTACTTTCACAAAATCATGTACAGTAGATATATACTTGACTTGGTTAATCGGCCAAGAATATCAATCCAATATCACTACATCCACTTTGTTCAAATGTCAGAGAATAATGTACTTCTAATAGGTTGTGAGAATGTTTGTGATCAGTCTTGTAATTCGATGCCATCGGTATGTTTTTTTTTTTTTTTGTTAGACTAAGTCTTAGAAAAAATTACATGTTTCCTTTTTTATTTTGTAAATTGTGTCGGTAGTGATGTCACTATTGATTAGTCAGTGATCGAATAAGGAGTGTATCCAACTAAAGTATTCCGCCTCAATATAAAATACTCTCACATTTATTGCCAAAATATTGTATTCATAAAGGGTATGCAGAAATGGCTAAATATTATAACTTTGACATTTTTCTTGATTGTCTCATAATATTATATTTGAGGGAAAATTATGCATGACGTGACATACTGAAAATACTATGTGGACAAAATGTTCAGTTGCATAAATGATGTCGTTAAATACAATTATTCAGTCACCTCTTTAATTTTTACCCATGAACGTAACATGTCAATAAATCCAGGTTCGTTGCATGCCGTAATATTTCAGCATGTGATGATTAAGAAAAATATCAAAATTATGATGTAACTGATATTTTTAAAATTGCAGAATGACCTGAATTTGATCACAACCTCATAATTTTTTTCAATTTGCCCTTTCACTGAATTTAAAAATTGTCATCACAAGTGCTCAAGCAAATCCCAAACTAGCTGGCTTAATATCCTTTTCATAAAGTAATTAAGGTACTAAAACACGTTGCCAAACTCAAAGTATATTACATTAGTGGAGCAATTCTTTTCATGCAGCAAAAGTCTGCAAGTCTGAACTTTATTCTTAGAGTGAAAGACAAAAAAAATCAAGATATTAATGAGTTATCCCATTTGGATAAGTAAAATTGAAAAGTGAACTAAATCGAGCATATATAAGTGTCTTAAATTTCTTCTTTTGGTCCGTCTACAATTAAGTGTCTCATATACATGTCCACCTAAGTAGTTTGATAATTTCGCGTCAATGAAGAACACACTCTCACATTTGTAGCCAAAAATATATTTTTCATAAAATATGCCAGGAGTAAATTGAAGTAGTAGTAGTACTACTAAAATTTGTAGCCATACTCAAAGTATATAAGATATATAGAGTATTACTTTTCCAGCAACAAAGTCTGCACCTTTATTATACAAATACAATCCTGAAAGATGCTAATTTGTCTGCTTTTGCTTTCTTATAATTTAATACTAGTATTGTACTATGTTATAATTGTCCGAATTAAAAAAAAAACAAACCTTGTAATAATGATATTTTAAAAAATAAAGCTATGTATAATTTAATAGTATTGTATTATATTATAATTTAATAATATTGTACTATATTATAATCTAAGATTGAGTTGTGAGATTATTTTAGTCATTGGAGTTTAGCTAAGATTAATTTTCCCATGATTATCCATCTAGAATTGAGTTGTGATGAATCTCATAAACCAAACACACTATAAATTTAATCACGGATACAATATTACAAATCGAACACCCCCAAAGTGTCAGATATTACTATTAGAGTTATGAATATATAAGTAGGGAGAGATATTACTGTTAGAGTTATGAATATATAAGTAGGGAGAGATTTTTGTATTGCATGACAAGACAATGGCACAATGCTCTTAATAATAACAATACAAACAAGGACGTACATCGATCTACTTCAACCCCTTGGCTATAATCTCTTCGTTAACTTCCTCGAAAACCTTACAATTCTGAGAGGATATGAATGAATCCCTTGCACAAGAAAAATGAATCCAATAATCACATTGTCAACAGGAGAAAGCCGCTTGATCTCCCAATCCCGGAGCGATTTTGTTGCAATACCCACACCTCTCATTTCTTCCGAAAGTAAGCATCCGTGTAAGTGTGAGAGTATGAGAGTGACAAGACATACTGAATTTGCCTCCAAACTTGACAAATAGCCAACTCGGGCTTAGGCGACTTCGGCTTCTTGATGGTGATACTATATTAATTCGGACATATTTATACTAATTCCTATATCAATTCGTATATATTTATAGTATAGGATTTGGGACATAATCCTATATCAAATCCTAATCAACATGAATAAATTAAATCCTGAGTATATTTAAGGAAGATAAAATTTGTATAATTTAGGAGAAGAAGACCTCCTAACTGCGATAGGAATCAAGATCTCACGATATACTAAGCAATTGTTTTGATATGGAAAATTGAAGGAAAATACAATTTGACTGCTTTCTAGTCAATCGATTACTCCCTCCGTCCGTCATTTATATTCTCATTTTGTCTCGGTACGAGTTTTAAGAAACTGTTTGATCTAGTTAAGAAAAAATGGAGTAATGAGTTAGTAGAATGTGGACCTATTTTTATATATTGGTTTTATAATTGAATGCGAGTGAATTGATTGAATAACGGAGACTATCTACTTAGAATGGGAAAAAAAGTAATTAAATCATAGACACTCGAGATGAAAAAATGGGACATTATTTCACAAAAGAGGAAGTACTAACTTTTTAAAAATTTCTTATATCTTCACTTTGGCCAAAAATATGGCGTAGTAACATGTCTTCATTGAAATTGGCATATTGCGTATATAACTCTGTTCTTTTCACGTATAAAAATCAATAAATTAATACTATACTCATTTAATTTAACCTTTGCTCGTGTGGTGTGGCCTATGTAAGGTCGGTATTAAAATCCAGGTTTTTAATTCTTTAGCCACGTTGAAAAAAAAATTGTCACAACAAAGTCTTTATTTTGAACTTTTGGATTAAATACTGAAAGATAGTAACAAAAATCTATAAAGGAGAATAAAAACTTTAATGGTTTAACACACATACAAAAATCTATAAAATTCTATGAAGGAGAATACTGAAAGATAGTACAGAGAATAAAAATTTGATTGGTTTAACAAGTATACAAAAATCTATGAAAGTACAGAAATATTCCTAATGAAGACATAATGTCTGAACATTGTGAATTCCCAACGTTTTGAGCGAAAAAAAACTTGGTGTGTAAATAATGATGCTAGGAAATTCAATATAGGGATGTGGTTCAAGAAAACCAAATTCACGTGTTGCAAAACCTTCAAAAGCTTCGGTGTTTTTGGAGTAGATAAATAATCTATTATTGCCATTGAAAAACAAGTCACCATTCGTTAAAACCTTGAGCGGAGTGACATATACCAGTGATTTGAAGATATATTCCATTATCCAAGAACTTGCATCTCCATAATTGACCATCTTCCATAATTTGGCCAGTGTAGGACATGTTGTATCACATAAACATAGCCGATCTTGTAAAACACATAGCCGATATCCCAAATGTAATATAATCGAACGTGTATCTTCATGAACAATCAAGACTTGCTCATTAAGGGGCTAGGAAAACTGGTAAAGAGCTTTGTTTCAAGATCAAAGTAACAAACCAAATAATTATTCTCAAAATCACATTCAAGCCAATGAATATTTCCGTTAAAAAATCTAGCATAATCAAACGAGTGTCTGTGTTTATATTCACTCCAGTAGGACAGTGCAGGTAATCTAGTAGTCGTTGATGCAACAATCCTTCTCCACGAACATTCTCCTCCTAAAGTATACACATGACAAAACCTAGATTCATCGACACATATAATCTTATATTGTCCACTTATTTTGCTCATTCCAAATCCATATACACACCTACGTGCAGGTAGAGAATGAAGCTCAATATATTCACAAGTCATTGGATTGACTACGAAAAGAATATCATGATTATCATCCAATCCATCCCACATCAAAAGAAAACCATTAACTGAACTAATTACCAAATGATACTGAGAACCAGCTGAATAACCGGGCAAGTTCAATTGAGAATTGCCCATCCTCATCAGCAACTGCATACCCCTTCTTGTCCTCACGAACGAAAGCCAAGAATTGTTTCGCAAGCAGACCATCCCTTTCTATTAAATCGCGCCATAACTTACAAACTCTCCCGCACCTCATAATAGATCTGATCGGGAGTCTCGTAAGGATCTCTCTCCATATTTCTTGCGGTATCCATATTTTTTGCAAATCTTTCTTGCAAGCTTCTCTCTCCATATTACTTTGACGGCGGCTTATGAAGTGTAAGAATTAATTAGGTATATATAGGAACATGATAATAATTCTTTTCGTACATATTTACATTATAGGATTTGGTGGATGAGTGTTATTCTAATGCTTATAGCACCCCAATTCAAAATCAAGATTAAATCTTCACCCTTGGATTTTAAAATGAGTGGATAGGATTAAAGCTCACAAATCTCAATAAATAGTAGACAAAATATCAACAAAAGGGTAATATCGTCATTATGTTATCATATGATAATTTTTGTGGGTGTTTTTTTATATCAACATTGTGTATTACAAATATCAACAATATGACATTAGAATATCAACACAAGGACAAGAAAATATCAACACATTTTTATTGAGATTGGACATGCATAATATTGAGATTTTGCCTACAATATATTGAGATTTTTTGTTGCATTTGTTGATAAAAGCTGCTTATCAACATGTACGAAAATTGAAATATAATTTATCAAATTTCATCACCCGAACATCGTCGGAACATATGCAATTGAGATCTCGTTGGAATCCTTATTAAATTATCTTTAATTTGATATATTTTTTGCTAAAAAATAATTTAAATTGAGAGAGTTACGTAAATTTAAAGATTTGAGATGATTTTGAGGAGAGAGAAAGTAATTAGTTATAATTACTATAGGATTTGACATTAATACCCTTTTAATTTAATTAATAATTATTTAAATTTAAAATATATTACACTTGGCATTATATCAACCACAAGATCTTCTAATCTAATGGTTAAAAATTGGTCTCAATTTTGGATTGTACTTCCTCCGTCCCATAAAAGTTGAGACAAAACTTTTGGGCACGGAGATTAAGAATTTATATTAAATAAATATGAGAGATGAAAAAAGTAGAAAAGATAAGAGAGTAAAGTAAATGATGGAATAAAGTAAGAGTGATTGGATGTTTTGTCTTTTGTTAAAAAAGGAAATGACTCAACTTTTATGGGACGGACTAAAAAGGAATACGACTCAACTTTTATGGGATGGAGGGAGTAATTAGTTAGCAATTGATCACCTCCCTTTAGTGGATATTTATCCTATAGGATTTGTGAGATATTCCTATATTAAATCCTATATCAATTCGTATATATTGAGTATTGGAAAATGTTTTAGAGACATAATGTCTCCAAGCCATAATAATGCCATAATGGGGATATAATAGTAATTTTCACCATATATTTAGTTTTTGATTATTTTTACATTTTGCCCCTAAACCATTAATAATGAGTATTAAATGAGGTCATGAATTAGAATACCTTAATCATGGGAAATATATGTTGACGGCATATTTAAGCAAAGTTGGGTGAATCTTATGATAATTAAATCTTTCAGAAATTTATAAGAAAAAGTATATTGAATACCTAAAAATTTTCTAATGTGTAAGAATTAATAGTATGAAAACGTTTAATAATTTCACTATTATACAGATATAAAATTTATGGAGTACTACTTTTTCTTTTGGTCAAGTTTATTTTGGTTAATATCAATATTATTTTTATTTATAAAAATGTATTCTCAATTTTTTTTCCTCTCCTACTTTATCTATTAATATTTAGATCTCAAACCTCATAAAAAACAGATTTTTTAACTAATTTGTTTAATACTAAAGCTATAAAGTTAAAAATTTATTTTTCTTTCTAAAATATCAAAGTTCTTAGGTCAATTTAGGTATAGCATGGAAGAAGTTAAATTTTTATATATGCAATAATACTAATTGAGCTTACGGTTTGATTTTGTTTTAATTTAAATTATTTTCCTTTCAAAATATTAATTTCTATAAATTCTTAAATTTTGGAATGGTATGGTCACTTTAATAAAAATAATCTCATATTCTTAACTCATATATTTATTATTTAAGACTATATATCTAATACTTTCTCTTTTTATTTTTAGAATATTATAGCTTTTAACTCAATCCATATATCATGCAATAAATTAAAATTTGATGCTAATTAACAGTTTCTAATATTTTTAATTCTTCACTTTCTAATATTAATTATTTAAATTCTTGATCTTTAAAACATTACATCAAATCTTATAAAAAATACTAATTATATATTTTAAACTCACCTATTTTATACATTAAAACTATAAAATTAATATGTTCTCTTTTTCTTTCTAAGATATTAGAGTTCCTATCTTAGTTCATTATAACACGCAATATATTAAAATATTAGTCTTATATTGTAAATAAAAACTGTTAATTTACTGTTTTGATTTTTAGGATTTCATAGTTTTTAATCTAATTCTTCACTTTCCAAAATTCTACTTTCTTTAAGTTCTTATTTTAGTACGTTATATTAAACTTCGTTCCAAAAAATAATCAACTGCTCATAATTCATGTATTTTATATCTTAAAGCTATATTGCAACTATTTTATTTGTTTCTTGTAAAATATTAATTCTTAGCTCAATTCACTATAACATGCTACAAATTAAAATTTGATATATGATGAGTAGTTTATGAATACTGATGGGGTATACTGTTGATTTATGAATTTTAGACAAAAATTTAATTTATTTAATTTTTAATTCTTGGAATGTTATAGTCGAACCACGTTTAAAGTATTTACATGTTCTTAACCCATCTATTTAACATTTTAAAGCTATATAATTAATCTTTTTTAATCTATTTGTAAAATATTAGAGTTCCTAGCTCAATTCACTATGTTATTTAACAAATTAAAATTTGATACGATATGATAATAGTAAATATGTTTAAGGTTTAATTTTAAGAATTTTATAATTTAAATTTGATTTTTTTACTTGAAAATTTTTTGATTTCTTTCAATTCTGAATTTTTGGAACATTATGTTGAACATCGATTACAAAATAATAGCTAGTAACATGGTTTTTGACTCATCTGTTTAATAATAATCTATTTAAAAAGATTTTATAATTATGCACTGTATTATGGAATATATAATATATTAATGCAAATTGAGTTTACAGTTTTAATTATAAGAATTTTTTAATTTTAATTTTAATTCTTACTTTCTAAAGTTTTAATTCTTATGTTTGTGAAGTTTAATGGAAACAATTTGAAATAATATTTAAACGATTGTGTTTTAGGAGAAAGTTGCAAAAAGAAACTAACTTTAAAATTAAAATTAGTTGATGTTTGTTTATTGAAAATTAAGATATGAATTTGGTATTCCTAACTCAAAACTAAAAATTAACATTACAATTTTCAAAACAAAACTTTTAAATAAAAGAAGACGTTTTGCACTTTTGCTTTCATAAGCTAAAAAAACCACTTTTATCTATACTTAGATTAAATATATAAACATGATGCTAGTTATTACTATTTACTAACTTTTGTTTTAATATCAGATCTTATAATCGGATTAATTTTTTTAAATCTATCTTGGTAATTTATAAATACAAATCTTGTTCAATATTCAAAGAAGTGAATATGTATAATGAGTAGTATTCAATGGTACAAATCTATCTTTAAATAGCACTCCTAGGGTAAATTAGTCAAAGTAAGAATTATACTTATGGCATAGAGACATTATGTCTCTAAATCACTACTCATTTATACTCATTTATATTATAGGATTTTGGGCATATTTATAGTATAGGATTTGGGACATATTCCTATATCAAATCCTAATCAACATGAATAAATTAAATCCTGAGAATATTTAATGAAGATAAAATTTGTACATAATTTATGAGAAGAAGACCTCCTAATTGCGATACGAGTCAAGATCTCACGATATACTACTAAGCAATTTTGATTGATTAGAATTTGGAAGTTAATATCTTCAGTGTGATCATGTTACAGAAATAAACAATTAAAACAGGATTAATTACAAAAGAATAGCAAGATAGGTAAGACAATTCATTTGATCTATAAATTTCGCAGTGGTTGTCTGATGTGAGACCTTAAAGTTTATAACAATCGACTCTCCCTTCAGCATGGGCGGATCTAGCATTAAGCTAGGACTGCTCATATTCCCCTATGTATATATATATATATATATATAGGGGTGCATTACCCTCCTTATCACCCCCTAGTATAAAACATAAAACTAATATAAGCCATTGGATCTATTAATCTAATGGCTTTGATTTAAAGAATCGTCGTACATTATTATACCAGTTTCGTACATTAAGGGCAATTTGGGTATATTACTGTCACATCATTTATATAGATTAGTACATTAACTTAATGTGTACATTAATGTGTTAATAATGTACATTAATGTATATGCCCCTTCTACGTAATGTAGATTATAATTTTTTTACTAATTGACGAAAGTTATATCCATTCCCCAGGGGTTTAGTAATCCATGAGGTTAGGGTGTAGTACTGACTCAGTAACACAACGTTCATTAGGGTAATCTTGTAGATACTATACCCTAGCCTTGCGGATGAGTTAACCCTAGGGGACTGGATCTAACTTCCATCGGTTAGTGAACTTATGTTAATATGATGGTACTACACCCTACCCCCATGGACTACTAAACCCTTGGTGAATGATGTTAACTTTGGGTCTGATGTGTAATGCGATGCTACATTATCATGGGTGTATCGTACATTATCATAGGTATATCGTGCATTATCACGGGTATTTCGTACATCACTCTCCGACGGGGTATGGATTTGTGAATTTGTGGATGCTATATAGTATAGCTTCCATCCGCGAATTCATACCCCGGTACATTATTATGAGTGTATCGTACATTATCATCGGTATATCGTGCATTATCACGGGTATTTCGTACATCACTCTCCGACGGGGTATGGATTTGTGAATTTGTGGATGCTATATAGTATAGCTTCCATCCGCGAATTCATACCCCGGTACATTATCATAAGTATATCGTACATTATCATCGGTATATCGTGCATTATCACGGGTATTTCGTACATTACTCTCCGACGGGGTATGGATTTGTGAATTTGTGGATGCTATATAGCTTCCATCCGCGAATTCATACCCCGGTACATTATCATGAGTATATCGTACATTATCATCGGTATAACGTGCATTATCACGGGTATTTCGTACATCACTCTCCGACGGGGTATGGATTTGTGAATTTGTGGATGCTTTATAGTATAGCTTCCATCCGCGAATTCATACCCCGGTACATTATCATGTTTATATCGTACATTATCATGGTTATATCGTGCATTATCACTGGTATTTCGTACATCACTCTCCGACGGGGTATGGATTTGTGAATTTGTGGATGCTATATAGTATAGCTTCCATCCGCAAATTCATACCCCGGTACATTATCATGGGTATGTTATACATTAAAGCTTGAGAATTGTACATTAGAATACAATTTTCATACATCAACATCATGTACTAATAGAACATAATGTACAAATATAACAACATCATGTACCGAAATCATGTACAATTGTGCTTTACCATTTTTACCCTTTTTGATTATTTTATTAATTTTTAAATTCCACGTGGCTTCCATATCAACCATCAGATCACACCTAATTAATGGATGTGATTAGTTTTCCTTTTTAACAGATTTTTACACATTAACGTGCATATCCCGGTGATTCGAAGGTATATTCCACTATCCAAGAACTTGCATTTCCATATTTATCCATTTTCCATAATTTGGCCTGTGTAGCAAACGATGTGTCGCATAAACATAGCCGATCCTGTAGAATGCATAGCCGATACCCAAAATATAATAAAAGCGGGCGTGTATTTTCAGGAAATACCAAGAATTGCTCATTAACGGGCTGAAGAGGAAAACTGGTAAAGACCTCTATTTCAAGATCAAAGCAACAAACCAACATATTATTCTCAAAATCGCATGCAATCCAATGAATATTTCCGTTAAAAAATATAGCATAATCAAGTGTGTATCTACGTTTAGATTCACTCAAGAAGTACAGTGCAGGCAATCTAGTTGTCGTTGATGCAGGAATCCTTCTCCACAAACAATCTCCTCCTAGAGTATACACGTGACAAAACTTAGATTCATCGACACATAAAATCTGTCCGCTTAATTTGCTTACTCCAAATCCATTTAGACACCTTCGTGTAGGTAGAGGAGGAAGCTCAATATATTCACAAGTCATTGGGTTGACTACGAAAAGAATATCATGATTGTCGTCCAATCCATCCCACAACAAAAGCAAACCATTAACTGAACTAATTACCAAACGATAGTGAGGAGTTGAATTAGGGGGCAAGTCGAATCGAAAAAGTGGCTGGCCGTCCTCATCAGCGACTCCATACCCTTTCTTGTCGTGACGAACGACAACCATGAATTGTTTCGCAAGCAGACCATCCCCTTCTATTAGATCGCGCCATGACTTACAAACGTTCCAACACCTCATAATGCATCTGATCGGGAGTCTCGAAAGGATCTCTCTCCATATTTCTTGGGGTATCCATATTTCTTGCAAATGTTTCTTGCTAGTCTTGGAAGGCTCTCTCTCCATATTACTTTGAGAGCGGCTTATGAAAAGTAAAAATCAATTAGGGATAGGAATATGATAATAATTCATTTCTTTCATATTTATACTACACATTTTGGCAAATTTTATACTTTATTCCTATCTATATATAACAATTCGTAGATATTATATTATACGATTTGGGACAAATTTAAGTATAGGATTTGGGAGATATTCTCTATCAAATCCTAATCGATATAAATAAATAAATCCCGAATATATTTAAGGAAGATAAAACTGGTAGTGCTATAATTTAGGAGAAGAAGACCTCCTAATCTACTGATAATCTTTGGACCACTAAATTTTTAGTCAAGTTCTCTATAATATCAAACAAGAGATTGTATAACCTAGATTGCATATTTTAATTTAGGGAAAATGGCATGCAGGAAAGAAAATTGGGCCAATTTCGAGTTAACATAAGCAATTGACTTGACTGATTAGAATTTGGAGTTTATATCTTCAATGTGATCATGTTACATAAATAGGTAAGAGAATTCATTTGATCTATAAATTTCGTAGTGGTTGTTTGACGTGGGACATTAGAGTCTATAACAATCGATTCTCCCTTCAACATGGGGATCTAGCATTAAGCTAGGAGTGGCATTTGCCCTTGCTCATATTTCCGTATATATGTATAACTAGCTATAAAAATTTATTATAATTTTTCACTAAATGCCCATTCTTCAATTTTTAAAATTTATCTATTTATATTGTTATCCCATTTTAATTTATGGCTCCACTCATGCATCCTCATTGGTCACGATTGGTTCTAATTTGTCTCTCGTTGGTCACACGACTGGTTCATCGCCAACAATCAAGCCCCTTTCAGAGCTATCGTCCTCGTTGGCCAATGACTGGTTCTTTTCCTCTCGTTGGACACACGACTGGTTCATTGCCAACAATCAAGCCCCCTTCAGGGCCAACATTCTTGTTAGTTACTGCTGGTATTTATCAATCCAACACTCTGAGTTCTCGTTACACAATTGATTCTTTGCTAGACCACCCTTCTAAATTTTCATTGGTCAGAGATACACTTTTAATAAAAATGGATTATCTCATCTATAGAATCTCTATTAATTAAAGTGTTGAAAATAAAAACAATCAGTCAAGATGGCCGAGCGGTCTAAGGCGCCAGTTTCAGGTACTGGTCCGAAAGGGCGTGGGTTCAAATCCCACTCTTGACATAATTTATTTTACAAAAACCATTTCTCTTCTTTTTTCTTTAGTAAATAATTACATTTGCTTTTACCTTTTTTATTCACATTTTTCAGTAAATACATAGTCTACTAAGCAGCTTCAATAGCTTTTCCCCTCTCTTCGATTTTATATATCTAGCCATTAATGTTAATTAAGAAGCTCTAATATCATAAATTTGACTGATTCTTAAACTATGGTGTATATTCTTTTAAAATAGTCATGATGCACACACACTATGTGTATATGAATGTCTCTAGTTTCATTACAATAGAAAAAAAAAGATTAAGAAAGAGTAGTTCAACTTAAATAACATTAATAATAAGTCAATGCGACCAAATTTAATGAATGCAAACCAAAGTAAGTGTTAAGTTTGGCCTAACTTTAATTATTTCAATTTAAAGAAATTACGATTTGCAACTCACTACTACACTAAAATAAATTGAATTGAAGTTCGCAACTTTCAAATCACAATTCTAGAATTCGCAAATTTAGATATTCATGATCTGGACTATCTCTTGATAAAATTGCAAATCATAGCAAACCTGTGATTAAGATTGAATCATTGACATAACTCAATCAAAAATTAAATTTTAAACACAAATTTTCGTATTTTTAAAGGCAATAATAGAGAAACATTTCCCACCTAACCACCACAAAAATTCAACTAAAAACATAACTAAATTCAAAGAAGTAAATTAAAAGTTAAAACCCAAAAATATCTCAGTGAACTCGGCTGAATTCCGATCGTCATCAATGGCGGCCGCCGCATTTCTTCGAATTCCGTCCACATCCCTTTCCCTCCCACTCCAATCCTCCCGCCCAATCTCTCCCCGCGTTTCCAAATCCCTAATTTTCAAAGTCAAGGCATCGACATCCGTTGACTACTCCTCCCCGACGAAGCCTCTCTCCACGACCAATTCCGGCAGCTGGAAGTGGAAATACGGCGGAAATTCCGTCAATATCCACTTCGAGCGTCTCGAGAACGGCGGCGCCGGCGCCGATCAGCCACGGAAGGACATCCTTCTGGTGCCGACGATTTCCGATGTCAGCACCGTTGACGAGTGGAGAGGCGTTGCTGAGGAGATCGTCGGGAGGGACGGCGGCGGGATCAATTGGAGCGCGACGATTGTGGATTGGCCTGGGCTGGGATACTCGGACCGGCCGAAGCTCGATTACAATGCCGATGTGATGGAGAGGTTTTTGGTGGATTTCGTCACTGCGCCGGATAGCCCCGTCGCCGGATTCGTTGCAGGTGTGCGATTGATTCGTAATTGCTATTGATTATATGATGCTTATTGTTTTGTGATTAGTTATTGTGTTTTCTTCTGTTCTGCGATGGAATAGGTTTGTTGTAGTGAGTAATTTGGGGAAAAAATTTTTGGATATGAAGAAACGAAATCTAATTGCTGAGGTTAATATATTGCAGTTGTTTAGAACATGCTTAAAACAGTTTTGTTGCTGTAGCTTAAAAGCCTATAATTTTGGTTTGTTTATTGCAATATTTACCGTGGATCGATGTCTGCATTTCTGCGAATTGTGTATGCTAAGGAGTCATGGTTATTGTTTGGGATCGAAAGGTCGAAGGTGAAATCTAATAACCTATGTTAACCCCTGTTTGAGGTTGTGAGGTTTCTTTTTTTTCGGGTCTCGTTTGTTGGTTGGTAATTGGTATCACATGTTGGATTGAGAGTGGTGAAATGGAAGGGGAAAAGATGGAGTAGATAGGATCCGGAGATTACAAGTCGTAGTAAAGGAGGCACAAGATTGAACAAAAGTAGCAATTTTTCAACAACAAAACGATTCAACAAGTGTTCTCTTTTTTTTGGAGCTGTTCTTTCTGTTGCATCGAAGCTCAGCTCCTTGTTCAAAACTTAAAAACAACTGATAATCCAGCTACCTTTGTGCTAAGCTCCAATGCATTTCCTCTTCTGCATATTGACTCAATGATTTTTCCAGCAGCAAGATATAATGCATTTTCATATGTTTAGTTTGTATTTGAAATGAATTTCGCTTGATTTCCAGTTTCTTTGTTGTGCAATATGTATCTCTATGGTAAGTAAAGCCTCTAAGTTTGAAGAAATTTGTTTGTTATCTCTCAACCAATTGGTCTTATCAGAGCATGACATTCAGTTCATACTCAGTGGGGGATGACATGTATTTGAGATCACATCAGTTCATGCTTCACTTGATATTTATCATTGCCCATATTGCTAAAAGAGCCAATTTTCCTATTTACATTCATTAATGCTTGCTGATTTGGGGAAATCGACCCACTTGGCATCCGCATGTATTTTTGTAAAGGTCCTTTAGTCAAATAAGAGAATCTAGAACCTGATAATTAGATCTCTCTAAGAAAACAAAATCAAGGAAATTGTTAAAGGAATAATGGCAGATGAAAGCAAGAAAATGTAGTAGAGGTGTCTTCACATTGTCTCTTCAGAGTGAAGAGAGGGCCTATAGATCGTCGAAACAATGGAGCTGCTGCTATTCATTGTTTCCAATTCTGTAGGATCTCCATCATACTACTGATAGAACTTTCCGTTTGAATACTTGCTCAATTTCAAATAAGGAAAGGGAGCTCGTAAGTTATAGATTTAGCTTCATCCATAATACACCAACCTAGTATATCAACGCCTTGATTCCTATATTGCAAGTGCATACTATTATATATACTGAGAAATATGTGATGATGTCCCTAGGGATAATAATCACCATGAACCAGTTTTAATTATGTGCAAGTTTGATGTGATTAGATCAAATAGTAAATTTTATTTGAATTGATTATATTGCAGGATTGATGAGCTCAACAGTTTTTATGAGAAGCTTAGGAGTCAGGATGGTTGATTTATCAATCTTCCAATATTCTGTTTGTTAATGTTATCTTGAGTTCATGATGGCCATTCTTCCTGAAGATATAGTCTGAACTTTGTCTTGCAGAATATTTTAGCCGTTTCCGAGAACATCAGTAGATCTACAATAAGACAGTTTTTGCACCGTTAGTTTACAGCTAACGATTGCAGTTTCTGTACACAGATAACGACTATGTGGTCTTCGGAGGAGGGCATGCTGCAACGGTAGCTGTTAAGGCAACAAGAAAAGGTTCCTTGAAGCCAAAGGCCATTGCTGCCGTTGCACCAACCTGGGCCGGGCCCCTTCCCATCGTGTTTGGTAAAGACTCGAGTATGGAAACTAGGTATGAAGTGACTCACACGCCTTCAGATTAAAGCCACACCAACAATTTCTTTTCTACCAATTTTGTGAATTTACAGGTACGGCCTTCTAAGAGGGACATTGAGGGCTCCTGCTCTGGGCTGGATGATGTACAACGTTCTTGTCAGCAACGAAAAGTCAATCACGTCGCAGTACAAATCCCACGTGTATGCCGACCCACAAAACGTCACCCCTGATATAATTGACAGCCGATATGCACTCACCAAAAGAAAGGGGGCCCGTTATGTGCCAGCTGCTTTTCTGACTGGAATGCTCGATCCAGTGGGTTCCAGAGAGGAGTTTGTTCGACTATTCGCAGGACTAGAGGGAAACGTGCCAGTCCTCGTTGTCTCAGCCACGGATGCACCAAAAAGGTCAAAAGCTGAAATGGAGGCTCTAAGGGGAGCAAAGGGTGTAAGCAAATTCGTGGAAGTCCCGGGCGCTCTTCTGCCTCAGGAGGAGTATCCGAAGGCTGTTGCCGAAGAACTGTACAGGTTTTTGCTGGAGAATTTTGAATCGAAAGCTTAAAGAAACTGAGAAAGAGAGGTAAATCATCACATCAAAGTCATATATATACATTTCTTTAGTGTGTCATGCTCTTATGTGTGATAGTTTTGTTGGTTAAAAACATTAAACATTTACTTGTAGACTTGCAATTCTGATGTTAAACGTTCCATTTGTTTGCTTTGAGGCTCTTTCTCGAAAACAGCAAACTCGAATGAGCTGTACTCTTGTGCGGGCTTGCTCGCGAGCCCACACAATGTGTGTGGTTAGAATGAACCTGGTCTGTCTTGTCTTGAATCGTTCTTTATAAAATAGAGTAGTAAATTTATTACATTGAAAAATAGTAATTACATTGAAAAATAGTAATTATATTTTACTAAAAACAACAATATTTTTTTATCCCAAGAAGTAGGCCTGTCAAATTGGATACCCGCGGATACCCGATCCGAAATTTTCGGGTACCCGATCTCGAAATTTCCAAAATCCAATACCCGATATCCGACCCGAATTTGATTTCGGGTACCCGGATACCCGACTCGGGTATCCAGTCCCGAAAAATCGGGTATCCAGTCCCAATTGTGATTTTGATTTTGATTTTTTTTTTTTTTTGAAAATTAACTACAAACTTTTAGAATTTATTTAATATTATTTAATTCAAATTTAATACAAAGTTGAAGTACTAATATTCAAGTAAAAACAACTACAAACTTTTAGAAATACAAAATTCTTATATTAGCTCGAATTTAAGAGAAAATAACTACAAATTTTAGAAATACAAAATTCTTGTAGTAGTTCGAATTTAAAAGAAAATAACTACAAACTTTGAAAAATACAAAATTCATAAGTTATACTACTACATATTAACATCTTTCATCCATCCACAATAAGTCAATAACCATCAAAATTCATAAATTCAAACATTCATCCTTTATAAATATCACAATTCAATAATTCGCGAGAATCAAGATCTAACAATAATATCATCAAAAAATTCAAAATTATAAATATCACAAGTCAATGACATTAAAATTTATAAAATTAAATTACATATCTTGTATACTAACTATTAAGGAGTAATAATTAAATTATAGTTAAGAAATTAAATTACATTTAATTATAATAAAAATATAATTTATTAATTTTAGAAAATAAATCGGATAATTCGGGTATACCCGATTAGATATCGGGTAACCCGATACCCGATAATCCAAAATTCTCACTACCCGATCCCGATCCGATACCCGAAAAATCGGATTTCGGGTATCCAATTATCCGACTTTTTCAGATTTGGATATCGGGTATCCAATACCCAATATCCATTTGGCAGGGCTACCAAGAAGTGTCATTTTTATTAGGAATACATAATCACTTTTATTTATAAAAACAATAACTTTTATTCTTTAAATCCACAATTAAAGGTTGATAGCTATGTATGTTATGATTTCAATGTAGATACGAAAAATTTCTCAAAGTCTTACCTTTCTCCTTAGCTAACAATCTAACATCCACTAAAAATTAAGGTTTCGTGGAAATTCAGTCCCACTATGGAAACAATTAGTGGTACATGTATAACTTGGCCTCACAAAAATTAATACCAAAAGTTGGAAATGTCGAAAATGATTGATCATTGATTCAATGGCAATATGTAGATATACGTAAGGGTTTCTTTATTAATAAGAGTTTGTGTTGCTTCTTTTTTGTTTTGTTTATTTTTGCTTGTGTCCGAATTGAAAATTTGGCCCTCTATCTGCGGGGATTGAGCAAATCGCTCGTGTTTATCGTTAATTTCGGGTAATTGTGAATATACTTGTTATGGACTTTAGTGAAAGTAATTTTATCCTTTATCGATTGTACGAGCAAAAGTAGAATTTATAGACCAAAATGATCTTTTTTTTCTTCATAGGCCATACTCGATAGATTCGTACAATAAATTTCCTTACACATTGATACGGATTATGATTCAAAAGCATTAATATTTTAGTTTATGTAGCTTTTTCTTGTTAAGTTTAAAAATGTTCAAAATCATGAATTTGTGAGCACAATTCACGGGAAAAAAATGACAATCAAACAGTACAAGCACGTAAGATAACAAGAGACAAAAACAACAAATTTATCGATATTGTAGTACTTAAGATACAACAAGCAACACAATCTCCTCTAATTAACAAGAGAATCCTATGATGATCTGATAACAACAAAAGGATATTAAAAAAAAAAAAGAAAAGAAAACTAAGACGACAAACAATAACTAAACTAAAGACCTAATTTGCGTCAGTAGGCAGTTATCGACCAATTAAAAAAGACCTATGTTGCGCCAATCTGATGAGAAAATAAATATGAAAAACCTATGTGATATTCATGATCTAATAACTACAAAAAAGAAAAGAAAAACAAAGACGGCAAACAATAACCGAACTAAAGACCTAAGTTGCTCCCTTAGGCATTTATCGACCAATTAAAAACGACCTATGCGACATTGATGCAGCTCATTCAAACCATGACGAATGTGTACAAAAATCCTTGATGCACAATTTATGCCGTACAATCCTTTGACATTAGATTGAATGAGATAATGATTTATAACCATATAATTGAATTATGAGATTAAATATGATACTAAAATCATAAGAATCGAGTAATGTATCTATCCTTCATGGCTGGCGCGTTGATTAGCCACTAAATATTTTGCTCGCGATTTTCAAACTAATTAATTTGAAAAGAATCGAGTAATGAATTTCTACTATACCTAAACAAATCAATCATAATTCCCAAATAATTAATGTCACTACTCATTTGGACTCGAGTCCTATAATTTGGTAATAGTTTTTATATATGTTGATGGATTAAGAGATTGATATAATTATTGAAATTTTAGGATATTTTATAGTACATCATTAATATCAATCAGTGTGCAAGTTTTCATAGCATATTAGATTGCACAAGAAAAAGTAGAAAAGAAAAAATAAAGCCTTTTATATACCGACACAATTATGCGTGCTTACAAATTCTTTAATATAGTTATTAAAATATAGTTTAGAAATTTAATTCATATATATGGGGTGTATTACTCATTTTGATGTCAAGTAAAAAAAATGTGTTTATAATTATCTAAATCATGACAAATTAAAGTTGTCTATAATTTTACATAAAAATATATAACTTGTATTCATAGTTAATCTATGCTCGTGTCACTCTTGTAAGATTGAATATTTTTTATATGGAGTATAAACTATGAAGTCTATGATTTATATATATGTGACAACTAACAATTATCCATATTGTTTATTTATCCAATTATTGATAGATTTGCTAATTAAATCAAAAATGCTTTTTTTAATAGTTAGGGATACTTGTTAATGAAATGGATCATGGCTTACATATATCACAAATTAAACAAATTAAGGAAAATAATTGACAAGCCTAAGATCTAAACGACTAACAATAGATCCAATCATCCAAGAAATTCTTATCCAAACAATATATTAATGTGCTTATGTGCACACCACCATCTATTCCATAATTGCATTGTTTACAAAATAATAAATCAAACCTATTTTACGAATTAAGTGCATTTACTATCCTACATAATACACATTATCATCTGTCGGTTTCTGATTGGATGGGAAAAGGGGGCCTATCGTATTATCCGTGACTACATCCTTTGACTTATGTTCAAGATTTACAATTAATTTAATTTTAAAAATAGTGAAAGTAATTTATATGTGATTAATCTACCCCATTAATATTGAACTCACCAAGTCAAGACTGCGGCCATGTATGTTCACATATATATGCATTCAATTATTTGTCGGGAATGGGGTCTCTTTGCGGCAAATCTTATGATAGATGTTACCTTTGATGAAAGGGACGTAATTAACGCAAATTCTAAATATTGAATAAATTTTAAATTATGATGTTAGAAAATGTTAATATATCACAAAATAATAGAAAAAAAATATTAATACAGTGTCAACGGTTAGCGATGCATTGACATCAAAATCTTGAAATTTTACCTTGTATATGTACTGAATTAATTAAAGAGTTTGAAGTCTATACAATATATAGAATTTTGCATTTCACTACTTTTTGATAAAATATATAAATAAAAAATTAATATAATTGTGATTTTGTACGATAAAAGTTTAATGGGTTTCTCTGTGGTAGTTATTGATTTATTTTATTCGTAATTATTGGTTATTTGTATTATTATTGGACAACTAACGAACTATTTACCATATAAAAAGTGTGTAATGAATATCTTTTTTAATCAAAGAAGTTTTTCATTAAAGAGAAATAGAGCATATTAGCAAGACCCTCAATAAAATAAAAAGAAAAACTCCTATGACCATGATATAAAATATTGATATTCACATTTTTTTAATCAAATTCTATAAACGAAGTTTCAAGCCACGATAAATAGTATGCCTACGATTCCTTGAAAAGATAGAGGAGGATGTTCCATTGATCACAACAGTAGTTTGATCGACAATCTTTGTAAAAAAAAAAGTGTTCAATTGTCTCCGTCTCGTATTTACAAAATTGTTATACTCCCTCAAATCATTTATATCATTTATAGAAGATTCTCTCTTACTTTTTCTCATTCTCTCTTACTACCTTCGTCCACTAAAATTTGTCTCATATTTTAATTTTCGTCCGCCCTCCAAAATTTGTCTCATTTCATTTTTACCATTTTTGGTAGTGGACCTCATATTCCACTAACTCATTCCTACTCACATTTTATTATAAAACTAATACATAAAAGTAGGACCCACAATTTACTAACTTTTTCAGCTCACTTTCTATTACATTTCTTAAAATCCGCGTCGGGTCAAAGTGGGACAAATTTTGGTGGACGGAAGTAGTACTTTTTTCTCCTTCTCTCTTACTCCACATTCCATTAAATTCCAGTTCTGCGTTTAAGAGTCTTTCTTTCGTGTCTAGTCTTTCTTAATAGGATAAATCAAGTAGAATACAAGTAGGGATGTCAATTCAACCCGAAACCCGTGGGCCGGCCCGAACAACCCGGTAATATGAGCGGGTTAGGGCTGTAATTTTATTACCCGAATACAAAACGGGCTAAACGGGTTGGCCCGAATGGGTTGGCGGGTTAAACGGGTTGGCCCGAACGGATTGCGGGTCGGCCCGATGGGTTGTGAGTTTTAATTATAAAATATTAAGTTTTAGGGGTTTTTTATATTTTTGAATCCTCAATCTTCATTCTACACAATCATTAGTCTTATTCAATCTTCATTCTACACTTTTCTACTCGATCCCACAATATCAGCTTTCAAGTTCCATCTCAACTCATTATTGGACCGTTCCATCATCTGTCACTAGTGTCTTACTACCACCAAAGCCAATCAAGACAAAATTAAGAACTAACCCATCAAAATCTTAATATATTTATCATTTTAATAATGATTCATGTAAGATATGATTTTTAATTTTCATAAAGAATTAGTTACGAACAATGCCATAATAATGAAACGAACACAAGCTTTAATTTATATTGTAGTTGACCGAGATGAAAGGCTTCTTTTCAAGTACTATTGAAGAAAACTATGAAAATTTGAAGATTTTATATGATTCTAAACTAAAAAGAAAAAAGTATCTAAAATTTAAAATCATTTTATAGAAGAAAATTTTGATACAAGAGATTATTTTCGAAAGCTTTTAGGCCCGAATAGCCCGATGGGTTAGCCCAAAACCCGACGGGTTAGGGTTAGGGTTGAAAATTTATGACCCGAAAAATCCATAACCCGAATGGCCCGTACCCAAATAGCCCGGCGACCCGAGTGGGCTGGCCCGAACCCGAGCGGGTTAGCCCGATTGGCATCCCTAAATATAAATATTCATATAATATTTAATTAAATACTGAAATAAATGGTTTTGGGTCGAGTATAGATGAGGAGGGACCATAAACATAATTTGACACATATCTATAATAAATGGAGTATTTGATTAGCATTATACAATACAATTATACTAGAGGATTAGTATAATACGTGTACCTATGAATATCTAGAAAACAACTACCACTATTACTACTATTAATTTAATAACATCGACATCGTTACAAATCAATGAATAAAATAATTAAGTAATCATGTAGTAGGCGACAGCGTGAGAAGAAATGAAATGGGCCGGGCCGGGCCGGACCGGTTTTAATATGTGATTATAGTGGGCCCGTGAAATCAAGCAATGGTTTTTGGGCCCAATGGGCCCACAAGTTGATACTTGTGAATGATATATTATGAAAAGAATTGATTTTTGGTGACTGTTTGCAGAAGATGATTTGTACCAAAATAAAAATAAAAAAGCAAATATCTATATAGAGAAATATTTTTATGTGTGGTATTAATGTTAGTGATTGGGTGGCAATTTCTAGAATGATGATTGGTATTAAATTATTTATATGTGGATTTCTTTTATGAATTAATGTTCATCAAGGTTAGTTCCCCAAAGTCAAGGAAATCAAAATGTTAGAAACACTAGTTAGAACGTACCATGTTTGCACATGTATAATCAATTAACTTTAGGGCACCTCAACTAATAATTGACCACCCTCCTTTGCACATTAAATCATTGATTAATTATTAACATGTCAAGGGCAAATATAAGTTTAAAGATGCAATTTAGCTCATTTGATTAGCTGTAATGACAGGACACAAAACTCGAGCAAAGCCTATAGAGCAAGCAACACAATCTTCTAAAATCGGTCAATTGAAATCGGACCTGATAATCACAAATATCAATAAACGAGAAACCCACAAAGCGTTTTACTGAAACACTAAATTGCGCCCATCGGCAATTTTTGAAATTTTATGTTAGAGACACTATAGTACTACGTTTTACTAAAACACTAAACTGCACCAATCAGAAATTTTTGAAATTTTATGTTAGAGACATTATAGTGCAAGATTTGGAATAAATAACTTATATTTCTATATACTACTACAATTTACCTTAAAACTATTATAGTACTTCCATATTATATACTCCACAATCATACAAGGTAGGTGAAACGCACATGAGTCTATTCATATATGTACTATAGTTATTCTCTTTTAGCATATATAGAGAAAATACTAGTCTTTGTTAGTGAACAAAAAGTGAAATAATTGCGTGGTTATAAACTTAAAAGCTATGTATAGGTTATAGAATTATAGTCTATAGATTATCGCAATAATTGCAATTAGTTAAAGCAAAAGAACCCAATAATTATCTATTACGGCTCTACATATATTATAGCGTACTAAACCTACTTCATTATTAATAGTAAAGAGAAAATAGTCACACAAAAATTAATTTTTTTTACAAATTTCCAGTCCATACTTAAAAGGAGTAATTAGTAAGTATTTCTTTGGATTCTCATTTTATTTGAACTTATTCTAGAAGCAACAAAAAAGATATTTTTCGTACACGAGTTAGTATTATTATTTTGCAGGTTTCATAAGTATTATTCTTTTATAAATTTAAAGATATAATTAATAATGGTGTCGGTCAATTTTTGGTAAATTTGATTTTCTCTATAATTCGCTTTAAATTTGTTTTAAACATTTTCTCATGTCTGCACGTGAAATAGCTGTAAAAGAAAATTCCAATTGGTTCCTTTAATTGTTGTCAAAATCTGCAATAAATTTGATTTTACTCGAAGGACCACTAGGCCATACAAGAAATGAGCAAACCAATCTAAATCATTTTTTTGTGATATGTCTACATATTATAAATGTGTGTGATATGATGTATCCTACATATATTGCTTTCTTGTAGTTATATATATATTACAAATTTTCCTATATGCAGTCGAATCATGGAGAAAAAATTCAGTGGTCACGGCATACCAAATGGCACTGTAATGTGGTATGCCCCGCTAATAACCTTTTGACATGTGGATTAATAAAGGCCCCACTAAATACATTCATTTCCTTATAAACATGGATATTATTATTAAATTTCTAAACTATCTAAAATAATTTAGGAGTTCCTATATTTAATAAAGATACTACTACTATAACTTGATATACTTTACATTTTTTTTTTACCAAATTTCTTGCACCATGACTTATAAATTGTTTCAGCCTTTAAGTTATCAATAAGAACATGAATTTAACAAAATAAAATACTATGTACATGAAATTTATCAAATAGCAGTGATTTCCGATGAGTGATTATATAAATTCATTCTTATAGCATTATTTTACCATTTTACATATATGAATAATTATACTCCATTAAATATAAAGGTAGCTAATATAATAATAAGTAAATGATCTGAAAACTACTTATATTAGGGGGGAGTGTTATACGGGTGATTTGATTGATTACTCTGGTAATTCAACCATATGAGAAAAACTGAAAAAGTATTGAAAAAGCATTGAATTAAAATTTGTCCTATTTAATCAAACGAGACGTACGTAAAAAAAAAAAAAAAAACTACCTTCATGTCTATAGTTTTTTTTTCTACATTATTAAACTATATATAGAGATAAATAATTTTGGTCCATGTCTTGTTCCTAATACAGAGGAAACTATGTAAAAGTTGTAGAATTGTAATAACATAATGAGCCAAAGGACAATAATGGTACAAAAAGCTGTATAATTTAAGTGAAACTTCAATTTTCCATTAAGTGCATCAAATTAATAACATTGATTGCCACATTTGCATCTTCAATAGCTTATCATATTTGCGGTGGAAAAAAAAAAATACCAAGTATACCAAACCTATAGAACTGAAAACATCAAATTTTCAATATACCGTGAAATGAAACAATATTTCAGTATATCAGAATTTTAAGTATATACGTAAAAAACAATATAATAAAACTTTGACAAATAAAAAAATTCAGTATGATACTTAGCTTTTCTCGTATCAATAATTTTCCGTTTATATTTTTGGTACGGTATATCGTCTCTTCCATCTCTATTAAATTGTAGTACTACGATAGTATGTATAAACAATGAGAGATAGAAATTAGAAGGTGCTTGACTTTTACAAACAAAAGAGTAAATGCAATTATGCAACTTGCTGTCCTCATTTGACTCTTCTAATGAAATAAAACCTTTCTACATCCTTCTCACCCTAAACAAGAAAAACACTCTCTCTTTAATCTATATAGTCCCTCACACTCTTCCTATCCCCCTCAATTAGACTTTTTGTCTCTCTTTCTCTCTTCCCCTCAAAACACAAGTGATCATCCTAACCATCTCAAGAAAAACAGGATTTCACAAACCCTTTATTTCCAATTGGAAACCTAAAAAAAAAATCTCCAAAATTCATAACTTTTTCATATGGGAAGACCACCTTGTTGTGACAAAATTGGTGTGAAGAAAGGGCCATGGACTCCTGAAGAAGACATCATCCTTGTTTCTTACATTCAAGAACATGGCCCTGGAAATTGGAGAGCTGTTCCTTCTAATACAGGCAAGAAAAAAAAATTCAAAAAATATGAATTAGTAATTTTTAATTTTACCTCAATTTTGAGTTTGTTGTGAAATTAATAGTTGTGTAATAAATATTTCACCTACCCTCTTCCTGAATAATGCAATTCTTCTTTTTTTTTCCTTAAATTTTTGTTGAATTCTTGTGGTGTAATCTCAGGTTTGCTCCGGTGCAGCAAGAGCTGTCGTCTCCGGTGGACTAACTATCTCCGGCCGGGAATCAAGCGCGGCAATTTCAACGAGCATGAAGAGAAAATGATCATCCACCTCCAAGCTCTTCTTGGCAACCGGTTCGTGACAACTCATAACACACGCTACCTTGATTAGAAAGAAAGAAAAACGGAAAAATTTACGCGATTCGAAACTATCTTGGTTGATCGGAAACAAAAAGCGTTGTCTGGTTTTTTGAATAAGTAATTGTATTTTATAAAGTCGTATATAAGAAAAAATTCTAAGCTAATAGGAAGGAAGCTTAATCCGAACAAATCGTAATTTGTATTCTATGATCGATCGGGATATATATATATATATATACATTGTATGCTGGCATATTCGCCCATAGGTCAAATTGGATATATAATTATTGTAATAATTGTTGGAGACTCAAAAAATGCAAATTTCGAGACCTCGTTATGCGTATATGTTTTGATTGTCTCTAATTTCATTTTAATTTTTTTTTGTTTCTGAATAAACTTACATTATTTGAATTAAATTAATTTCAGATGGGCTGCGATAGCGTCGTACATACCGCAGAGAACAGACAACGACATCAAGAACTACTGGAACACGCATCTACAAAAGAAGCTAGGGAAGAACCAAGGCCACGATCCCGACCGCATCGAAAACGGCGCGGCCGCCTCAGGATCGCTTTCCAAGGGCAAATGGGAGAGGCGCCTCCAAACGGATATCCACACGGCCAAACAGGCCTTATGTGAGGCCCTCTCCCTAGACAAATCGTCGACGACGACGCGAGCGTTGTCATCATCGTCAGTCTATGCAGCAAGCGCTGAGAACATCTCTCGCTTGCTGCAAAATTGGATGAAAGGGGCGCCGAAAGCCGAGGAGGCAGCGGGATCGAGCGACAGCGGAGATCAGAACCCCTCGCTCGGGCTTAGCTCGAGCGCGAGCGAGGGGGGGCCCACTTTCGCTCGCTCGAATTCGGACATCTCTCTGGAGGATGGGAATTTTAAGGCGGAGTGTGGAGAGACGCAAATGCCCTTCGGATTGCTGGATAAGTGGCTGTTTGATGGCGCAGCGGCGCAGGGGCAGGATGGGGATTTCGTGGAGATGGCCTTGAGGGAAACTGCTGATTTGTTTTGAAGAAAAAATAATAATTTATATCTTCAAAACAACTTAGCAGTTTTTAGTTAAGGTTTTTTTTAATGTTACTCATAATATTGTTATTTTATGGTATTTACTTTTTAGGCTCTTTGAAATGTTGGAAAAAAAGAGCTAAAGAAGTGTAAATTACTTGGTATAAAGTTCTCATAAAATAAGCTCTCTTCTTTATGTGAAGCATAAAGTGGTTGTACATTGTGCATCATGTGGTGTACATTCTAGAGAAATGAGAATTAGGGTTTGACTTTTTGAGATTTGGGAATCATAATGGTCACAGGAGGGTGGATGAGTATAAATGAATCTAATCGAATTGAATCGAACTGAAATATTGAATATAGTTTAAATATTTTGGATATTTCGATCGATTCGAATTTCATTTTTCTCATAACTTGGATTTTCAATTCGGTTAGAGTGAATTTTCAGGAACAATTAAAATTGCAATGCCAAAGTCAATTAATGCTTCCTTGTTTCGCAACTATGATTAACTACATAGAAACATATTGGATATTTAAAAATTATACAAAAAATAAAATAATAATCAAATTTATTGTTGCTTTGGGAATCATTAATGGCCGCTAGGGGGTTGGAAAGCAAGAAATTAATCGAATCGAACTGAATCAAATTTCACTTTTTCACTGGATCATATTTCATTTTTTCATAACTTATATATTCAATTCGGTTCAAATTTATTTTCTGAAACAGTTAAAATCGCTATACCAAAGATAATTAATTCTCCTTGGTTTTGTAGCAATGATTAACCACAATAGAAACATATTGTACATACAATTCACAAATAATAAAACTAATTAATAATATAATTAAGTAAAATCTAAATATTAATAGTATTATGTATATGTGCAATTTATGTACATTTTGTAATTATTTTTTTAATTATTTGATTGATATGAATAGGGAAAACTATGTTTATCTATCACTTACTACTATTACTCTTGAGGTGAAAAGTCCCTAGAGCACTCGCTTGATTAATATATTTTCATTTGTTTTATTTACTTCTTGAATTAATTCAGTTTATCCTGTTGAAAATTTTAAACTATATTGATTAAAAGATTTCAAAACGTTTTATTTTATGTTTATAACATAATTAAATATATATTCATGTCAAGACTTTATTTGACCCTTTGAGAAAATAGATTTAAGTAAATGTAACGTAGTACATTAATTAGATCTTGTATTATTATAGGCGAAAAATTTAGGGTGAATTTTTATTGAATAAGTCATATCGAAAAGCGCCACAAGCATCCCGAAGATTAAAGGTATATTAATTAGACCTTGGAAGTACTGTATAAAATTTAAATTTATATATTTTTATGAATGAAGAATACTTATGGCCATCCATAATAATGATCAAATAATACTATTATAGTAGTTTGGCTTCAAAATCACACATAATTTTTCATAATTCAAATTATGAAATAATTGAAAAAGATCTATATCTGATCTTTAAATCTATTTGCCTCAATTATAAACATGTATATGAGTATAGGGGCATTTTAGGTATCCACCACCCCTTAAAATAACACTATACCACCATTCCTAGCCAATCATTTGTACACGTGGACGAATAATAAGCTTTCACGTGGCAAAAAAAAAAAAAGCTGAAAAAGACGGTCTACGCAATTTGCTGGTCTTTATACAACAATATTTCTTGTCCAGCAATATCCGACACACTATACAACAATCTATAGATTGCTGTGTAGTGTTTGTAATATTATTGTGTAACGTTTATAATATTGTTGTATAACTGGTGTCACGATGTCATTTTAAGAAGGATCGTCATTTTAACAAAAACATATGAGTATATCTTCAAATCTATTTGTCCAATTATAAACGTGTCTTTTCAAATATATTTGCCACATTAAAAGGGGAAAAAATGAAAGAAAGTTGCTTAAGGTTATATGAATTGAATAAATCCCAACTAAGGTCCCATCAACTTAAATGATTTTGAAATCTTTCCCAAAAAATTCTTAACATTTAATGGAAAGGAGGAATTACTTATCGTTCAATAGTGTTCGAAGTCACCTATTGACAATTGAAAAACACACAAAACTTGTGTGATATCATTGCACATATTACATAAATATTTATAAATTCTAAGATTTCTTATCACACGTATTACATAAAAAATTTAAATTCTAAGATTTCTCGTTTTAAATTAAAGATAATCAAATTATATTGTTAGCATTAAAAAAAATTGACTTTATCATTTTCAAATAAACTATACTTTTAGCACATAACTCGACATAAAAAACAAACAAGTTGACCTTATCTATTCCATTTTTACTTTTATATAAATAAAGTATAAAATTAGTTCCATTTCATTTTTAAAAAATTGTTAGCTGTCACCACATATCTCGACATAAAAGACAAACAAGTTGACCTTATCTATTCTAATTTTACTTTTATATAATTATCATTAAAGTACAAAATTAGTCCTATTTTATCTAAAAAAAATTATTAACTTCTGATCTTAGATAATATGTTTTGGTCATCCGTGTCTAAGATTGCGGATAGATTAATTAGACCTTGTAAGTACTATATAAAATTTAAGTTTGTACTTTTTTATGAAAAGAGAATGCCATCCGTATCGAAAAGTGCCGCAACCATCCCGAAGAGTGCACGCACATTGATTAGACCTTGTAAGTATTGTATAAAATTTAAATTTGTACATTTTTACAAAAGGAGAAAACTTATGGCCATCCATAATAATGATCAAATAACAAAGCGGCGCAAGTATCCCGAAGATTGCGGGTACATTAATTAGACCTTGTAAGTACTGAATCTCGAAGATCGCGGGTACATTATTAGACCTTGTAAGTACTACATTCCAAAGATCGCGGGTACATTAATTAGACCTTGTAAATACTATATAAAATTTAAATTTGTACATCTTTACGAAAGAAGAGTATTTATGACTATCCAAAATAATTATCAAATAACACTATTATTTAGTATTTTGGCTTCATAATCACACATAAACTTACAAAATTCAAATTAATGAAATAATTGAAAAAGAACTATATCTGATCATTCAATCTACTTTCTCAATTTTAAATTCGTCAATTCAAAGCTATTTGTCACAATTATAAACGCGTCTCTTCAAAGCTATTTGCCGCAATTAAATCTATTTGCCTCAATTAAAAGTGGAAAAAATTGAAGAAAAAGACGCTTTACGTTTCATGAGTTGAATAAATCCCAACTAAGGTCCCATCAACTTCTATGATTTTGGAATCTTCCCTCAAAAAAATATACTTTATCTCATTAAATATGAAACATTTTTCTTTTTTTATTATCTCATTTAAAATGATAGTATAATAAAAATAACATCATTTCTACTCTATTATCTTTCCACTCAACTCACAAAACAAACAACTACATAAAATCATGCATTGAAAAATAAATGCTTTAAATTTAATGGAAAGGAAGAATTACTAATTTATCATGCAAGAATTTTCGAAGTCAACTATCGACAATTGAAATAGAAAGATGACCTTTTCAGTTTCAACTATGTTAGCACATATCTCGACATAAAGATTAAAGCCAACAACTTAACCTTATCTGTTCCATTTATCTTTTTATAATTATTACTACTAAAGTTCAAAATTAGTCTCTTATATTTGTCAAAAAAACTTTTCAGTTCTATATATTAAGTGCGTTAGCTTCTGGTCCTAAATAATATATTTTGATTCATATTTAACGGTTCTGTCAAAAGTAACAACCATTCGCGTTTTGACCTTATTGATGAGTTAAATATGGACCAAAACGTAACTAAAATGTGTAGGATCTAATATGTACCGGATCACTTTAAAAGTAGTTGACCATTAATTTATCACGGAACCGTTAAATATAAACCAAAACATATTGTTTATGACGAAAAGCTAATTACACATTTATTGTATCATACCAAAATATGTTTTGAGAAAATAACCAATTTTGGATTTTAAAGGATGATTATGTATATAAATACATATGCATCCTTGTGTGTCAGTGTGTGTATATTCAGTTCTTCTTCACGATACAAACTATTCTTTCATTTTATACTTTGTAACTTATAATTTTGTAGGAAATAAGCAATGGCGAGATAGATAATTGTGCTTAGACCGGGGAATGGAGATCGAGTCGTCTACATGGAGTGCATGAAGAACCATGCTGCTCATCTCGGACTTCACGCAGTCGATGGCTGTAGGGAGTTCATGGCCTCTCCGCCAAGCCCAGAAAGGCCGGACGCGGAGCTGCACTGCGACGCCTGCGGCTGCCACCGTGATTATCACAGGATGGTAGTAGTTGGAGATTACTAGGTCTTCATTGTATTTTACGGTTTTATTTTATTTGGAAATTCAAATAATCCAATGCATTTATATGGGTTGGAATTGTTCAATTTATTTTCAATTTGGATGTTTTGTTTCTTTCCGTTTTATGGATGTATTGAAATATCAAAATGTGGATCTGCTATGAGCACATAGAGCCATCTCCTTATTTTTTCTTTCAAGAAAAAAATATGGCGGATTGGCTGATATTTCTATCTGTTAATGAAAGAGCCCAAGAGATTATAATGAAATTTAAGTACCAATTTATATCCCAACATTTGAGTTTTTATTAAGGGGTAAGTCATTTATATAATGATGTCAGATTACAATATGTTCGGTTCCTTAAGATTTGTAAACTAAATATACAAAATTAAGTGTTTTAAGTTATCTTAATGGTTTTGTTTGCATATAAAACGATAGATTTTGGTGATGTTAAAGACATATTGTTTTCAGTAAAAGTGTATGGGATGTTCCCGTGATCTTCGGGATGCTTGTGCTGCTTCGCGATACGATTGATTTTATTTAACAAATGTATCATGTTAAATTATCAGATTCGGTATGTGTATTGATATCATGCATACCTGAAGATTATAAGGAAATGAACTTATATCCCAACATTGATATTTTAGTTAAGGTATAAGTAATTTAAATCATGAATTGGTCCCATAAGATTTATAAATAAAATAACTAATTATGATGTTTTATTTTATTAAATGGTTTCATTTACACACAAAATGACATATTTTTGTGGTGTTACACACATGTTATTTTCATTAAAAGTATACAGACGTGCCCACAATCTTTGGGATACCTGTGGTGCTTCCCGACACGACTGATTTGATAAAAGTATAATTAAATTTTCTATATTAATGTACCCACAATCTTCGGGGATGCTTGTGGTGCTTCGCGATACAACTGATTCGAGAAAAGTAACAGTCATTCGCATTTTAATCTCATTGATAAGTTAAATATGGACAAAACATACTTAAAATGTGTAGAATCAAATATGTATCAGACCACTTTAAAAGTAGTTCGATCGTTAATTTTTTACAGAACCGTTAAATATAAACCAAAATATATTTTTTATCACTAAAAGCTAATTACACATATAATGTATCGGAATAAAATATATTTTGAGCAAATGACCATTTATGATTTTAGTTGATAATCATGTATATAAATACAGATGCATCATGTATGACATGTGTCAGTGTGTTTATGTTTAGTCCTTCTCGATAGAAACTGTTCAATCATTTCCATCGAGTTTTCAAAGTCAATTATTGAAAATTGAAATAAAATAACACAAAAATATAAATTCTAAGATTTTTAGTTCTAAAATCCAAAATTAGTCTCGTACATTTGTCTATTATTTTTGGTCCTACATATGTATTACAATTTCCATTTTATTTCTTTATTCAATATATTTTTATCTTAGAAATCATCGTTCTTTTTGGAATTATCAACTCAGTTTTATAATTTTTAGATTTTATAATAATGTAAAATTTTGAAATTTTAATAATTGAAAAAAAATCCAAACACTACACACATTGCGCACACACACACTGCACGCGCACACACACACACCACGCACACAACATGCACGCACACATGTACATTGCTTGCATATTCACCCGAAAGCTAACATGCTTAAAATATGTAGGGTCAAAAATATTTTTGTGCAAATGCAATGGATAACTTTATAAGTGGTTGACGGTTAAATTCTAATGGAACCATTGAATATAAACCAAAGCATATTGTTGACACATTTGATGTATCAGACCTAAATATTTTTTGAGCAATACGATCAAAATGCGAAAGACCGTTACTTTTCTAGAATTAGTTGTGTCGAGAAGCACCACAAGCTTCAAAATGTGTGTAATGATAGCAATAATTATATTTTTGTGTTTTTCTATTTCAATTTTCATTAATTGACTTTGAAAAATCGATGGAAATGATTGAACAGTTTCTACTAAGAAAAAGAACTAAACATACACATAGACACATAACACGCATGATGCACATGTATATTTATATACATGATTATCAACTAAAATCCAAAATGGTCATTTGCTCAAAATATATTTTGGTCCGACACATTATATGTGTAATTAGCTTTCCATGATAAACAATATCTTTTGGTTTATATTTAACGATTCCGTAAAAAAAAATTGACGGTCAACTACTTTAAAATGGTCTGGTACATACTCCATTTGATTCTACAAATTTTAAGTATGTTTTTGTCCATATTTAACTCATCAATAAGATCAAAATGCGAATGACGGTTACTTTTCTTGAATCAGTTGTGTCGAGAAGCACCACAAGCATCCCCGAAGATTGTCGGTACATTATTTAGGCCTTGTATTAATATAGGTGAAAATTTAAATATACTTTTATCAAATCAGTCGTGTTGGGAAGCACAAAAGGCACACTGAAGATTGCGGGCACGTCTGTATACGTCTGCATACTTTTAATGAAAATAACATGTGTGTAACACCACAGCCATCGACCGCGTAGAGTCCGAGATGAGCTGCATGGTTCTTTATGCACTCCGTGTAGACGACTCCATCTTCATTTCCCTGGGGCAACTTCATGTCTGAGCACAATTATCTGTCTCGCCATTGCTTAATTTTTCCTACAAGATTAAGTTACAAAGTATAAAATGAGAGAACAGTTTGTATCGTGAAGAAGAACTAAATATGCACACAATGACACACAAGGATGCATATGTATTTAAATACATAATCATCCACTAAAATAAAAAATTGGTCATTTGCTCAAAATATAATTTGGTATGATATGTATGTATACGTCTGTATACTTTTAAATGAAAATAACATGTGTAACACCACAGCCATCGACCGCGTAGAGTCCGAGATGAGCTGCATGGTTCTTCATGCACTCCATGTAGACGACTACATCTTTATTCCCCGGGGCAACTTCATGTCTGAGCACAGTTATCTGTCTCGCCATTGCTTAATTTTTCCTACAAAATTAAGTTACAAAGTATAAAATGAGAGAACAGTTTGTATCGTGAAGAAGAACTAAATATGCACACACTGACACACAAGGATGCATATGTATTTAAATACATAATCATCCACTAAAATAAAAAATTAGTCATTTGCTCAAAATATATTTTGGTATGATATGTCTGTATACGTCTGTATACTTTTAAATGAAAATAACATGTGTGTAACACCACAGCCATCGACCGCGTAGAGTCCGAGATGAGCTGCATGGTTCTTCATGCACTCCATGTAGACGACTCCATCTTCATTCCCCGGGGCAACTTCTTGTCTGAGCACAATTATCTTGTCTCGCCATTGCTTAATTTTTCCTACAAAATTAAGTTACAAAGTATAAAAGGAGAGAACAGTTTGTATCGTGAAGAAGAACTAAATATGCACACAATGACACACAAGGATGCATATGTATTTAAATACATAATCATCCACTAAAATAAAAAATTGGTCATTTGCTCAAAATATAATTTGGTATGATATGTATGTATACGTCTGTATACTTTTAAATGAAAATAACATGTGTAACACCACAGCCATCGACCGCGTAGAGTCCGAGATGAGCTGCATGGTTCTTCATGCACTCCATGTAGACGACTACATCTTCATTCCCCGGGGCAACTTCATGTCTGAGCACAGTTATCTGTCTCGCCATTGCTTATTTTTTCCTACAAAATTAAGTTAAAAAGTATAAAATGAGAGAACAGTTTGTATCGTGAAGAAGAACTAAATATGCACACACTGACACACAAGGATGCATATGTATTTAAATACATAATCATCCACTAACATAAAAAATTGGTCATTTGCTCAAAATATATTTTTGTATGATATGTTTGTATACGTCTGTATACTTTTAAATGAAAATAACATAAGTGTAACACCACAGCCATCGACCGTGTAAAGTCCGAGATGAGCTGCATGGTTCTTCATGCACTCCATGTAGACGACTCCATCTTCATTCCCCGGGGCAACTTCTTGTCTGAGCACAGTTATCTTGTCTCGCCATTGCTTAATTTTTCCTACAAAATTAAGTTACAAAGTATAAAATGAGAGAACAGTTTGTATCGTGAAGAAGAACTAAATATGCACACACTGACACACAAGGATGCATATGTATTTATATACATAATCATCCACTAAAATCCAAAATTGGTCATTTGCTCAAAATATATTTTGGTATGACATGTGTGTATACGTCCGTATACTTTTAATGAAAATAACATGTGTGTAACACCACAGCCATCGACCGCGTAGAGTCCGAGATGAGCTACATGGTTCTTCATGCACTCCATGTAGACGAATCCATCTTTATTACCCGCGGCAACTTCATGTCTGAGCACAATTATCTGTCTCGCCATTGCTTAATTTTTCCTACAAAATTAAGTTACAATGTATAAAATGAAAGAACAGTTTGTATCGTGAAAAAGAACATAATATGCACACACTGGCACACAAGAATGCATATATATTTATATACATAATCATCAACTAAAATCCAAAATTGGTCATTTGCTCAAAATATATTTCGGTATGATACATCAAATGTGTAATTATCTTTTCGTCATAAACAATTTGTTTTGGTTTATATTTAACGGTTCTGTGTTAAATTAATGGTCAACTACTTTTTAAGTGATCCAGTACATATTTGTACCTACCCATTTTAATTATGTTTTGTCCATATTTAACTCATCAATAAGGTCAAAACGCGAATGAGTGTTACTTTTTGTAGAACCGTTAAATATGAAAAATAACATATTGTTTAGTACCAAAGGTAACACACTTAATATATAGAACTGGAAAGTTTTTTTTGACAAATATAAGAGACTAATTTTGGACTTTAGTACTAATAATTATATAAATGTTAATGGAACATATAAGGTTAATATGTTGGCTATAATCTCTATGTCGATATATGTGTAACGCCCGCCCTTTTTATTTCCTAAGTCTTTAGCAAAAACCGACTTATTAGTTTCGCGCCTAGTTTCTTTTACCTCACATTGTGATCGAGCGTTATGTATGAAGTACGTCTCGAGTGCTGAATGAAAATAGTTCTATTGCAATACTTAATATTCTTATATTCCATTTGTGAAGTCCGAGTTACAAATGAAAGTTCATAGACGTTTTACATCGAGTTCAATACTAGAACAAAAATAGCAACACAACTTCTAACATCATGAGGACCGTGCCACGACGCGCATGGTTGTCACGGGCAGCACGTTTCACGCCCTTGGGATCTTGCTCGATAATCATGTCTTGCGCTTCCGCTTCCTACATGAAAGAATAGAACACATGTTAAATACACCTTTTAACATCAAATCGAGACGAGACGTTTGACAAAAACGCATCACATCAAGCACGTTTACCAAATGACCGCACACGTTACCCAGACGACGGCCTTACTTGCTAGCTATCATTTTAAGTGACGAGATGTAAGATTCTTGCCATTTTTGGTATATTGAATGATTGATTTGTCAACTTGTATCATTTGGCAAGAAGTCCATAACCTTTGGACAATGCATTTCCTTCATGAATCAAGCTTTGAACCATTAGATTTGAACGTCAAACAAATGTTATCAAATTATCCAAGGGATTTGAACCATGTTCATGAAAGACTTAGCTTGAGCAAGCCTTGCAAATTTAATATACGTGAAAAAAAATCATAAGAATCAAGGATAGTAAGTGATTTATCTTTTAGCGGAGATGGCTGCTCCGGCCGCCGCTGCCTCGATTACACTCGTGATCGTGAACAGCGCCGCGACGGCCTCTGTCGGGCAGCCACCGCTGCAGAGCTCGGCAGCCATACATGCGCATTTTTTTGGGCCTCTTTCTACCCACACTTTTGGGCCTCCTTTATTATGTTGGGCTCATCTTTGTAATCCCCGCAGCCATCGACCGCGTAAACTCTGAGATGAGCGGCATGGTTCTTCATGCACTCCATGTACATGACTCCATCTTCATTCCCTGGGGCAACTTCATATCTGAGCACACATTTATTTGTCTCGCCATTGCTTAATTTATCCTACAAAATTAAGTTACAAAGTAGTATAAAAATGATATAACAGTTTGTAAGTGAAGAACTGAATATACACTCACTGACACACAAGGATGCATATGTATTTATATACATAATCATCCACTAAATGGAACAGATAAGGTTAATATGTTGGCTTTAATCTTTATGTCGAGATATGTGTAACGCCTGCCCTTTTATTTCCCAATTCTTTAGGAAAAAACGACTTATTAGTGTATTAGTTTCGTGCCTAGTTTCTATGACCTCACGTTGTGATCGAGCATTATGTATGAAGTACGTTTCGAGTGGTGAACGAAAATAGTTCTATTGCAATATTTAATTTTCTTATAGTTTGTTTGTGAAGTCCGAGTTACAAATGAAAGTTCATAAACGTTTTGCATCGAGTTCAATACTATAACAAAAATAGCAACATAACTTCTAACATTATGAGGACCGTGCCAAGACTCGCATGGTTGTCCCAGGCAGCCCGTTTCATGCCCTCCAGATCTTACTCGGCAATTATATCTTGCGCTCCCGCTTCCTAAATGAAATAATAGAACACATGTTAAATACACTTTTTAACATCAAATCGAGACGAGACGTTTGACGAAATCGCATCACATCAAGCACGTTTCCCAAACGATGGCCGTACTTGCTAGCCATCATTTTGAATGACGAGATGTAAGATTCTTGCCATTTTTGGTATATTGAATGATTGATTTGCCAACTTGCCACATTTTCGCAGAAGTCCATAACCTTTGGACAATTTATTTCCTTCATGAATCAAGCTTTGAACCATTAGATTTGAACGTCAAACCATGTTATCAATTATCCAAGGGATTTGAACAATGTTCATGGAAGACTTAGCTTGAGCAAGCCTTGCAAATTTAGAAGACGTGCAAAAAAATCATAAGAATCAAGGATAGTAAGTGATTTATCTTTTAGCGGAGATGGCTGCTCCGGCCGCCGCTGCCTCGATTACACTCGTGATCGTGAACAGCACCGCGACGGCCTCTGCCGGGCAGCCACAGCTGCAGAGCTCGGCAGCCATACATGCGCATTTTTTTGGGCCTCTTTCTACCCACACTTTTGGGCCTCATTTCTTATGTTGGGCTCATCTTTGTTATGGGCCAAAATTCTTGGGGCCTAAATAAGGAATCAACTTTTACGTTACTTAATTGCTGGGATTGATATATTTTTATTTTTATTTTTTGGTTTGTTTGTTGATTATGTTTTGGGGTGATTAAATAATTGATCTTGTGATTAATTGATTTTCTTTTTAGTTGAACTTCTAGATTTAATTTTTTGTTTTAATCTTAATGTCAGAAAGAAACGTCTTAACTATAGCGGAATGGAGGGAGTAACCCTATTTCTTAAATGTAAGAAATCAAGTGAAAGCCCAGAGTATAACAAGTAAAATTTAGCAATTCTTTAAGAAATTTTGTGAACGAAACTAACATACTACTACTACGGTTATATGCTTTAATTATTTTTATGAAGGTAAACATAAAACTCATCAAAACATTTGTTAATACTTCATCGGCCCACGTACAAAAAGGCCTCTAGAAAGTTTGTCAACATCTTTAGAAAATTGGAGGCTATGTAGGTATAAGATGAGGCCCAATATTTTATTATTTTGTGTAAGTCCATATTATTTGTCACAATTTAATATTTCAAAGTATCATAAAATCGTTTCATTTACAAAGTAATAAAAACAAACAACTATAACCCAGTTTAAGTCTAACAAAACGACGTCGTATGTCTACTACAACATTGCACACACACATCCCCACTCAAAACCTCATTTCTTTTTATAGACTTTGCTATAATGGGCTACATTTCTTACAAATTAATGTCACGATTCATTCTAATTCGATGAATCTATTAATACAGAAGTACTACTCCGCTATATTTTATAAAGTCATGTATAAGAAAAACTTCTAAACAAATAAGTAGGAAGGAAGCTTAATCCGAACAAATCATAATTTGTATTCTATGATCGATCGGTAATTTGTATTCTATGATCCGAACAAATCATAATCTGTATTCTATGATCAATCAATGCTGGCATATTCGTTCATAGGTCAAATTGGATATATAATTATTGTCTGAGACTCACAGAAATGCGAGTTTCGAGGCCTCGTTATTCGTATATGTTTTGATTGTCTCTAATTTCATTTTATTGCAAATGAGAGAAGAACTCAACGACATCAAGAACTACTGGAACACGCATCTAAGAAAGAAGCTAGGGAAGAACCAAGGCCACGATCCCGACCGCATCGAAAACGGCGCCGCCTTTCCAAGGGCAAATGGGAGAGGCGTCTCCAAACGGATATCCACACAGCCAAACAGGCCTTATGCGAGGCCCTCTCGCTAGACAAATCGAGCGTCGTCGTCGTCGTCTGTCTATGCAGCAAGCGCTGAGAACATTTCTCGGTTGCTGCAAAATTGGATGAAAGGGGCGCCGAAAGCCGAGGAGGCAGCGGGATCGAGCGATGTAGAAATTTATGATAGAAACTCCATAAAAGGGAGAGAAGATTTTATTTACTCTCAAAATGAAGAGTTACAAGATACAAAACGGAAATACAAAGGAGCAAGCTATTTAGAGCAAAATATCTTCTAACTAACTCATTTTCCCATTCACACTAGAGTCTAGCTGTCATCCTACGTGGCTATGACTAAGAGATGAGGTGTAGGTGACTAGACTCCAGCTCATCACTCCATTTCTCCTCATGCAGTCGTATGAGCTGCTTTATCTTCAACAACAGCGGAGATCAGAACCCCTCGCTCGGGCTCAGCGACCTTCGCTTGCTCGAATTCGGACATGCGGATTGTGGAGAGACGCAAATGCCCTTCGGATTGCTGGATAGGATGGGGATTTCGTGGAGATGGCCTTGAGGGAAACTGCTGATTTGTTTTGAAGAAAAAGAATAATTATTTCTTCAAAACAACTTAGCAGTTTTTAATTAAGGTTTTAATGTTACTTATAATATTGTTATTTTAAGGTTTTAATTTAGGCTCTTTGAAATGTTGGAAAAAAGAAGTGTAAGTTTAATGTTCTCATAAAATAAGCTCTCTTCTTTACGTGGATCATAAAGTAGTTGTACATTGTGCATCGTCTGGTGTACATTCTAGAGAAATGAGAATTAGGGTTTAACTTTTTGAGATTTGGGAATCATAATGGTCACCGGAGGGTGGCTGAGTAATAAATGAACCGAAACAAATCGAACTGAAATATTGAATTTAGTTTAAATATTTCGGACATTTCGATCGAATCGAATTTCATTTTTCTCATAACTTGGATTTTCGATTTGGTTCGAATGGATTTTCAGGAATTGTTAAAATTGCAATGCCGAAGTCAATTAATGCTTCCTTATTTTGTAACTATGATTGACTACAATAGAAATATATTGATTATTTAAAAATTATACAAAGAATAAAATAATAAATTCAAATTTATTATTGCTTTGGGAATCATTAATGGTCACTAGAGGGGTTGGTGAGCAAAAAATTAATTGAATCGAACTAAATCAAATTTCATTTTCTCGCTGGATCAAATTTCATTATTTCATAACTTAGATATTCAATTCGTTTCAAATTTATTTTCTGAAACAATTAAAATTAAATCGCAATACCAAAGATAATTAATAATCCTTGGTTTTGTAACAATGGGTAACCACAATAGAAACGTATTGTACATATAATTTACAAATAATAAAATTAATTCATAATATACTTTAGTAAAAGCTAAAATTAATAGTATTATGTACATTCTAATCCCTCCATTCCACAGTATTGGAGACATTTTATTTTGCGCACTCACTTTGAAAAAATAATTATAAATAGTTAAAGTTGAGAAAAAATAAGGTAAGAGAGAAAATATTGTAGAAAAGAGTCTTATCTACAATATTCTCTCTCTTGTTTTACTCTCTTCCACTTTAACTATTTAATAGTAACATTTTTTCAAAACTGAATGCAGAAAATGAAATGTCTCTATTACTGTGGAACGGAGGGAGTACAATTTATAATGTACATTCGTAATTATTTTTTTAGTTATTTGATTGATTTGAATTAGAGAAAAAATATGTTTACCTATCACTTACTATTACTCGAGGTGAAAAGTCCTAGAGCACTTGCATAATTAATATATTTTCATTTGTTTTATTTACTTCTTGAATTAATCAGTTTATCCTGTTGAATTTTAAATCTATATTGATTAAAAGATTCCAGATGGTTTTATTTTATGTTTATAACAAAAATAAATAGATATTCATGTCAAGACTTTATTAGACCCTTTTGAGAGAATTGATTTAAGTAAATGTAACGTAGTACATTAATTAGATCTTGTATTATTATAGGTGAAAAAGTTAGGGTGAATTTTTATCGATCAGTTATATCGAAAAGCGCCACGAGCATCCCGAAGATTGCAGGTTCATTAATTAGACCTTGTAAGTACTATAAAAAAATTTAAATTTGTACATTTTTATGAATGAAGGATACATATGGCCATCCATAATCATGATCAAATAATACTATTATAGTATTTTGGCTTCAAAATCACACATAGTTTCATGATTCAAATTATGAAATAATTGAAAAAGATCTATATCTGATCTTTAAATCTATTTGCCTCAATTATAAACATGTATATCTTCAAATCTATTTGTCTCAATTACAAACGTGTCTTTTCAAATATATTTGCCGCAATTAAAAGTGAAAAAAATGAAAGAAAAAGTTGCTTGAGGTTTTATCAATTGAATAAATCCCAACTATATAAGGTCCCATCGACTAATTTGATTTTGAAATCTTTCCCAAATAATTCTTAATATTTAATGGAAAGAAGGAATTGCTTGTCGTTAAATAATTTTCGAAGTCACCTATTGACAATTGAAATAGAAAAACACAAAAAACTTGTGTGGTATCATTGCACATATTACATAAAAATTTAAAAATTCTAAGATTTCTTATCACACGTATTTACATAAAATTTTTAAATTATAAGATTTCTCGTTTTAAATTAAAGCAAATCAAATTATATTGTTAGCATTAAAAAAGTTGACTTTATAATTTTCAAATAAACTATTTTGTTGCACATATCTCGACATAAAAAACAAACAAGTTGACCTTATCTATTTCATTTTTACTTTTATATAATCATTACTAAAGTATAAAATTACTCCCATTTCATTTTTAAAAAATTGTTAGCTGTTACCACTTAACTCAGCATAAAAAAACAAACAAGTTGACCTTATCTATTCTATTTTTACTTTTATATAATTATTACTAAAATACAAAATTAGTCCTATTTTATCTAAAAAAAATTATTGGCTTCTGGTCTTAGACAATATGTTTTGGTCGTCCGCGTGCCGAAGATTGCGGATACATTAACTAGACCTTGTAAGTACTATATAAAATTTAAGTTTCTACAGTTTTATGAAAGGAGAATACTTATGGCCATTCGTATCGAAAAGTGCCGCAAGCATCCCGAAGATTGCATGTACATTGATTAGACCTTGTAAATACTATATATAATTAAAATTTGTACATTTTTATGAAAGGGGAATACTTATGGCCATCCATAATAATGATCAAATAACAAAGTGGTGCAAGTATCCCGAAGATTGCGGGTACATTAATTAGGACCTTGTAAGTACTATCACCCGACGATCACGAGTACATTAATTTGACCTTGTAAGTTTGACCTTGTAAGTATTATATTCCGAAGATCGCGGATACATTAATTAAACCTTGTAAGTAGTATATAAAATTTAAATTTGTACATCATTATGAAAGAAGAGAATTTATAATCATTATGATCAAATAACACTATTATTTAGTATTTTGGCTTCATAATCACATATAATTTTTCAAAATTCAAATTAATGAAATAATTGAAAAAGAACTATATCTGATCTTTCAATCTATTTCCACAATTTTAAATCAATTCAAAACTATCTGCCTCAATTATAAACGCATCTCTCCAAAGCTATTTGCCGCAATTAAATCTATTTCCCTCAATTAAAAGTGGAAAAATTGAAGAAAAAGATGCTTAGGTTTCATGAGTTGAATAAATCCCAACTAAGGTCCCATCAACTTCTGTGATTTTGATGGTCTCATTTAAAGTGATATAGTATAATAAAAATAACATCATCTCTATTCTATTATCTTTTCACACAACTCACAAAACAATACTACATAAAATCATGCATTGAAAAACAAACGCTTAAAATTTAATGGAAAGGAAGAATTACTAATTTGCCGTGCAAGAGTTTTCGAAGTCAACTATCGACAATTGAAATAGAAAGATACAATAAACTTTTGTGATATCATTTCACATATAACATAAAAATTGATAAATTCTAAGATTTCTGGTTTTAACTTAAAGCAAACCAAATTATTATAATGTTAGCACTAAAAAAGTTGATCTTTTCACTTTCAACTAAGTTAGCACATATCACGATATAAAGATTAAAGCCAATAACTTAACCTTATCCGTTCCATTTACCTTTATATAATTATTACTACTAAAGTTCAAAATTAGTCTCTTATATATGTCAAAAAAAAAAAAAAAATTTAGTTCTATATATTAAGTGCGTTAGCTTCTGGTCCTAAACAATATGTTTTGATTCATATTTAACGGTTCTGTCAAAAGTAACAACCATTCGCATTTTGACCTTATTGATGCGTTAAATATGGACCAAAACGTAACTAAAATGTGTAGGATCAAATATGTATCGGATCACTTTAAAAGTAGTTGACCATTAATTTATCACGGAACTGTTAAATATAAACCAAAACATATTGTTTATGACGAAAGCTAATTACACATTTAATGTATCATACCAAAATACATTTTGAGCAAATTATCAATTTTGGATTTTAGTGGATGATTATGTATATAAATACATATGCATACTTGTGTGCCAGTGTGTGTACATTCAGTTCTTCTTCACGATACAAACTGTTCTCTCATTTTATACTTTGTATCTTAATTTTGTAGGGAAAATTCAGCAATGGCAAGACAGATAATTGTGCGTAGACACGAAGATAGAGTCGTTTACAGGGAGTGCATGAAGAACCATGCTGCTCATCTCGGACTGCACGCAGTCGATGGCTGCAGGGAGTTCATGGCCTCTCCGCCAAGCCCAGAAAGCCACGGAGAGCATTTTTAACTTTATATTTTATGCTCCCTTAAATACACCTTTAATACCTTTTCAATATTATCTCCTCTTTAATGGTACAATTATATTTTACTGTTATAATTTTTGGTTCTCTTTGATTCCATTAATCTTTATTTTATATATCTATTAGTTATACATTTCAAAAACATAATACCTTCATGTTTTCTTATAAAAGATTTCATTTTCTACTAATATATTTAAATTCTTGCTATCTTTTCTCTGATTCTTTTATAAAATATCTTAATTTTTTTAATTAATTATAATTTCTAATGCATTCAAGTTTTCTTGTAAAGTACTCCATTTTTTTTGTTTTTTATTTATTTTTATCACATCTCAATAATTTTGTAAAGTATTTTAGTTCTCTTCTAGTGCATTTGGTATTTCTATCTTGTGTGTTTCTAATGAATATATTAATTTTTTCAAAACAACCATATTTTTTCTTAAATAATCGAAAAGATGATTCATCATTAAAAGTAAAATATTGTGCAAACATATATAAATTATCCTTAATATATAAATCTAATAACTTCCATTTTAGAAAGTCGAAGTTATTCAAGTAAAAACACTATAAAGTACGCACTTAGTAATTCATTTTTATATACTCCTACAAAAGTTATTTAAAGTAATTCATTTTTATATACAAAAGTCATTCAGTAGTAGTACTAGAAAATAATCTTTTTTATATATAATGAAGTTTCTTAACGGAAAAATGATAACATATTAAAGAGAAGATAAATGATCGATTTTAAAGATCGATTTTAAAGCTTGAAGTCGGTATAATTATTTATCGTACCCCCGGATCCAAATTCATGGAGCCATCTCCTTAATTATTTTTCTTTCAAGAAAAAAATATGGCGGAAAGAGCCCAAGAGATTATAATGAAATTTGAGTTTTATTAAGGGGTATGTCATTCATATAATGATGTCAGATTATATTATGTTCGGTTCCGTCAGATAATATTATGTTCGGTTCCGTCAGATTTGTAAACTAAATATATAAAATTAAGATGTTTTAAGTTATCTTAATGGTTTTTTGCTTATAAAACGGCAGATTTTGATGATGTTAAAGGCATATTGTTTTCAGTAAAAGTGTATGGATGTTCCCGTGATCTTCAGGATGCTTGCGCCTTGCGGTGCTTCCCAATACTACTGATTTTATTTAACAAATGTATCATGTAAATTTATCAGATTCTGTATGTGTATTGATAACATGTACTTACATCTGAAGATTACAAGGAAATGAACATATATCCCAACATTGATATTTTAGTTTACCGTTAATTTTTTACATAACCATTAAATATAAACCAAAACATATTGTTTATCACGAAAAGCTAATTACACATATAATGTATCGGACCAAAATATATTTTGAGCAAATGACCATTTATGATTTTAGTTGGTAATCATGTATATACATACAGATGCATCATGTATGTCATGTGTCTGTGTCTGTGTTTATGTTTAGTTCTTCTTCCCGATAGAAACTATTCAATCATTTCCATCGAGTATTCGAAGTCAATTATTGAAAATTGAAAATTGAAGCTAATTACACATATAATGTATCGGACCAAAATATTTTGACCTTGCACATTTTAAGCATGTTAGCTTTTGGACGCATATGCAAGCAACATGTGTGCGTGCATGCTTGTGTGTGCGCGCGCGCACATACATGTGTGCATTGTATTTGTGTGCGTGCGTGCAGTGTTTGTGTGTGCGCAATGTGTGTTTTGTTTGGAATCAGTTGTATCGAGAAGCACCATAAGCTTCAAAATGTGTGTAGTGTTAGTAGTAATTATATTTTTATGTTTTTCTATTACAATATTCAATAATTGACTTCGAAAACTTGATGGAACTGATTGAACAGTTTCTATCGGGAAGAAGAACTAAACATACACACAGACTCAAGCATGATGCCATATGTATTATATACATGACTATCAACTAAAATGGTCTCCAAAATGGTCATTTGCGCAAAATATATTTTGGTCCAATACATTATATGTGTAATTAGCTTTTCGTGATAAACAATATCTTTTGGTTTATATTTAACGGTTCTGTAAAAAAATTAGCGGTCAACTACTTTTAAAATGGTCTGGTACATACTCCATTTAATTCTACACACTTTAAGTATGTTTTTGTCCATATTTAACTCATCAATAAGATCAAAATGCGAAAGACCGTTACTTTTCTGGAATCAGTTGTGTCGAGAAGCACCATGGTTCTTCATGACTCCATGTACACGACTCCATCTTCATTCCTCGAGGCAACTTCATGTCTGAGCACAATTATCTGTCTCGCCATTGCTTAATTTTTCCTACAAAATTAAGTTACAAAGTATAAAATGACATTTGAATCGTGAAGAAGAACTGAATATACACACACTGACACACAAGTATGCATACGCATTTATATACATAATCATCCACTACAATCCAAAATTGGTCATTTGCTCAAAATATATTTTGGTATGAAACATCAAACTTGTAATTAGCTTTTCGTCATAAACAATATGTTTTGATTTATATTTAACGGTACATTAATATAGGTGAAATTTTAATTATACTTTTATTGAATCAGTCGTGTCAAGAAGCACCACAGGCATCCCGAAGATTACGGGCACGTCTGTATACTTTTAATGAAAATAACATGTGTGTAATACCACAAAAATATGTCGTTTTGTGTGTGAATGAAACCATTAAATAAAATAAAATATCATAATTAGATATTTTGTTTATAAATCTTACGGGACCAATTCATGATTTAAATAACTTATCCCTTAACTAAAATATCAATGTTGGGATATAAATCGCCAGTGCCTAGCAGGTTTGAGGTGCTTCTACACGCTAGGAGGAAGTCGTTTTATCTATGGAGACAATACATCATTCCGTGAGCACTAGCCGGGGCATAATTTGTCTTGCGGAAAGAGGGCTTCCCTCGACTCAACTTATAGTTCGGTTTGTTTTATTATTTCCGTTGTAATTTTCATTCCATTTAATGTTATTATCTTCCTTCGATTGTAATAGTTAGAGTACCGCCTGTAACGGTTTGGAAATTTTATCCCTTTATTTCTAACAATCGCAAGATAAATTAGTGTACTCTTCTAAGATAGGATTATACCAATCGAAGTTGGAGGAAACATGAGCTCCAAACTGGAATGAAGAAACGAACAGTCACAATGTCGATGCGCAATGAAGTGATTAATTCCTTGAGATCTATTCTCTTGAGAATTGTGTTTTATCGTTTGTCATTTGACAAGCAAGACCAATTTAGACTTGGTAGTAATAATTGGGATGCATGTGGTGTTGAATATACCAATACACATATGGTTCAATATAATTGTATACTTATTGTTGGAGACAATATTGTGCAAATTATTTGAATGTGTTGTTATAAACAACAAAGATCACGAGGTGGTCGCAATGGTCGCCGACGTGGACCATGGTAATAATCAAAATGAATGGTTTGTTGATACGGATGCCACATGTCATGTGTGCTCC
>NC_062967.1:35517916-35672752 GCF_023119035.1 Salvia hispanica | reverse complement strand
ACACGGGTGAGCCTGTAGCTCAAGAAGAATATGCAAGGATCATAGGGAGTTTGATGTTTATCACAAACTGCACCCGACCAGATCTTGCGTGTACAGAGCAATCCAAGCCGATATACGAGCAACCCAAGCAAGGCTCTGCGTAGTGTTTTGAGATACTTGAAGTATACTCTTAACTTTGAGCTGCAGTACACAAACTATCCCCAAGTACTTGAAGGGTACTGTGATGCAAATTGGATCTCTGATTCAAAAGACTCGTTTTCGACGAGTGGGTATGTGTTCACTGTGGGGGGTGGAGCTATTTCGTGGAAGTCAACGAAGCAGGCGCGTATAGCTCGATCCACCATCGAATCTCGAGTTTATCGCTTTAGACAAAGCAGGGGAAGAAGGCTGAGTGGCTTAGAAACTTCCTAGAAGATATTCCATGTTGGAAGAAGCCAGTGTCGGCAGTAGTGATACACTGTGATAGCCAAGCGGCTATAAGGAGAGCACATAGTGGCTTATACAATGGTAAGTCTCGACATATTCGTCGGCGACATAATACCGTGAGGCAGTTGATCACAAGTGGTGTTATCGCAGTTGACTATGTAAGGTCAGTGGATAACTTAGCGGATCCGTTAACTAAAAGTTTAAACCGTGATCAAATGCATAAATTGCTAAAAAGGAATGGGACTGAAAACCACATCTTAAAAGATGATTATAGTGGTAACCCAACCATACGATTGGAGATCCCATGGGCTTGGTTCAATGGGAAAACGAAGCTATATGACTCTAGCTGTAACACTCGGAAGATGATTTTTTATCTTCGCCCATTCTTTAGAAAAGCATTGAGTGTTGTAACCTGCATGTGGTAAGAGGCTAAGTTTTAACTTTTAATGATTCTTAGAAACCTCGAGGAGGTGGGTATTGCAGGATACCTGGAAAAGAATCACCTATGTAAGTGAAGAAGTGTGGGCCGCTTCAATATGTGAATCACTTATGAATCCAAAGTGGTGTTCCATGGCCAGTAAAGGACACAAACGTGAGAACCGATGAGTTTGTAAATAGTATTGTGTCAATATTATTGTCTCGGTATACACCAAGGAGGAATGGTTCAAGGCATCACGTCCACCAGGCCGCCGGTATGCCCGATAGTGTTGACTATTGAAAGTTCAAAGCCCCAAAGCTACTATTCCAAATGCAATATTGTTTCTCGAGATTTGAGCAAGAGTTTGCATGCATGCATACACGTCTTGTGGAAAAAACATGTGAAAAATGTGGGAGACCTTTGAGGTGGCCAAGACCTATGGCCTTTCATCTTAGGTAACCCCCAAATGCATTAAGAGATAATCTTTATTGCAAGGCCTTTCAAGTGCTTTCTCTAGCCTATAAATAGACTACAACAACAACTTACACTCTCTACTTTCTCTAGCTCTCTACATCATAGTGTGCATTCATAGAAGCATTGCATAGCTCGATTCTCGGAACTCCATCAAGTTCGCCGGTGCCTAGCGGGTTTGAGGTGCTTCTACACGCTAGGAGGAAGTCGTTTTATCTTTGGGGACAATACGCCACTCCGTGAGCACTAGCCGGGGCGTAATTTGTCTTGCGGAAAGAGGGCTTCCCTCGACTCGACTTATAGTTCGGTTTGTTTTATTATTTCCGTTGTAATTTTCATTCCATTTATTGTTATTATCTTCCTTCGATTGTAATAGTTAGAGTACCGCCTGTAACGGCTTGGGAATTTTATCCCTTTATTTCTAACAATTATGTCAAATACATATATCAGAACCACATTTTGATATTTTAATACATCCATAAAACAAAATGAAACAAAAGATCCAAGCTGAAAATGAATTGAACAATTCCAACTCATATAAATGCATTGGATTATTTGAATTTCCAAATAAAATAAAACCGTGAAATATGTTGAAGACTTAGTAATCTTCAACTACTATCATCCTGAGATAATCACGGTGGCAGCCGCAGGCGTCACAGTGCAGCTCCGCGTCCGGACTTTCTGGGCTTCGAGCGGAGGCCATTAACTCTCCGCAGCCATCGACCGCGTAGAGTCCGAGATGAACGGCATGGTTTTTCATGCACTCCATGTAGACGACTCCATCTTCATTCCCCGGGGCAACTTCATGTCTGAGCACACAATTATCTGTCTCGCCATTGCTTAATTTTTCCTACAAAATTAAGTTACAAAGTAGTATAAAAATGATAGAACAGTTTGTAAGTGAAGAACTGAATATACACACACTGACACACAAGGATGCATATGTATTTATATACATAATCATCCACTAAATGGAACAGATAAGGTTAATATGTTGGCTTGAATCTTTATGTTGAATCTTTATGTCGAGATATGTGTAACGCCCGCCCTTTTTATTTCCCAATTCTTTAGGAAAAACCGACTTATTAGTGTATTAGTTTCGCGCCTAGTTTCTTTTACCTCACGTTGTGATCGAGCATTATGTATAAAGTACGTTTCGAGTGGTGAACGAAAATAGTTTCATTGCAGTATTTAATATTCTTATAGTCTTGTTTGTGAAGTCCGAGTTACAAATGAAAGTTCATAGACGTTTTACATCGAGTTCAATACTAGAACAAAAATAGCAACATAACTTCTAACATCATGAGGACCGTGTCACGACGCGCATGGTTGTCCCGAGCAGCCCTTTTCACGCCCTCCAGATCTTGCTCAGTAATCATGTCTTGTGCTCCCGCTTCCTACATGAAAGAATAGAACACATCTTAAATACACTTTTTAACATCAAATCGAGACGTGACGTTTGACGAAATCGCATCACATCAAGCACATTTCCCAAACGATGGCCGTACTTGCTAGCCATCATTTTGAATGACGAGATGTAAGATTCTTGGCATTTTTGGTATATTGAATGATTGATTTGCCAACTTGCCACGTTTTGGCAGAAGTCCATAACCTTTGGACAATGTATTTCCTTCGTGAATCAAGCTTTGAACCATTAGATTTGAACGTCAAACAAATGTTATCAAATTATCCAAGGGATTTGAACCATGGTCATGAAAGACTTAGCTTGAGAGCAAGCCTTGCAAATTTAGTAGACGTGCAAAAAAATCATAAGAATCAAGTATACTAAGTGACTTACCTTTTAACGGAGATGGCTGCTCCAGCAGCTGCTGCCTCGATTACACTCGTGATCGTGAACAGCACCGTGACAGCCTCTGCCGGGCAGCCACTGCTGCAGAGCTCGGCAGCCATACATGCGCATATTTTTGGGCCTCTTTCTGCCCACACTTTTGGGCCTCCTTTTTTATGTTGGGCTCCTCTTTGTTATGGGCCAAAATTGTTGGCCTTTTTATTTTTTTGCTGGGAGCCTAAACAAGGAATCCACTTTTACTTTACTAAATTGTTGGGATTGATGTTTTATTTTTTTTTTGGGTTTATTTGATAATTATGTTTTGGGGTGATTAAATAATTGATCTTGTGATTAATTGTTTTTTTTAGTTGTACCTCTGGATTTAATTATTTTTTCTTAATTTCTATGTCAAAAAGAAACGTAACTATAACAAGTAAGAAATCTCTTAAATGTAAGAAAAGAAACTGAATGGAGGGAGTACTCCTATTTCTTAAATGTAAGAAATCTCTTGAAAGCCCAGGGTATAACAAGTAAAATTTAGCAATTCTTTTAGAAATTTTGATACTCGTATGTAGATTTCGTGAAGGAAACTAACGTACTATTATTATGGTTAGATACTTTAATTATTTTTATGAAGGTAAATATAAAACCCATCAACATTTGTTATTACTTCATCGACCATGTACAAAAAGGCCTCTAGAAAGTTTGTCAACATCTTTAGAAAATTGGAGGCTATGTAGGTATAAGATGAGGCCCAATATTTTATTATTTTATTATTTTGTGTAAGGCCATATTATTTGTCACAAATTATTTTAAAAAAATATTATTTGTCAAAATTTAATATTTCAAAATACTATCATAAAATCGTTTCATTTACATAGTAATAAGGACAAAACGACGTCGTATGTTTACTACTACAACATTGCAGTTGCACACACAGCCCCACTCAAAACCTCGTTTCGTTTTATAGACTTTGCTATAAATGGGCTTCATTTCTTATAAATTCATGTCACGATTCTTTCTAAATCGATGAATCTATGAAACGTTATTAATATTCTAATAAACAGTAGTTGTCACCAAACATTCCATATCCCACCCCCACTCATTTACTTCAATCTCCATATATTATTTCTATCAAATCTATGTAATATTTACTGAAAATTAATGAATTGCACAATAGTTGATTATGAAATTTTACCTAAAATCATACAAATTAAATACTCCCTTCATCCTAATTACTGTCTCCCATTTCCTTTTCACGAATGCATGTTTCATTTATTTTTTACTTATTTTGATAAACATCTCCAAAATGTAATATTTTTATTATAAAATTATAAAATAGAATCCACATTTTAAAAAAAAATTATATTTCTTTTATAGTATATTTTTAAACCCAAACTAAAGTGACAGATAATCACCAAAAAGGGCGTAATTATTTTCATATATTCATACCAAAAACTTGACTTGTGAAAAGAAATCAACATCTGTCAAAAACTTGACAGACAAAAATCCGTTCTTGGTATTCAACATCTGTCAAGACTCAAAATCACAACAAAAATCGAGGAAATAATAATAAATTATACAGCAGCCTGCAAAATCTCTATTTCAAAATTCTCAAACCCTGCAAGCATTTTCTATTGAATCAGTGTAATTATTTTAAAATTCAAATTGAGTGTAGAAAAAAAATGGTTTTTCTTTTGTAGTGATGATCAAGATTTAGTGGGAATTTCAAGAAATTGGTGAAGAGAGCTGATGTTCAGCTGAAAACAGGTATCTCTGTCTTGCCCATCTTTTTCTGCTTTGGTAATTTGTTTATGGTGATGAAATTTGAATAAATTGTATAAATTCTTGATTGCCCAGAATATAAAAATTGAATCTTGACAATGTTTTGAGCTTGTAATTATGCTGTGATTTCTGTTTCTTGAATTTATCGATGTCATATGCTTTTCTGTGTGTGTGTGTGTGTTTCACTTTTGCAGGTTGGATTTTGGGGCATATTTATTGAGTGATGAAATGATCAAGGGAAAAAATATGATTTCTAGGGTTTATTCTTCAATTTTCAAATTTTTTTATAGGGAAATTGCTTAAACATGTGTAATATAGTAGGATTGGGATTCAATTGATTCCATATAATTTCCATTTATATGAATTTGGGAATAAAATTAGAAGTTTTTGGAGGAGATTTGTTGTGTAAATGTCTTCATCAGTTTTAGAGAAGAAGGTTATGCCATCAAGGCATCTCTCTTGTCTCATAGCAATCTCAGTGTTTCTTTTCATCTCATCAACACTGTCCATTATCGAGTTCCGTCGTTCTTCAGCGCCTAGCCCGGTTTTTCCGTTTACAAGCTTGAGCAATGCATCACCGGCTGGCTCGAACTTGAGTAGAGAAGGCGGTAAACAGGGGAGTCGTGTTCTTGATAGAGCGAATTTAGTTAGTGAGCTCGACTCACAGGGCTCGTCTTGTGACGTAGAGCGGGCTCTTCTTAGGGTGTATATGTATGACTTGCCTCTCGAATTTCATTTTGGGTTGTTAGGCTGGAGGGGGACCGGGGATCATCAAATTTGGCCTAGCGTTGATGGAGGGAGTGTGATCCCGTCTTACCCCGGTGGTTTGAATCTGCAGCATAGCGCGGAGTATTGGCTCACTCTCGACCTTCTTGCATCGAATGGCGCGAATGTGGCCAGGCCGTGTAGTGCGATCAGAGTCAACAACTCGAGAGAAGCTGATGTAATTTTCGTGCCCTTTTTCTCGTCTTTGAGCTACAACCGGCACTCAAAGCGACAGGGAAAGCAGAACGTTAGCCTCGACAGGATGCTGCAGGAACGGCTCGTTTTGTTTCTGAAAGGCCGGAGCGAGTGGAAGCGATTTGGTGGGAGAAATCATCTGATTTTGGCTCATCACCCGAATAGCATGCTGCTTGCTAGGGACAAGCTGGGGTCGGCTATGTTTGTGCTCGCTGATTTTGGGAGATATCCGCCTGAAATAGCGAATGTCGAGAAGGATGTGATTGCCCCGTACAAGCATATGGTGAGAACGATTCCGGCTGCTGATTCTGCCCCTTTCAGTGAGAGGCCAATATTGGCCTATTTTCAAGGAGCAATTTATCGGAAGGATGTAAGTACTATCTCTCTACCTATCTACATATATACCCGTTCGATAAAGTATTTGTCTTTAATGCTTATTCCGCTTCGTGTGGAGCTCGTTCAGTCATAGAGTTCAAAGAATACGAACATGTCTAGTTTCTTTTGTTTACTTGAGCTACCTTTTCAGATTTTTATCTATAAGACTTTGATGTTAGGCTATATTAGATCTCGAATAGACTTATGTAGTTGTAATAAATAATGATCTCGGGATATATCGTTGTGGCAAACGTAATACACAATTGTCATGTAGACAAGGGGTGTGTATTTTTGGCTGCCACAACGATATCCCGATCATTGGAAATCGTTTGCGGGGGCATTTTATTCAAAAAAATGACGGGAAAAAAAATCGACCATTTAACCTATTGTTTTTATCTATGGTATGGATATACCATTTGTTCGGTTTTTCAGGGTGGAGCTATTCGTCAAGAGCTATTCTACCTTCTTAAAGACGAGACCGACGTGCACTTCACATTCGGGAGCGTCCAAGCGCACGGGATCAGCAAGGCGAGCAAGGGAATGGCCTCGTCCAAGTTTTGCCTAAACATCGCTGGAGACACCCCCTCGTCCAATCGCCTGTTCGATGCCATCGCAAGCCACTGCGTCCCCGTGATCATCAGCGATGAGATTGAGCTACCGTACGAGGATGTTCTCGACTACTCGGAGTTCTGCATATTCGTCCGTGCATCGGATGCCGTGAGAAACAACGGCTACCTCCTGAATCTTCTCAGAGGCATCAAGCAAGAGGAGTGGACCAAAATGTGGGAGAAGTTGAAGGCAATTGCCGGACAGTTCGAGTACCAGCACCCGTCACGGCCTAATGACGCTGTCGACATGATCTGGCAGACTGTTTACCGCAAGAAAATGCACACGAAGCTCGATGTGCATCGGAGGACTCGCTACCGCAGGTCACAATTTCAATAATGTTTATAAAATCTTGAATTCTAGGGATTCATAGTTGAATGTTTTTGTTATCCCCAATTTTGCTGTGTAGAATATGAAAACTCTGTTTTTTTGCAATTATATATAAATCTTGTTTCAAATAGAAAGTGAACTATATATTCCTATGTGAAAATGAGCATAATACATATGTGATCAATGTATAGAATCTTAACACATGTTTGCTTCTTCGAGCGAGCTGTGTATACGAAGAAGATACAACATCTAAACAAATGAAACAATCGTAGGCAGCGAAAATTTGTAACCTCGTCGTTTGCAGGGTCAGGATCGGTTGTGAATAGGGTCCGATCCTCCTCGGACCGTTCTCTTTTCCGATTGGTTCGAATCAGAAGTCATTGCAGGTGAAGGCGCAGTTTCAAATGGCACGTCCACTTCCTCTAAGGCAACGAGAAGCCTCCCTCCTCCTCCTCCTCCTCCTCCTCGTCTTAGAGCAAGACCGACGCCTCTTGTCGTGGGAACAGTTATCGAGAGCAGCCCGACACAGAAGAATACGAGAAGGGTGATCCGGTAAGTTGAGCGGCACATCTTTGAGAGTGAGATAGATTCTTTGTCTGAAAATGAGGGTGCTTGTCTGTTTACTTAATGCCTTATTTGTACTTGAAATCTAATGTTGGATTAAAGCACAAAGTAGATAAAAGGGTCCCAAAACATCTAGAGAAGCTAAATTCACCCCAATCATAAGCAATGATAAGGCTGTTTTAGAAGATTTTGACAGGTTTGAACAAAAAGTTGGTTGGAAAAAGCATCAACCTTGAGAAGCCAAGGATCTTTGTAGCATTGGTTCCCAAACTCCCTATTCCTTTCCTTCCTCTTTAGACCATCACTCAAAAAAAACTGCCAAAACCCAGGAAGTTAGCCTAGCGGTGGAGTGAGTGAGCCACACTAGTGCACGACGATCAATTCAATGTCGTAAACTTAGGTTTTTCGAGACTATTAAAGAACGTAGGTCATCGGCTTAAGACAATGTCTAGACTGGTGAATCTAGGCTCGTCGTGCCTAATAGAAATAAACACAGTAATCACAAATATAACAAGACAAACACAAGAATTGTTTACCTACTTCAATACAATTTGTATCTACGTCTAGGGGTGATGTTAAGCTAGAGATTTTACGGTATATTTTCGGATACAAGTTACCATGAGAGACACCAACTCTATATCGAGACTTAATCCTAGTAACATTAGGAAATGAAATGGGCCTAAAGTAAAAAACATGTATTGGGTCTTTACTTATTCACTTCCTTTCGGGCTCCATACTTCTAACACTAGTAGATTCGTCCAAATAAAATCCTGATTGGATTTAATTAGGGCAGATGCACCGTAGATTAAGGTGTGCACAAATTTTTGCATTTAAGAATACAAGAACTTTGTAGTTATATTTTTCATCCAATGTAGCATATGAGAACCTTTAATGGGACAAGTGAATAGCTATTCTTGGTTTGTTGGAATCACACTGAAAAATTATACCAAGTCACTAAAAAATGTTGTGTTCCACATCACTTTCAAAAATAGTGGCTTGCTTACTAAAGTTGAGAATAGTGAGCTGCAAAAAAGCTAGATAAAGTGGAAAATTACTTAGGACATGTTGATAATAGTAGTATAGTACACATAAAAATCACCCACACAAAATTACAAAGCATTATTTTGCTCATTTTTTTTTGCAAAACTCTTGCATTGAGAGAGAGTCTTGGTTACTTGTGCTTAATGGATTTCCTTTATGCTTTTCTTTACTTCATTCTTTAGATTGTGTTCAACACTAATATAAATCTCCCTTCATTCAAACTTGTAATAGTCCTTCAAATAAAGTACTCCCCCGTCCTGCTTTAGAAGTCCTAAGAGTTCCAGTTGGGATAAACTAATAAAAAATGCTTTCAGAGTAAGTAAAAAAGTGTTAAAAGTGGGTCCCAACATCCACTAAAGTATTTATTTATTATACACTCAGACACTTTCTTAAAACATGTGTCCGACTCAACCGGGACTCAAAGCAGGACCGAGGGAGTACTACACTTATATTTTTTTCCTGTTCTTTTTATTTTTTGGGATGGAGAAAAGATAGAATTTTCACTAATCAATGCAAGACTTTCTTTTCCTTTCTTTAAATTTTTATCATGGTTAAACACTCTCTTTATTGAAGAAAATGTCACATCCGAAAACAAGTACTCCCTCTGTTCCATAGTAATGAAGACGTTTCTTTTCGGCACGAAGATTAAGAAAAATTGTGTTAGGTAAGTTAAGTAAAAGGAGAATAAAGTGAAAAATGAAAAAGGTAGAGAGAAGAAGAGAGTAAAGTAGGTGTGGAAAAATATCTTGACATTTACTAAAAAGGAAAATGACTTTATTACTATGGAACGTACTAAATTAGCAAAATGACTCTATTACTATGGAACGGAGGTAGTACTACTGTACTAAAAATTTGATTTGTAGCAGTAGACAGTGACAAATCTAGAAAATGGAATTGTACAAACGACCTGAAGCTTGAAGAATTCCTAAAGGCCATGCGTATTTGGGTTTAATATGTTGTTGTATCGAATTTTGTTTTTGCTCTCTTTTAAATATGGATTGTGTCAATGAATCCATTCGCTAGTTTTGTTGTATAGTACTAGTATTTTTTTTTTCCTTGTTATTTTAAACCGATTTTATTTAAAGTTTTTTCTTCAAAAGTAAATTTATGTATTGTATGAAAAGCTGGATTTAATTGAATTTCTGTGTCTCTCAACATTAAAAAAAATACTCGTACTATTTACATAGGAATTTATCTTCGGACTTTTTATTGGTGATAATATAATAGATCAAATCAGTAAATTTGATGTAAAGGGATCTTAAAAATGGATCCCAGTCCCCAAATGATCTTATAATTCAACTGGATTTTATATTCTCATTCTTTTTTTTTATACTAGAATATTATCAAAACACACACAAACAAATAGAGAAACTCTTAAAGGAAGAAAATCATACACTTACTTTATTAACAATTTAAAATTCAATAGTATATTTCGTTTGTATCAACTATTTTTTCCTTTCAAATATTATTACGGAGTAGTATTAATTTATTCAGCAGTTATTAAATAAATAAATATAATTGAGATGGATTTGCATTTGCAGAGAGAAAATTCGCCGGCAAATTCCTCCGGTAAGCGCGAATCGTCAAGATATGAAGATCATCTCTCTCATAAAATCAATCAAACACAAACCGCATCTTCTCCAACTCCACTCCTTCCTTCTCCGCTCCTCCCATTTCTCAAACCCCACCGTTTTCCTCGCCTTCCTCTCCCGCCTCTCGCTGCTCGATTTATCCTACTCCGGCAGACTCTTCTCCGCCTTCCCAGACCCCAACATCTCCCTCTACAACATCCTAATCAGGGCCCATTCCTTCCGCCGCGATTCCTCCCGCAGAGGTTTCCAATTCTACCATGAATTACTTCGCTCCGGCATTTCACCAAACGCGTTGTCAGCAACCGCCGCCGTCAAGTGTTGCGCGAAGATGGAGTCCTTGAGAAGCGGGACGCAGGTCCACGGAAGGATTTGGAGAGACGGGTGCCTATCCGATTCGCTTTTGCAGACAACATTGATGGATTTCTACTCATCTCTGGAGGAAGGTGACGACGCCTGCAAAGTGTTCGACGAAATGCCTGAGCCAGACGTTGTCGCTTGGAACGTCTTGATCTCTTGCTACACTCGCAACGGGCGAACCCGCGATGCCTTGGCTTTGTTTGATGAGATGAGAAGGTCGGATTCATGTATCCCCGATGACGTCACTTGCTTGCTGATGCTTCAAGCTTGCGGCAGCTTGAATTCGTTGGAATGGGGCGAGAAAGTTCACACCTTTATCATAGAACACGGCTTGATCGGTTCGAGAAGAGTCTCCAACGCCCTCATAACGATGTACTCCTGCTGCGGCTGCGTCGAGAAAGCGTTCGAGGTGTTTCGCCGCTCGGCTGATCAGGGGGACGTCGTTTCGTGGACCGCGATGATCTCGGGACTAGCGAGCAACGGCTATGGCAGGGACGCTGTTGAGGCGTTTGAACGGATGCTGCGCGAAGGGGTCTCGCCAGGTGAGCAGACGTTCACGGCTCTGTTATCCGCGTGCAGCCACTCAGGGCTTGTGGGCGAAGGCCGGATGTATTTCCAATCGATGACGCCCGATTTTGGCGTCACGCCTAATGTCCACCACTACGGGTGTATGGTGGATCTCCTCGGCCGCGCAGGGCTGCTGGACGAGGCCTACGGCCTCGTCCGTTCGATGAAAATCAAGCCGGACGCAACAATGTGGAGGACGTTGCTCGGAGCCTGCAGGATCCATGGCAATGTTGGCCTCGGGGAGCGAGTAATCGAGCATCTCGTTGAACTCAAGGCTCAAGAAGCCGGGGACTACGTGCTCCTTCTCAACATATATTCGTCGTGTGGGGATTCGGACAAGGTGATGGAAGTTAGGAAAGCTATGAAGGATAAGGGGATTCACACGACGCCCGCTTCTAGCACGATCGAGTTGAAGGGGAAGGTGCACGAGTTCTTCGCGGACGATATTTTGCATCCGCGGAAGAGGGAGATCTACGAGATGCTCGGAGAGATCATCCAGCAGCTGAGGATTGGTGGCTACGTGGCTGAGATATCCTCGGGGATGCAAAGGGCTGAATCTGGGAGCGAGGTGTATGTCTTGTCCTACCATAGTGAGAAACTCGCGGCTGCTTTCGGGATTCTCTCTACGCCCCCCGGGACTACGTTGAGGATTGCGAAAGACCTGAGGATATGTGTGGATTGTCATAATTTTTTCAAGATTCTGTCTGCGGTGTACAACCGGAGAGTGGTGATCAGGGATCGCGCTCGTTTTCATCACTTTAGGGACGGGGTTTGCTCTTGCAACGACTACTGGTAATGGGCGGCGTCTGAGGTTGAGACGGGACGATAACGGAATGCGGGCGAGGTTCATCAGTGAGGCTCACAAAGTTAAGCACGCCTGGGTGGAGAGAAGGCCGGAGCGCCTTGAGCTGTCACGACAATGCTAGCCGATTTTCGGGTGGATTTTGATAGTTGCCATTAAAGATCTACTAGCAACTGAATATGGTCCAGTACTTCAGCTCACTCTGTTTATCAACTTCTTGTTTCTTATGTATTTGGAATTGAGAGATGTAGAATCATACACAATCAAACATGGAAAAAGTTCTTACTTGGAGTTACAAAAATTAGTTAAGCACTTCTCTCTTTGATAATTCATTTTTATGAAGTATTCATTCCTCGATTATGAGTCTCCTTTTTCGGTATGAATTTAAAAAAATGTAAAGAAATACTAGTTGAAATGGAACTTCTATTTGACGGATGAACAGAAATCCAAAAGAGGGATCCTATTGTCGGAGGGAAAGAGTGTGCCGAGATTAAGTACTAGGTCATATCTACTCAATCGAACAATATTTAACAAACTATACAACAATATATTAATAAGATTCAATTTTATCTAATCCATCAAATCAAACAACCTGAGTTCTCGAGTCCTTTCTACTCTACGAAAACCGTGATAAATCAAAATTTCATCTAAATAACCACTCTGTGTGTCTGTGTGTGTGAGAGAGAGAGAGAGCAGTGCCAAATGAGAAAACACAATACAGCAGTTTGAACAGCGTAGCAACACTGTCTCTGCAATGTTATTACCAAATATAAATAAAACACAGAATCCCACAACTTGTAAAAACACTACATAACTTAATTTCTATGTAAAAGAAAGTGACGATGGGTTTTTTAGTAAGATGCCTACAAAACTGAAACAAGATGCCCCAATCGCCGCACTACTTTCATTATTATTACCCTCCAAATAGATACTGCCGCTCGAGCTCTACCAAGACTTACATTCTTCACGCAGCGACCGCCTGCTTCTGAACAAACGCGACTCCTTTCTCGATGCTCGCCTTCAGCTCCGCCTTCAGCTCCTCCAACGCCTTCTGCTCGTACTCGGTCAGCCCTTGAAGCTCGGACGAGATCACCGCCTCCACCCCGTCCTTCCCGAGCTTGATCCTTGATGCGAAGAACGGAAGCTCGGTCAGCTCGGACTGGATGAACGAGCACTCATAGACATCCGTGTCCCCGTCGAGCGCTCGGAGGGAAGACTCGACGAATCGCGCCGCGGCATACGCCATGGAAAGGGTGGCGGACCCGGCTCCTGCTTTTGCCTCGACGACCTCAGTCCCGGCATTCTGAATCCTCACGGTCAGTTCTTGCACTTCCTCGTCAGTGAAAGTGACGGACGGCTTTGCCTTCGACAGTAGCGGCAAAATGGTGATCCCTGCGTGTCCACCAACGACTGGGACGTCGACATCGATCAGCTTCAGGTTCTTCTTCTGGGCGACGAACGTGTTTGCTCTGACGACGTCGAGAGTGGTGACGCCGAAGAGCTTCTTCGGATCGTAAACTCCTTTCTGTTTCAAGACCTCAGCAGCGATCGGAACTGTGGAGTTGACTGGGTTGCTGATGATGTGAATGAAGGCATCGGGGCAGTTGTCAGCGACGGCCCCGACCAAGGTCTTCACGATGTTGGCGTTGATGTTGAAGAGGTCATCACGAGTCATGCCTGGCTTCCTCGGAACACCAGCTGGGATGACCACAACATCCACGTCTCTCAAACAAGCAGCCAACTCAGACTCTCCTGTGAAATCCGACACCTTGGACGGGGTGTTGCAGTGGCTGAGATCGGCAGCAACTCCCTTCACGTTTGCTATATCGTAAAGGTTCAACTTGGAAACCAGTGGCGACATCTTGACCAAAAGGGCTAGTGGTTGGCCTATACCACCAGAAGCTCCGAGAATAGCCACTTTATACGAAGCCTGAGGCTGAACACGACTGTAAGATCTGTTGCTGCATTTCCGGGCCTTCGAATTATAGCCCTGCTTAAGAACTAGAGTGCTTTCATCGCCCAAGAACGACGATTGTGACTCACAACTCACAGAGTTTGCTGCCTTGAGGCCACTGAAGCTCGTGAGGTACTTCTTTGGGTTCAACTTCACGCTGGAAGCCTTCAACTGCGTGGAGCCAACTCTGGGGCCGGCAGATGCAGTTGATCCAACAGAAAAACCGGTTGCAGATGTTGCGGCCATCTTAGAGTTGCAACCTGCACGGATCGGATTAAACTTTTAACTTTCTCAGATAACAATTACAATACACATTATACAGAACATCATTAAACAATGTAGCGAATCCATAAAGTGCACAATTTATGCAAGTTTTTCATGATAAATACGAGTAAAGAAATACAACCAGACAAAACACAACAAAAGCTTATTAAATCTCAATTTTCAGCATGCATCAGTCTCTCAGATAGAAACCCTATGTTTCAGCATGAAAATAACAAACTTTCCACTGGATTCAAAGGAAAACGATCTATTGTTCCTAATAAGATTGTGATAGAACATCAAGATTCATACGAAATCCTTTTCATGGTGTATTTATTCTTCATCACAGGATTTTGACTATGCAAGTAGGCATATCCAACCAATTGGTTGAGAATCAGATCTCATCAGACTCTAAGCCTCCAATGCTTGGACCTTAGCTTGACACCAACTAACATAATTTCACTTCCTAATATTTTTTATTTCAGAAACCGGTTCCAAACCAAACACTTCATGACTATAGTTTAGCAGCCTCATACCTACTCTCCGATGAAAAAGAAAAGGAACTGAATATACATAAAAATTCAAAAATAAATTAAGCATCCAAAAACATCTGGCAATTTTCATCAAAGAAAACTTGCATACAGAAATATCAAGGAATAAGTCAATTTCAACCAATATCAGCTTAAAAAACCACAAATTGAAGAAAAACTTTAGATCTATTGTATCACAGAACACATCAATAAGCACCCTACACACAGCAAACCAGCTAAAAAACTGCCTTTTTTCCTTTTCTCATTTTACCTAATCCCAACGACACTCAGGAGATCAATAAGAAACAACATAACATAACAAATAAAAAGGAACAACTGAAATCTGGCAGTTTTCATCCAATAAAACTTGCTGGCTTGCATACAGAAATCTCAATAAATAAGTAAATTTCAAACAATATCAGCTTAAATTGAAGAAAATTTTTAGATCTAATTCATCACAGCACACACCAATGAGCAACTCACAGTTCACACACAGTAAACCAGCTAAAAAATCTGCATTTTTTCCTTCCTTTTATAGAACATAACAACTTATAATGAAAAAAAAAACAACTGAATAAACACAGAAATTCAAAATAAATTAAGCATCGCAACAGAAATTAAGCACACCAGCTTCAAAAACCACAAGCAAAATAAAAACTCTAGATCTATTCAATCACAGCTCACACACAGTAAACCAGCTCGAAATCAATAAGAAGCAACACAACACAATAAAAAAATCAACAAAAAACGAATCTATTAAACACACTATACATCGAATCAGCACTTCCAACAAATGAATACGCAAACAGATCTACGCATGAGGAATCGAAACATACGGCGATTTAGGAATCAATGAAGAGCGAAAATTGAGCAGAAATGGAGTTAGGTAAAGAGAAAAAGGGAGGAAAAGGGAAGACAATGGGAACCTTTTGCAAGCGTGGACGTTGATTTCGACAGAAATGCAGATTTGATTTTTTTAGGAGGTTTGGTGATTTTGGAGAATAAAAAGGTGGGATTACAAAACACGCACAAACCCGCTGGAGTGTGTGTGGTTGAGGCGTCTTAATTTCTCCGCCAAATACCCCTCGGTTTAATCTCTCACATATATTTCCAATTTCACCAACTCTTATTCTTTTTGTTTTTTCTATTTTATGGAATATCTCAATAATAACGACCGTCAACCGAACCGAATCGAAAAATTGAATTCGGTTCAAATTTTTCTGATTTTCTGTTCGAATTAGTTTTTTATATAAGTCCAAGATCAAATATTTTAAGTTATATATTTAGTATATACGTACGTTCATAAAAAATAGTCTATCTTTTAGTATTTTGGATGGGCTTTTAAAATTAGTTAAATTCTATATATTAAATTTGTATTTGTTTATTTAAATATTTCTATACCTAATGCATAACAAAACCAAAATTTCTCTTGGATTTTTTGAATTTTTTAATTCGGTCGGATCTAGCTTTAAAAAATTGAAAATTTTGAATTTAGATTTTCATAATTTTGGTCCCTCAAAATTCTAATTTTCGGAATAATTTAAATTAATTCAATCAAAATCAATGTTTACCCCTGGTTCATTCATTAGATACAAGTAAATTTATTTTGGCAACCTTGTGGCTATTGAGTCATTACTAAAAGAAAAATCAATTATCAAAAAAAGCTTATATATTTGGGCATTGGAAAAGTGTCCAAACAAATTTCCAAAAGGTTACTTACTTATCAAGCATGCTAAGAGCCAACAATGAAATCAATTGGACTCTTACTTTTTGTTTATATATATTTGGGATTTTTAAAATTTAGGTTTGGACTCAAGTTGTTCTTAGAATGAAATTTGCATCACTAAGAAAGAAACATAATTCTTTTTTTATTTATAACAAAAAAAGTACACTTTGTTGATATAAAACGGGCCGGGCCACCTCAACATCGACCTGCCATATTTTTTTAAGTGTACAGGATCTTAAAATGGGCCCAAATTTCTTATCGGCCCATTAGTAAAAAATATATCTGCTGTTTGTTAGTGTGTTTATTGGAGTAGTATTTTTGTGTTCAATCCAAAACCAAAAGGACATATTTATGGAATAGTATAATTAGGTGTAGGAATTAGGATTGATAATAGTATCAGTTTTTCAGTTAAAACTTAAAACTGACCTCCTAGCAAATACTTGAGTGAAATGAACTCTCAATCTATCGACGGGGGAAGCGTCTTATAAACTGAGACGCCCTTCAGCGTGGTCGGATTTGATAATATCATCCGAGGCATATTTTAATAATTGGAGAAAGAGGTTGGTGGAAATTAAATCGTAGATCTCTTTGTTAATAAAAAGGGGGATTAGCCCTTTACATTCAATTAAATCCTAGATCTTCATAATGTATTAAATAGGTTTTGTATAAATGTATTGTATGCAAAATTTAATTAATATTAATTCAACATTTATAGTATAATTTTATATTAGTAATAGATCTAATGCATATGAAAATGTTATGCTACATATTTTATATATATTTTATATGAGCAACATTCGTGAGAATGAATATATATGTTGTTCACCATTACATTAATACTATACACATCATTAAGTTTGTAAATTGCATCAAATTAAATCCTTTATTTTTTGTAGTTCTTTAATGTCAAAATGAAAAAAGAAAGAAAAACAAATTGTTGATGTGAAGTGTGCTCATAAATCGCAAGTGACACATTTCCTCTATGGAAGTGATTGATTTGAGTGATACGGTAAACATACAAAATAATTCAACTTAATCGGATATTCGATTTGCATGATTCGACCCGTGATAGATATCTCAGTGCGCAAAATTAACATGTGAAGCTCCATAATAAGCATGACTTTTCAAGGGCATTTTGAGTTTGTTGCTCAATCAAAATTGCACCATAGGTTGATGGTGCACCACCTCAAAAAGCACTTGTTTGATATCCCAATAAACAATTGACCAAATTTCCTAGTTGGTGGAGATCTTTGTGGCACCCCTAAAATAAGGTGATTTACCTAAAAACCTCTCACTTTCAAACTTTTAACTTAAAAAAAGCTGCATGATATATTAATTTATGGCATATCTTAACAACCACAATAGATCTCAATTCTTTTATCCTAATCTAATAAAATACACTATTAATTCGATCTTTGCTTTAAAACTAAATGAATAGATGAATAATGACCATATAGTAGCATTTTCTTGATAGCTTAACTGATTTCAAAATTTAATTATGAAGAAATCATCAAGCTACATTTTTTTCTTTCATTTTCATGGAGGGAAATCAAATGTATAGAGATGCATAAAATCATGAAACAAAAACAAAAGAGACAAACATATTAGTACTTATCATTCTTCATGCCATAAACTTTGATCTTACAAAAGAAATTAAGAAAAATACTTAGAACACTACTTATTCATCCACTATCTCCTTAAATAACCTAGATATTCAGATCCCATAACTTAAATTACATCTCATGACTGTTTTCCTACTAAAATCAAAACTATGCCTACATTTTCTCATTGTGAAAACTAGACAACATCTACTATTATAGAAAATATTGAATCAACTATTACCAAATGATTCAATTTCTATTCATTTGAGGCCTTGGTGTGTGTCGATTGTTCGCCCCGGATCCCGGATAGTCATTCACCTCTATCTCCATTCTTCTCACCACCAAATTAGGGTTTTCCTGCAAATTTACACTCCAATTATAAGATGCCTTCAAATTTTACTATAACATAATGTTTGTTAATAATTTTCTACAAAAAGATCAAGATTTGGTTAATTAGTACCAAAAGGGCTCCTTCTTCAACTTGATATTGATCACTCTTGATTTTCTTGACAAGATTAGAACTTCCTGCAAAAAAGAGAGATGTAACAAAAATTAGTACTATCAATTTCACTATGTATAATTCATGATTGAATTTTTACTACTTACTTGTAAATGGGATGGCTCCATTCATGCTCATGTGCAAATACAAGCATAATATCACCACCATTACCCTAATGCAAGTGCTAGCCATTGATGCAACACACCAATTATCTCTCTCTCTCTCTCTCTCCCCTATGTGTATGTGTGAAATGTGAGAAGTGGATTAATGTATATATAGTTTCCAAAAGGCAAATTGAAAAGGATGGATTGTTGGTAATGTGGGAAGTGGGCAGTAGTGCACTTTGTATGGTGCATGGTTTACTATCACAAAAGTCAAAAAGGTGTTTTGATTGCAATATATTGGCATGTATTAGGAAAGTTGTTACACTATGATAATTATGTATAACATAGAATTAATGATAAAAATAATTAATGGGTCCTTTGATGTTGCCACGTTTTTGTACAATAATTGAGTCTCCAATTTTAGTTTTGTCAAATCTGGATTTTGGAATTTTGGATTATTTCCTAATTTAGTCATTGAATTTATTTTGATTTGAATTTATCCCTTTTGTTATTATAAAAAATTAATTAGTCACAATTAAAAATATAATTATTTTAGTGAAAATACATGATAAATTAATTAACCCATAATGAAAAGATGCTTTACAAGCAAATCAAACAAAAAAAAACTCAATTATAATATTATAATGTAAAGTTGAAGGACCAATTATTCATTATAATAGATTTAAAGTTCCAGCTGATATGAAATCTAGCTTGACATATACTGTATATGTCTGTTTATAATCTTTTTAAAAGTAAGTCAACAATGTGAAGTTTGCATGAAGGTTTTGATATGATGATATTTTATAAATGTTGGACTTTTTGATTAGTAAAGAAGTGGAAGATATGATGAGAATTGTTTAAGTCAAATTTGGAACAAAAATATGGTTCGGCAATTGCTAGTGGAATGTGACAATTCCTACAAAGCTATAGTGATGTATTTAATATATAGGTTCACATCATGATTACGGAATTCTGTGGATTAATTTCCAATTTGATTAATTCTTTTGATAAAAAAATTGTGTTACTAGATAATTAATTCTGAATTTTTTTTAAAAAAAATGATAATATATAGTATTATTTTGTAATTTTTATAGTGGACTTTTTGTAGTGAATTGAGGCCTAACGCATCGTATATATAATCGTGTGACGTGTTATTTTGTTAAGGTTCAATTAACATCTTGACAGCAGTTGCTTCGAACCTTTTCCAAAAAAATAAAAAAGAAAATTGCATTAATTGTTCATTCTAAGTTGGGATAGACTTGAACCTTTTTCCCAAAAATTAAAATGAAAAATGCATTAATTTCAGTCGAAGTAGGGATAGACTTAGAAATTTGTTTGGGAAGAGATTATACATTTTATTATTTGGAGTGTGGAGGTATTTTATTTTCTATGTTATTTTGTTAAGCTTCAATTTAAGTTGGGATAGACTTGAACCTTTTTCCAAAAAAATAAAAATGAAAAATGCATTAATTTCATACTAAGTTGGGATAGACATGGAAATTTGTTCGGGAAGGGATTATATATTTTATTATTTGGAATGTGGAGAAAGATATTAATTTTTCTATGTTATTTTGTTAGGCTTGAATAGTGTTAACACCTTGACAGCAGTTGTTTCGAACCTTTTTCCAAAAAATAAAAATGAAAATTGCATTATTTTTATTCTAAGTTGGGATAGACTCGAACCTTTTTCCAAAAAAATAAAAATGAAAAATGCATTATAGTTAATTTCATTCTAAGTAGGGATAGACTTAGAAATTTGTTCGGGAAAGGATTATATATTTTATTATTTTTTATCTGGAATGTGGAGATATTAAATTTTCTATGTTTTGTTGTAATTATATGAGTTTTTAAGATAAATTATTAAAAAAAATTATGAAAGTCTAGTCAAATTCTAATTTATCCTATAATATAAAGAATCAATCATAAAAATGAAACTTCGATTTAATTCCAATTATTCAATAATGAAAAATTATGGCATTCTACGTGTAATATTTGTTTATATTATTCAATCAAAAGATATTGTTTTTCTTATAAAAAGACAACATTGGTTAATTTATCTACGATGACATCCCTTTATGATTTTTCAATTGTCAATTTCACTAAAAATGTATTCAAAGAATAATTAAATACGAATTCAAATTTCATGTTTTTTCTTGTTAATTTTCATTATTACGAGGCGAATCAAAATTTGACCATAGTTTCATAGTTTTCTAGCAATTTTCTCATATTCACTGAAAAATATCAAAAATTTAATGATGCGAAATGGATAAAAAAATATTTTGAGAGGTGCTTAAACCCTCCAATTACCAATAAATTAACTTAATAATTAAATTGTACTCTCGATTTTTATATACTCCCACTGTTCCATAATAGTGGAGGCGTTTCTTTTCGGCACGAGATTTAAGAAAAAATGTGTTAGATGAATTAAGGAAAGAAAGAATAAAGTAGGAAATGAAAAAAGTAAAGAGATGAAGAGAGAATAAAGTAAAAGAGAGTAAAGTAATGTTGACGACTTTTACTGAAAAAGGAAATGACTTCACTACTATGGAACGTACCAAAATGATAAAATGACTCTATTACTATAAAACTGGGGGAGTAGAAAATTACTCACAATAAAAAATACTCCAGTATCTATTCATATGTTCTATCATAAGTCGAGAGTAACTTTCAAAAAAGTAAAAGTCAAGAGCAAAATAGACCGATATATCAGTACAATTTAAACACATGTTAGAAGTATAAAATCCAAATTCTCTATCAAAATGAATCATATATTAGTAAGTTTTATTTATGTACAGTTTTACTTTTTTGTGAAGAAATTAATCATAAATAGTTAAGACATGCAACTTTGTCACCACTACATAATTTTTAGCATGTGAACAGAAGTAATCATCTTCTTTACGTTGAACCTTTTGACTTTATATACCAAATTAATCAAGTAAATGGTAGATTTTAATAGATTTAGTCATTGACTTTCTATATGCAAGCTGTGAAGCGTGACATAAAATGATAAAAATGTCTACTATTTTTCACACTATGAGATTAGTTAACCTTTGAACATTATTATTATTATTAATCATAAAGCTTTCTCCACCTTGTAAATATTAATGGAGTCCCACAAATTCTCACGTGTAAACAGTGTAAGTATAGAATCAAAAGATTCGAAAATAGTTCAAGGATAAAATTAAATTAAAATCATTACTTAATTTCTTGAACACTTACTATTTACATTTATTATTATTTTTCTTTACATATATTAAAATTATGAGTTTTGAATAAAATAAAAGGTATTATTTCCATTATACAACTAAAAGTTACATATAAAAAAATCAATAAATAATTATTTTCAAATTTGAGAATTAATTGAGAAGCCATGTGTCACATGATCATTGGCTAAGCTAGTTTTAATAGGCCTATACTATACTACTTTGTGAGTACATGATATCGAATTTAGATGGGCCTTTGAATTAGAATATTTGTTACTTTTATTTCTTTTTACAAATTAAGCGTTACATTTCAATTATTTTTATTACATTTTTGTTATGTCATCCTTCCTATTATATTGATGGAGGAATATAGTCTCCAATATGGTATTGCATATATAGAATTTTAAAATTAAAAAACAAATTTCCTTCCGAGTGAACATGTGATAGTATACCTCAACTCTATAATCTAATTAAAATATTTAGCAGTAAAAATAGGATTAATATACAGTTCGAATAACTATTTGGTACACAGATTATATAACTTGGATCACATCCTAATCTTATCATTGAATCTTACATCCCCCGGAATCTTGGCCACGACGAACATTGCCATAGGACGACAGCTCAAGAAAGTCCATTTCGCGACCTGCACCCGTTAAAACAACATTCTCACTAAAAGAATCCATCACATTGGCTCCTATTTCATTCACCGATTCACTAATCTTGGTTGCTCGAACGTATTCTAACGTTTCATTGAAGTGACATGTTTGTATTCAAATCACTCTCAAGAGTTTCAGAGCCAAAAGTAGAAGTCGAATATACCTGAGACCCGGCAAGTGGCACTCCTCTGAATAAGCTCGTTTTTGGAGATCTCAGTCCGGTTTCCTTTTGATCGGTTGACAGTTGCCTGTGACACCAACAAAAACGGTGGGTTAGACAAAAAAAACAGGATTTTTATCTCCGTGCCCGAAGCCTTTTCAGACGTTATTAATGGGACGGAGGGGAGTAACTAACTGATTGGTAACAATGTGTTCATTTCAAGATAAGCAATGTTTGGAGTTATTAGGAGGAATTTACCTGCAAAACTTGACAATTTTCTAAGGTGCTTTTCCCACCCTGCATAGCAAATCTTGGATTTCATAAGCAGCATCAAAATCGAGTAAAAAGCTTTGAGAAACAAAAGGCTTTGGTAAGTTACGAACACGATACAGACAAAAACCATCGATCTTTCCATGAAAACCTACTGTACTGTCGTACGAAATACGAATACACAAGACAAGAAATGAAAAAAAAAATGACATACTAGTACGACTACTGCCTCGATCTGGTCCTAATCGTCCTAAAAAAGGCGAGGTGGAATGCACATTTTGTCATAAAAATGTCAAAAAACCAAGAAATTCAAGAACGTCAGGAACAGAAAGGCAACCATCGATCTTTATGCAAACATACTTTACTGTTGTACGAAATTAGAAAATGTTGCACAGTTTCGCATTATGACGGAATCTATGCTACTGCCCGACACCTACTTGAGATTCCGAGCCCAGAAAGAATCAACAAATTGGAATACGTAAGGATCTTTAGAACCAGCAATCTGAGCCTCCGAGTTCAGATTTATCCGAGATGAAGTGAACAAGCAAGATCTCAACTTTGACAGTAAAGTTAAGCCATATGGTTACATCAGGTCTAAAACAAACTGAAAACAACTTAAACGGTTAAACCGATGTCTACTCATTGGGATCGTTTCACAAATGTTAATTCATTTCTAATGACCAATTTGGCTGAAGATGAAAACAAGGTGGTTCATGGTCGTTAGCCACATTCACGTCATAAGACATAGTATTATGTTCCACACTACATATTAATCCCGGCCTTGGTAAGTGATAGTTTCTCAAGCCATTGGGGCGAAAATATACTTTATCTAGGATTAAATTAGTCACGGGGGTGGTGTGGGACCGTGGGAGAGATAATCGTGAGACACAATGTAACCTTGACACTATGGAAACGGGTTGGCATGCAGGGTCGTGGCCTCGTGGGCCAGGTTTTTGAGAAAAATGGCAACCCAACGAGAGATGAGAATAAATATGGCCTCTATTCATGAGCAATAGTGAGAACTGAACAGGTCCTATCGTATCTAAGTTCTAACGAACCGAGCACCACTATATGTACTAAAACAGAGTCGTCTTTGAAAAAAAATTCCCGCCATAAATCAAATACTCTCATGCAACAAACAAAGCATATATTCGGTTATTTAGGAAACCTTTCTCAACTTTTTTTTCTGGAAATCTTTTCCAAATGAACAAAAGAGCAAAATATTTGGATTGGAATTGGAATTGGAATTGAGATTGAAATTGGAGCCTTAAATTCCAAATTCAAGGTTTGGTACCATAAAATATTTGGATTTGAATTCAATTCCTATTTCACAATTTGAATTCCATATCAAAAGTAGATGATTGAATTTCAAAATAGCTATAAAATTTGGCATCTGCACACACTTACACACACTTGCACACACACTACACACTCATTGCACACACTTACACACATACTACACACGCATTGCACACACTTACACACTGCACTCACACTACACACACATTGCACACACTTACACACTCATTGCACACACTTACACACATTGCACACACTTACACACACACTACACACTCTGCACTCACACTACACACACTACACACACATTGCACACACTTACACACACACTACACACACATTGCACACACTTACACACACACTACACACTCATTGCACACACTTACACACATACTACACACACATTGCACACACTTACACACACACACTACACACTCATTGCACACACTTATACACATACTACACACACATTGCACACACTTACACACACACTACACACTCATTGCACGCACTTATACACATACTACACACACATTGCACACACTTACACACACACTGCACACACTTACACACACTACACACTCATTGCACACACACTTACACACACTGAACTCACACTACACACACATTGCACACACTTACACACACTTATACACATACTACTTACACACTGCACACACTTACACACACTACACACTCCATAATAAATCATCATAAAAAAACTCAACGGGCAAAATTTCTAAATCATAACATTATAAACAACCTCAATTCTACAACAAATCTCCAACGCATCGCAACCAACCTCAAATCAATCAATTTAACTAATTTCACCACCAATTTCCACTGAAAGACTACCTTAGAATAAGGAACAATGTGATCGTAATCATGGCAGAGGCAGCCTGGGCAGCCAGCGAGTTTCCGGAACACAATGTTGCCCAAGGAGTCGCGCCGCCACCTATCCGGATGGCGGCCCTTGATTTTCTCCGCCTTCTCCCAGCATTGCTGCTTCACATAGTGCGGGAAGCTCCTAGGGTTCGGACTCTCCGGCGAAATTCGAAGAGCCTCAAATTGCGAGAGCTCTTCGATTAAGAGGCCGCCGTCGGCGATTGGAGCTGCGGACGGTGGAGGGGAGACTCGCCGGGTTGGGCTGGTGGACCGGAACCGCCGCGTGGAGGGGAAGGGAGTGGATTTCTTGGCCCGGCGGCGATTTCCGGCGGTGGCGGAATTTGGGTTCATTTTTTGGGATGATGAAATGTGAACAAATAAAACAAGATAAAATTAATCAATTACTTAAATTTGATAAATAAAATTAAAACAAGTCAATTTTCTTTTTGCCATTTTTCGTGGTTTATACTTTATAGTGTTTAAATTTAGTATTACTGTATTAGTATGAAATTTATCAGTATTAGCACTATTAAATTAAAATTTTGGTTTAATTGATTGCATTAGTGTAAGAGCATCCACGCACAAACTAGTCATAAACTACTATAAGCAAACCAAAAATTTCACTGCCACGTCATTATAGACTTTTCACAGTTAAGCAATAGACTAATCAAACAACAACCTAGCAATAAGTTAGTCAACGCCCTAGCCTAGCAAATAAATTGATAAATACAATTAATTCATTTTAATTGATGATGTTTATCAAATATTAAAAAAATGAAGTGGAGCTGTAAATATAGAGTATAAATAAAAAAAAATTTAGTTAGTCTATCGATCACCACGCATTAGGCGGCTAGCGATTGGTTAACCGGGTAGTCCGCGCCCAACCTCTCATCCATCGTCCGTTCGTTCATCGTGTTAGCCTGACGCAATAGCAGACGTCAGCCATGCCCTTCCCGCTAGCCTGTGGCTAGTCCGTTTTGACGTTCCTTATTATGGATGCTAATAACAATTGAGACCTACTACCTCCGTATTCGAAAAATATAAACATTTGAAATGGCACGTATTTTAATGCATGATTGATAAAGTAAGTGAGATGAATTGATAAAGTAAGAGAGATAAAAAAAATGAATAAAATAAGAGAGATTGAGAGAAAAAGTAGTGAAAGTAGCATTAGTGGATTGTGGAGTCTATGTCCTAAAATAGAACGATTCTAAAGTTTCTATTTTTAAGGAACGGTAAATAGTTGCTATTTTTAAAAAACGGAAGTAGTATTTTGGTTTAAATAATAATTAATTGATAACCAATAAACCGAATTATAAGTCCCAATTAAAAATACAATTAGTAGATTAAAATACCTTGTGTGTATCTTAAATCCTTGATGATTAATATTTCGAAATATCCATCCTTATTTGTCAATTTTAAAGTCATAAAGAATAATTTTAAGCTTCTAATGAACAAAAGTCATCTATGAAATTTCTCTTAAACTAACTTGCCTAGCTTGAACCGTTCTAAACAATATACTAAGACGTGCATGACTTAGGGAACATTGCCATTATTATTGGTGATTAAATATATACTTACAAGATGGGGATAGAATAACGATTGGTTAATGCGATAGTAGTTCCAAACAAAAAAGTATGATTAATTAACTAAGTCTGATAATATTTTTGTACAGTTATCGAAAATCAGCAATTGGCACAGTTCACAGCTATGGTTTCTTGTCGTTTGTGAATATCCGATCTCTTTAGTGTATGATCAGATTCACGAATAATTTCAAGATGAATTATATATACTTATTTATTAATTTTGTTGGATTTGATGTTATTTTTCTTTTATAATAATTTTAAATTAAATACTAAATTTTGTCTATATAATAATAGTAGTAGCACTACTACTTTTTTTCTATGCCGTCGTTTGGTTTTTTTATAAAAAAGAAATGAGTCGATGAAAGTGACAAAAGCTTAGAACGAAGCAATTGCTTGCTGTGAATTTTGTCGATGAATTTAATATTGCTTTCTTTGACACAACAAAGTCTTCGTCTAACCTCATAACTAAGTCAAGTCATTTTTTATATATATTTCTTATCACGTTTCGAACCAAGGGACAAGCCATTACCACTTACTTGAGTGAAGTCACTTTAATTTTCCAATTTCGAGACTATTAAACCAATCAATACTCTTGTTAATAAATTCAACATGTTGGAGTGTTGATTACTTGAGATCAATGCTACTCGAGCTATTACTAAATGTCTACATTGGTACGAGATTTAATTTTATTACTCATGAGAAGGCCAAGACTTCTTTACGTGATACTATCTGAAAATAACTACTTATCGAGCTGAATTCACTTAATCGAACAAATATTGGTCTTTTATTATTGAGTTTACAAGTCAACCAAGAATAATGTTAAGAAATTCCAAATGTTTGGAGTTTTTTATTACTTGAAATTAATGCGAATCCCAGACAATTACTTAATTGTTATGAGATTTAATTTTATTATAAGAGAAGGCCAAGACTTATATACTAAACATTATACGAAAAAGACTAGTTAACGAGCCGAATCCACATAATCGAACAAATATTGGTCGTATATCGTTGAAGTTTACAAGTCAATGACTGATTTTGTTTTTTCTTTTCAATTTTCCTGACAATTAAAATCACATGTGTTGAAAGTTTAACGAAATGGGCAAAAGTGTGTTTACACTTCAAAATCAATAATTTTCTGGTCTACTATCTAGAGAGGCCTGCACTACAAATCTACGATATTAAGTGTAATTAAAAATTGATATTGTAAATCAATTTGTTATTAAAATAAATGTTACTATGTTTTATGATAAAATGAAAAATTACACCATATTAAGTGAAAAAAATCAAACTAATCGGGAAATTACGTATATATATTTATTCTGAAATAATTTTGTATAGTTATTTTGTTATTCTTGTTTTTAACTGTACGTTTCAAATCACATGCAAACAGTATATTTTTTTCTTTATTTTGGTCATTAGTCATGCTTCATAGGAAGGAAACAACCTATCAATCATTTATCATTGAAATCTTGACTTTCATTTTCACTAGGTCTCCCTCTTATTAATATTTACTCTTCCCATAAAATATGTCTCACTTAAATTAAACTAACAATATCATATTCTTATTTTTTTTTAAAAGCTCCCTTTCATATAATATAAAAATTATATTCATCTCTCCAATAAACATAAAAAATAAAACTTTTTAAAATCTCGTATCATTAAGTTGTATAATCTATTGTGGGACCTGGAGAGTATTTAAATAGCTCCAAAGTTATGTAAGAGTTCCACATTAACGTTTATCACTAAGCAGTCAAATTATTATTTAAATTTGACCACTAATTAAACAATGAATTAATTCACATAAAAATCCCTATTCCACAACTTACTCGGAAAGTCCATCCACACTCTTTTACTATACTATCACTTTCAACAAAGCTTACACAAAATTTCAAAGAAACTTCCTAGAAATTATTTTATTCCACCAACCATGTCTATAAAATTTACAAGATTATCAACTAACAAATGCCACAAAAAAATGTAATTCAATTCCCTCACACATTCAAAAATGTCGTCAATTTCACTTATCATCGCCTCTTTAAAAAATATGATCACAATCATATCTCTCATCTTATGCCATTTGTTTCATCCTCCACGGCCCGACTTCTGCCACCAGAAGTCGGGCCGTGGGCCCACCAAGAGCGTCGCTACCAGAATCACTGGCAGCGAGGTTGGGGTCGTGATGAGGCGGCTACGTCTACCTCATCACGAGCCGTTCTCGCAGGACTCTGTCGAGAACATCGAAGGCATCTTCGAGGGGACGGAGCCGGGGCTAGAGGAGGTGAGGGAGGCGTTCCGGATGTTCGACGAGAACGATGACGGGTTCGTGGATGCGGAGGAGTTGGAGAAGGTGATGAGCTCACTAGGGCTGGTGGGGTTGTCTCAACAAGAGTGTGAGAGGATGATAATGGTGTTTGATGATGATGGTGATGGGAGGATTAGTTTTGGGGAGTTTGTGAAGCTCATTGAAGAAAGTTTTTGTTGCTAGTTTTTTTTTTTTTTATAAAACAAAAAGGCTCGAGTTGGCAAACAGCAAGCAAAGGTTCAAGACAAGCGGCCTGATGCCAAGCCGCAAAACCCGAAAACATAAAAGTACAACGACATCTCAGTCAAAGTTTTTGTTGCTAGTTCAGTTGTTGGTTGTAACTTGTAAGTCTTTGTGGTTTTGGTTCGTTCTTAATAACAATTGTGTATATATTGAAGGTTTTTTTTTTGTGTGTGGTTTTATTTTTCTTGGACTCCTTGTCTAAATATTGAAGTGCACGTGTGAATCTTAAATTTTCAAAAATCCTAATCCGATGAAAATTTGAAAACCAAAAATAAATTTTTTTAATTATTATGGATACAAGGTTAGATGTTAAAATAGAATATTATTTGAGTAAATATAATATTTGAATATAATAATTAAAACAAGTATGTAAATTGAAGGAAAACTATTAGGATAAAAAAAATATTTAGAATTTTTCGTATGATAAATGGGACAATGTTAAACTTTATGATTCTGAGACACATATATGTTACATCAACAAGTGACTTGAATATTTCGTCATGGAATAATTGCAAATTAATTAAACTTCATTATTATTTTAATTAATTTTAAAATTACCACTATAGTCCATGTGTACAACAAATGGGCCTTGAAAATAAAATACTGATGGACCTTAGCCTAAACTACCCAAACCAATTTTCATTTATTTTGTTTATATATGTACTTATTTTTTAAAATTTCCACATATCTTTCTTCCACCTTTTATTTTTCATATTTCTTCAATAATCTGCTGTTTTTTCTCTCAAATTTTGGTTCTTTGCCATAAATTAATCGAACATAATTACTCCTTCGCCTAATACACAAGTTTTACGAAAAAACAGCTCCGAACACTCATTCAGTAATTTCAACAAACACATTGCCTGCCTAAGCAAAAGCATCCTCACCCTGTTCTTGTTATTTAATAGAGAAAGAAACCATCCTCGCCTCGGAACACGGTAGCTGAATACAGCGGCGTTGGATAATTTATATAACCAACCGGCGGCGCAAGCGGAAGGGTCGAGCTGTGATTTTGCGGCGGTGAAATGAAGCGGCGGGCAGATGAAGATCAAATTCTCACACTTTGAGGTACAATTCGAGAAAACTAAGCTGCGATACTTGTGATTATACAGATTAGCGATAATTTTAGGATTTGGATTGAGAATTGTGTAAGATATAACTCCAATTTGGTATTTATGATCGCTTGTCCTGTTTTACTGTATTTTGTGGATGCTATAGATGAAACTGGTGCTTATTTTTTGCAGAATGCTTCTAGGAATTTATCGAATTGGTTAAAAATGAATGCTTTTTCACAGATTGAAAATGTTGCAGTTATGATTTCAGTGGTGTTCAGTCTTTAGCTATGAAAATTATGTCAAGATTCAAATGCCCTATAGCAGTATTAAACGTAGCTATTCAGCTCCGAAGATTCGATTCTGTTCGGGTATTTGAAGGTAGGACGAGACCCGTTGGGTTTACGAGTGATCACCGGAATATAGTCGATGAGTTCACCATGTATTGCTATCAAAAGGATCTTCCCAATGCAATGAAAGCATTGGATTCTATGCAGAAACATAAGCTATGGGCGGATTCGATCACTTACTCCGAGCTCATTAAGTGCTGCATAGCCTGTGGAGCCGTTAAACAAGGGAAGCTAATCCACCGTCACGTCTTCTCTGATGGCTATGAGCCGAAGACTTTCCTTATCAACTCACTTCTGAACATGTATGTGAAGTTTAATTTGCTGGATGACGCGGAATTCTTGTTTGACCGGATGGTCGGGAGGAATGTGGTGTCGTGGACGACCATGATCGCTGCGTACTCTAATTCGGAGTGTAAGCATAAGGCCTTGCGAATGCTGGTTATGATGCTTAGAGATGGTGTTCAGCCGAATATGTACACGTATTCTTCGGTTCTGAGAGCCTCGGAGGAGATTTCGACCCTTAAACAGCTTCACTGTTGCATAATCAAGGTGGGCTTGGAGTTGGATGTTTTCGTCAGGAGTGCTTTGATCGATGTTTACTGCAAATGGGGTGAGCCGAGATCAGCGCTTTTGATGTTCGACGAGATGGGAACTTCGGATATTGTGGTGTGGAACTCCATCATTGGGGGCTTTTCTCAGAACAGCGATGGAGAGGAAGCGCTCAATCTGTTTATCCGGATGAAGAGATCGGGTTTCTGGGCTGACCAGTCGACTTTAACGAGTGTTCTGCGTGGCTGCACTAGTTTGGCGTTGTTGGAGCTGGGAAGACAGGTTCACGTTCACGTCATCAAGTTTAATCGAGACTTGGTCTTGAACAACGCCCTTTTAGACATGTATTGCAAGTGCGGTAGTTTGAAAGACGCTGATTTCGTCTTCACTCGAATGGTTGTGAAAGATGTGATCTCTTGGAGCACCATGATAATAGGCTTTGCCCAAAACGGTTACAGCCGGAAAGCGATAGATTTATTCGAGGCAATGAGGGCATCGGGAATGACACCGAATCACATCACAGTTTTGGGGGTTCTGTTTGCTTGCAGCCATGCCGGGCTAGTGGAGGAGGGACGGTGTTACTTTGAGTCGATGAAGACGGACTTTGGAGTTGATCCGGGAAGGGAGCATTACGGCTGCATGATTGATCTCCTCGGAAGAGCAGGGAAGCTTGACGAAGCTAAGAAACTGATTCATGAAATGAAATGCGAACCGGATGCTGTGACGTGGAGAGCTTTGCTCGGTGCGTGTAGGGTCCACCGTGACATGGATTTAGCCGAGTATGCAGCGAAGAAGGTCTTGAGCCTGGATCCTTGCGACGCAGGGACGTACACGCTTCTGTCTAATTTATACGCCAACAGCCAACGGTGGGATGAGGTTGCGAAACTGAGGGGACTCATGAGGGACCGAGGGATCAAGAAAGAACCAGGATGCAGTTGGATCGAGGTAGATAAGCAAGTCCATGCTTTCACGTTGGGCGACAATGCTCATCCGGAGATTCATCAAGAGCTGGGGCGTGTCGTTCGGAGATTGAAGGAAGAGGGCTATGTTCCGGACACGAGCTTCGTGTATCAAGATGTTGAAGGAGAGCAGATGGAGAACTCGCTCGTCTACCACAGCGAGAAACTGGCTATTGTTTTCGGGATCATGAGATTGCCGAACGGGAAGACGGTTAGAATTCGAAAGAATCTGAGGATATGCGGCGACTGCCATGTTTTCGCAAAGCTTTTGTCGAAAGTGGAGGGTAGAAGCATTATCGTTAGGGATCCGGTTCGTTACCATCATTTTCACGACGGGGCTTGCTCGTGCGGTGATTACTGGTAGTGGGAAACGAAAACACGAGCGTTAAATGTCGGATATCTCACGCGTAGATTTGTTGAAGTAGTGCAACACATTGTTGTACATCAAATAGACTGGTATTTTGATATGATGCTGGAAAGGTCGTTATATGGGGGCACGTGATGATTTGCCACTCGAAATCGAGACACTGGGATTGGACTTGTAATTGATTCATAACGTTTTGAGCACAACTAGTAACCATTCGAACCCGTTTAAATTGTAGGAGTGCGTCTTGGATCGGTCGATTATGTTATGGACGGGGTCCGACTCATGGCGATCTGGTTGAATTGGCAGAAGTCGTATATTATTGTAGGTCGATCGATTGGAGAAGCAATCACTCAAGTTAACATTATGAAATAGCAAGCAATTGCATGTGATTGAGTTGTTTGTGTAACACACACTATTTGCAGTCAAGGGATGCCATTTTCTTATGGTACTTATTTTAATTATATAATGTAATCAAAATATTTCCTCTAGCTCCATCCGTCCCACGTTGATTGATTTGTACTCTTTCTTTTCGGGCCAACCCATGTTAAATGACTAGTATTTTTTTTTTATAAAAATTAAATTTTATTCTCTTCTATCTCCTATTTTATTTTTCTTTTATCTTATAGTACTTTATTTTCTCTTCTATAATCCATCTAATTTCTTTTTAATTATTTGTATCAAATGAAACTGCTCACTTAAGCTGGGACAAATACTCTCTGCACAATAAAGCACCTTGTCAAATTTACTACTCCATTCGTCCAAAAAAAATAGAGGATAGTTATCATTTTTGGCCGTCCACAAAAATAGAGCATAATCATTTATGGAAAAATTCTTTCTTACTTTTTCTCCTTCTCTCTTACATTTTTTCTCCTTCTCTCTTACCCCACATTCCACTAACACTACTTCTCTTTTACATTTTTTCTCTTCTCTTTTACTTTACCAATTCTACATTAAAACTTGTGTCATATACACTTTGTTCTATTTTTTTGGACGGAACTCCTGCTAAACTCAGATTTATACAACCAAGATTTTTAAGCAACATGTATTTGCTCACAAAATGATAATCTTTCTATCAATAACAAATGTTATACTTTCCTTTTTAGTTTGTCGCAAAAAATATATCACATTTTCTTTGTTAGAAAACAATATCACCTAAAATCTCATGTCAATTCCCAAGTATGTCATCTGTTCGACGGAGGAAGTACTAATATTAGTACTAGTAGTATTATTTTGAAATAAACTTACAATATACAATTTCAATTTTAGTATTGAAGTCTAATTTTATGGGAGTACTTGCCACATAATTGAGGTTGGGACATGTGTTTGAAATCATCCTCAGCTCCACACGTCCTATTAATTGTTTTATCCTATGTTTGTTTTCATATTAACTAGTGTCATCCACGTGCGATGCACAGCTCAATATATTTTCTTCCAAATTGTATATAATATCAAATTATTATGCATCATAAATATGAAATGAAAATTCATATATTATTAATAATCCATAAATATTAATTTAAATCTTTTAAATATAAACACAAAACTGGCAGACATACATAAACTATAATCTAAGATTGCACTGATGAGGTACTTCCTAGTCGAGCTTCATTTCATTGCAATATAGTGACCCTATACGCCAAAAACCCAAACCCTGAAATCTAAATCCTAAACCCTTAACTTTAAAATATATTCATCATGACCAACAAATTATCAATAAAATTCTCCCTTCATATTCTTGCTATATTTATGTTAGAATTGTCTTAAATAAATTGACAATCATCAATTTTAATGTTTAAGATTTGACATGCCAAAATCATTTATGTTATTTTCCTTTAAAACCATTTTATTTTTTTCAATTTTTATTAAAGAATTCATAATGTTATAAAGTAAGCATCATCTAGATTATATTTTTCTAATGTCCATTTATTAAAGAAATACACTTTTAATTATTCGATGCAATTATGGACGAAAGTTATAAAACTGCATTGTTTTGACTTGCGTTTTTTTTCTTTTCTTTTTTTCATCTTATAGTGTATATTTATTAAAAAAACAATAGAAAGTATTTTAAAAATTGGAGTATGAAATAATGATATTTTGAAGAAAACATTTAGTCATCACAAGTCAATACTAAAAAAAATGATTTAGTTTTAATTAATTCATGAACAAATAAAAATACAAAAACAATATTGTGTTGTTAAAAACTCAACCAAGATTTTTAATAAGTGTTCCAAAATTATTGCTTTTTATAACTAAAATTTATCGTTACCCGCTAGTTTATTTTTATTTGAGTGAAATATTATTTCAAAGATTGTTTATTTAATATACGTCATTGTATAACGTTTTATTATTTTTAGATTTTTTCCGATCATTCTTGAACTTGTAAACACATTCAAGTTTATAGATAGTTTTTAATTATATAGTAATAGATTCTCTTAAGGATAGATAAAAGAAAAAAGTATTCTAAATTTATATTCCATTTTTGAGTTAAAATAAGTATAATCTCATTAAAAACAATAGACTTGAGTATTATAATTTCATATTACGATTTACAACTATTATATTCCATTTTAAGTATTGTGTTTCTAAATAAATACATAAAAAAATTAAATATTACGACTTACAACGATTTCATATTACGGTTTCGAACTATTCTATTCCATTTAAAGTATTGTGTTTTTAAATAAATACATAAAAATATACATATTAAAAAGGAAGAAAAATATGGTAAAAATGTGTACCGTAAATCGTAATTATCAAGGTGACTCATTTTAAAGGCCCACTTTAATCTAGTAAAGTTTAAATAAACATAGTGTTACTAATATTTACCATAATGCGCTGATTATTATTCTTATCTCGTATCTGTGGTCTTCACTCCCCTTTTACACGGCCCTCTTCACTCATTCATGGAAGATTACCGTTGCTTCTCACCATACAATCGCGCGCTTTTTTCGTTGTTGATTTTCAATGGAGATTTTTCGGTTAGTAGTTAGCTATTTGGATGTTGTCGGGGGCGCCTCCATCCTCTTCATGCTTTATCTTCTGAAATTTCTGGTAAGCACTCCATCTTCTTCGGAGTAGCGTCCATATTCTTTGTTCTCCAGCGACGCTTTATAGAATATTCACTATCAAATCGTCAGGAATTTTGGTACATAGAATGAAGAATGAGTATATTTATATATGATTGGGTGGTGTTATGAATTAATTTAATTAAAAGACTCTTTGTTTCTAATTCTCAACTCTTTATTTTCATATTTATTGTTATAATTAAAAACGGCTGAATTGAATAAATAATTTTAAATTAATAGAGAAGTGTAACTGCTGTCGTTATATATGAAACTAATACAATTATCCAAATGATGATTTGGAAACGCCATAATGTATATAATTATAATAATATATTATAATTGTAACCGCCATAATTTATTACCATGTATGTTTATGAAAATAAAAGAATTGTTCAACGGAAGGCAACGTCTATAGTCTATACTATAGTTTTTATTCTTAAATGTCTAGATTATAGTATCTAAATTATATATTTAAGCTTGAACGGTAATTCTATAAATACCCTCAAAACTCCCCAATCAGTCTTTACCCAAATATTAATATACAATATCACAGCCATATATTAGTTGTCGACGACTCGACTGGGATTATATTGGTTAAAAGTGGACAGTTTGAAGCTAGAAATCATTTTCAAATTTCCACTGTAATAAATCAAGACAAAATTTTAGTTTAAATCAAGATTTTTTTATTTTTTATTTGGCGTTACTGTGTTGTTTGGATAATTTGACTGCAATATTTTTTTATTAATCTAATTAAAAAAATTTCTAACTTGAAATATTTCGGATTTCTTTATTGCAGCAAAACTGAATTTGTGTGTGATCTTGTCAGCCAAATCACTAATATAATCACATTCAGATACCGTTATTTTGGCGTATAAAATATATAAATGAATGTATTATGATTCTGTCTAGAAAAATAATCTGATTCCTTTAATTTTAAATTTATGCGTTTATTACAATTTTTAATCAAACTGGGAAAGTAATCAGAATCCGAGAACAAAGAAAGTTAGTACAACTTTCTAGGATTCTGAATCCTAACTTTTCTTAGGTATTATTTTTCTCAGTTTTAGGATTCTTACATATTTAAGCAATATAGTATAGTTTTAATAATAATAATAATAATAATAATAATATAATGATAAATAATAATAATAATAATAACAATTACAATGTTTAAAAAATAATTTAAAATTATAAATCATACTTAATTTCACTATAATAAATACTATAATTAAAATTATCATAATTATATTTATATTTTATAATAATTCATAATAGTAAAAATAATTTATTAAATAATTAAAATATAATTATAATATAAATCTTATAATAAATAATAACTATTAGTATATTTTATAAATTAATAATTAATCAATAAAGTCATAGTGCAATTTTAATTTATAAAATTTATTCAATTATAATATTCATAATTATTATAATTATAATATAATAATTATTATATTTATTATTATAATAAATGAGTATTATAATACTCCATATAACTATAATTATAATTATAATTATAATTATATTATTATATATTACGATGGATAATCCATATTTAAACTATCCATCGTAATAATAAATATAATTATGTAATTATTATTATTTGTAATTAATAATTTATTTAAAATTTTGCAATATTTTCTTTTTTATAAATAAAAAAATAATAAGTATATTTTTAGTTTGATGTTTAAATTAAATATAAATTTAAAATCTTGATATTTTCCAAACACAGGAAAGTAAACTTACTAGAAATCATATTCCTGGGATTCATTTTCCCAGGAATCATTTTCCTTGCCAATTTTACTTTTCCGCCAAGCAAACATGGCCTTAATGAATTTGTATGATATATGGGGCGCATTCACTTAGAAAAATTTAATGTATGTCACGTTTAGCTGGACTAAGAGGATTGCTAATTAATGAATATATTTCTTTAGAACTAAAATAATCAAAATTTAATTATTATGGATTTACCATAACTATTATGTGTGGTAAAAAAATCATTCCGATAGAATTAGTTTGTAAGTCGCAATATATACGGTCCAAATTTTATCACTTTAAACATTAGGTGTTAATAATTCAAAAGCAATAAATTACTTTTTACAGAAAATTATTGCGTGACTACATTAAATACTTTAATATCCACTGGTGAAAATACGTGACAAAGTTTGGCACAATGAAGGCCTCGAAAATTCGTATGGTTTTGATTGAATATAGATATAGCTTTTTATTTATGGATTGTTTTTTCCAATTGCCATGGTACATGTCTCACTTGATTTTGATTTTAAATTTAGTGGTGATTTTTTATATTTTGTCAATTTCTATTATTGATTGTGGGACCAACATAATCTTCTTATATTTGTATAGAATCAATTAGTACGATAATTTTGTATTGACATTACGAAGAAAAATCAAATAATAATGACTGTTATACTTTCAAATAGAAATAGTGAAATACTATTCATCATCATCGTTATATAAGAATTTAGAAATATACGAAACTAATAAATAATATCAATAATAGGACTGCAAAATACTCTTCATTGTTAAAAAATTAGTACTATTAAAAAAAACATGTTTTTTTTTTTGTTTTAAAATACAATTCGAACACCAAAACCCATATTTTGATTTTGAAGGAAAAGAAGTCTGATTCTATCTTAAAAATTGAAATATCCAAATCGAAATATGATCTGATTCGATTCAATTATTCAAATTATAAATATTTTACTCATATATGATGCATTAAAATACATTTTTGAAGTGTAGTTTTTCATTAAAAATAATTTCATTTTCGAACTTTGTTAGTGGGTTTTGACAGCTGAAAATGTAATAAATTTGACAACGCCCTCTCATAAAACCAAGTGTCACGTTATAGTGTAATGTCTATTGTCTCATCCAAGAAAAAATGGTGAGCTACAAAATCACACGTTTCGATTTGCTTTCTGCATTTGATTCCATTAAACAGTGAAATCGACAAAAATAAAGTGGGGAAAGGACATCGATATTTTGTAGTTGGAAAATAAATTTTGTTCAACCACCTGCTTCATTTCAAACCAGTAATTTTTATGAGTAGAAACAAATTATTACATAATTGTTTACTCATTTTCTTATGGAAATAATAAATAACATAGAAAATAAAATTTACTACCTCGTCCACCAAAATTTGTCCCATTTTTTTATTTTCGTCCGTCCCCAAAATTTGTCCCATTTCACTTTTACCATTTTTTATAGTGGACCCATATTCCACTAACTCATTTCTACTCATATTTTATTATAAAACTAATATATAAAAGTAGGACTCACAATCCACTAACTTTTTTAATTCACCTTCTATTACATTTCTTAAAACTCGTGCCGGATCAAAGTGGGACAAATTTTGGTAGGCGGAGATAATATGAAAAAAAGGGAAAAATGCATTTATTAAAATAAAAAAGTTTCACTTTCCAGTTTGTAGGACCCCACCTCTTATATAATCCATATCATAACCTAAACCATAATATCAAAACTTTTTTTATTTGGAAAAAAGACAAATAATCTCTGGTGGTTGGTTATTTAATTTGGTTGAGTGCAAAACTTTATACACATTGTAACAAAAAGAAATTAGTCACTTCTTTTTAATCATGTGACAATACTACTACTTTCTTCTACTGCTATTAAAAAGACAATACTCCTACTTGCTACTTTTCCCAATTATCTTCTTCCCTTCCAAGTTCCAAGTTAAATCGATTCATATTTATCTTTCGAGATATTCTGAAGTCATTTTTTTTGGATGTTCAAAGTTATATCGATTCATAATTATCAGCATGTTTACTACTACACTATTCTCTTAGCAAGAATATTCTTTCGAGATGTTCTGAAGTACTTTTTCGAGATGTTTCAAAGTTAATCGAATTCATATTAGTAATTTTGATCTTTTGGAACTTATAAACATGTTTATTCTTTTAGCAAAAACTAAATCCAAAACACATATACTCCGCCTAACATGTCGAAGATCGAAGATTCTAGTAACCATAGATAAGAAAAGAAACCACTATCGATCCTCTTTAAAAAAAACAATTTCTCATGCTCTAAATCCATTTCATTTCATTGCATCTTCATTCTTCAACATACAAATGAGAAATCTAACACCACCACCAAAAAAAAGGTGCTCCATTTTGGAACCATTCTCCAAATACTTTTTCAGGGCTTATATCTAAAACAAACAGCCCTGAAATCATAGGAATATTACATATGAAAAACATATTTACACCTCCAAACAAAACATGACAAAACTATATTAAAAAACACACATAAATATCATTCCCAAATCTTGACAAAACCCTATGCAGCAACCATGGCATTGCCTTCCTTGAGCTCAACCTTGCTAAAAGAGGTCGATTTCGCAGCTCCATCCATCGCTCGCACCTCCAAATCCTTAGATATTAGATCCATCGATGCCAATGCCACGAGCTCCTTCTCCTCCAAACCCTTAGCCGGGGCGAGGGAGCATCGTTCCTTTCCATACTTCGCCAACGCATCCTTGAATTTCTTGATCTACACACAACAAACAATCACAACCGCGAGTCAAAATCCACAACAAACAATCACAAACGATGCAATTCTCGATCCAATTCAATCGGATAAATCGCTTACGGTTGCATTGGTGCAGCTGAAGCTACACACTTTCCCATCTGCACCTCTGTAGAATCTGAAGAAAGGCAAGACATGAACATGGAGGGCATAGCACATGGGCTTGTGCTCTTCATAATTCACAGTGAGGAAAATGGTGTTAGGGTTTGATTCAGCAAGCTGACAGATCTGCCCACACATACATACACAACAAATCAAAATCAAGAAACAACTATTGAAGTAAAAATCCAATCTTGATTTTAAAAAACCCCCCAAATTCTCACCTTTGGATGCAAAGCTTTACACCCTCCACAGCCAGGAGAGAAGAAATTCAGAACAACCAATCTATCACCAGCATTCCTCAAACCCTCCACCAATTCTTGAGCTGATTCAATCTCAATCACATTAGGCTGCAGAGATTTCTCCCACCATTTTTGAGTTTTCGGAAATGAAATTGCTCCCTGTGCCTTCACATTTAACAACACATCACTATCAAAAACATGAAATCCCAAATTTGGGGGTTTCTAAATCATCCCAAATCAAAGCTTGAAAACAGATACTCACATAAACAGGGTCCAAATTTGGGGCTTTGTTGCTCCAATTGGCGACGAAGCCTCTCTGATCTGGGAAATCGAGAGTGTTCCCCCAAATTTCCTTCGAATTAGGGTTCCTCAGCTGGAAACCCCCAATCGAGGACCCTTTCTCTCGATTGCCCACGATCAGGCTGCTTGAGCCAGAAACAGAGAAGGCAGCTGGTAGACACGACATGATTTTTCACCGATTTTTAACGAAATCGAAACTAGAAAAACAAATACCATGAAACGAAACAGAAAACCCACAAAAATAAATCTTTTTTTGTGGATGAAGAACCCTCAATTTTCTTGTTTACAATCAAGAATAAATCATATAAGAACTTGCGCTCAAAGAGGCGCTTCAAGGAATAGGAGGAATTCGATTTATGGTTTTCTTCTTGTGATTGTTTCTCTTGTTAGAGAGAGAAGGGTTGGGATTAATTGAAAGGGGTTTGAGATTTTGAAGCTTGGGAAATACAGAAGCGTGAATTGAAGGAATTGAGCTACAAATAGTGAAGACACAGAGAGAGAGAGAATGGATAAAATGAAAAAAAAATGTTTATCCAAAATTAAAATGTTCCCTTTTTAGTCTATAATATTTTTTTAACTTAAGAATAATTTCCTGTAATTTAATAATCGGATAAAACTATTTTTAATTTCGTTATGATTATTGTTGATTGGATTAAACTATAGTATTTTAAATGGATTAATTGAATTCGGGTAAATAGCCAATATGCATTCTAAACGGATTATTTGAATTATGGTGGATTAATTGTCAAATTTTAGTTCGTTTTACCTTTTTTTCAAAATTGAATTATAAATAACAAGGTTTGTAATATTTGCAGTTCGTTCACACTTCAAAATCTGAATTATCAATTACTCCACACAATTAGTAATTTTTGCAATTTTCTTGTTCGTGTCATTTTGGTGAAATACACAATGATTACGCCGCAGTTGAAATGTTATTATGAATGGCAGCAAGACCACATTTATCGGTAACCATTCAACCCAATCCAACCATTCACTTTTTTAATATTTGATTCATTTCTATTTCCTCCCCATCATCTTTCACATCATCAATATTCGTCCAACCAACTACACCTATTTTCATGATTTATCAATGACCACCCAACCACACTATTATACATTTATTTTTATATCATTTTTAAATAATAATATTATTACATGAATATTTATTATTGATGTTTTGGGAAGGATTGAAATTTAGGGAATCGGAGAATATCTCATCATACTCCATAGTTAACAACAAACGAAACAAAAAAATTATGAAATTGTATCAAACAAGGAGGATTATAGGGGGAGAAAAGATGATTTTTTTTTATGCAAAACTATAGCAAATGTGGTCTCTATTTATAGAGGAAGAAAAATTATGAATTTTGATATAATTTTTATAATTTTAATATAATATATTAAAGATATATAAATTTTAAAAAAATATATATATTAACCAATGAGATGATGCCATTTGGCACAATCACATTGGATGATGGAAGGGAGACCGCATGGTTGGTGTTTGGGTTGGAAGAGACCACGGTCGGTTGGGATTGAGGTATTTTATTCCATTTTTTCTTTTTCTTTTTTAAATATTGGGTGTGGTGGCGGTCAACCACCCCACCGATAAACGTGGTCTAAAGGTTTGTGTTAAAATGACAATCCCTTTTAAAGTGACATTGTGACACTACGTATCCAGCAATATTATAAACGCTACACAACAACAGTATAAACGCTATCTATCGTATTGGATATTGTTGGGCGAGAAAAAATTGATGGTATAGCGTGGTGGATATTGCTGGCCGAAAAATTTAGCCTTGAGCATTTTTTATAATTACCACATAATAATTGATTATTCGTCCACGTGTATAAATGATTGACTAGAAATAGTGGTACGGTGTTACTTTTGTCATCGTGAATTTTGTTAGGAAATATACGAATGAGAACATTACGAAACATACAAATTTCAAAAATTGATTTCTTTACTAACTTATTTGAAAATTTGATCTTATATAATCTCGTTTCTAAGTTTTGACTCATTCCAAATCAACGTCAAAATTTGCTAGCTCTAAAAACAATCTGCTTTTGTTTTAGTAGAAAATTCTTTAGAATTGATTAATTAATCACCCAACACCGGAAATTTATCCAGAAGGAATAATTTTACTAATTATAAAATGTAATAATCTAATCTCCATTTAGAATAGAACGGCAATGTAGTTAGTTAATGGGACTTTCTTTTTAATTCAAACCAGAAATTTGTTATTAGAAATTTAATTTTCGGATAATTTGTTAATCAAATCAGAAATTTAATTTGCGGATGATTTGTTATTAATACAAAGTGGATAAGAATTGCAGGTTTGTGTAATTATGCAGCTTTGGAATATGTATAAAATTATCATCAAATTTTTGGTTATGATTTCTGTGGTCCGTTGTAAATTTTAATCGTTCTTTATACATCATTATTAAATGGAGTTTCCAAATTGCAATTAATAGTAAATTGACTTTAATAGAGTTAATATAAAATGCTAATTAAGTAGTCAATTAAAATAACATTAAATGTGAAAAACATTAAATTTAACTTTAAATTCGACTACAATTCATTCCAGCAAAATTTTGAATGAAATTGAGAAGAAAATTAAGCAATAAATTATAACAACCAGCTACTTAAAAGTTGGCTAAAATACAACAGGAAGTACTAACTGTAGTATTTATATTAAACTTAAAATACCTTTATCATTCCAATTTTAACTTTAAAATACCGTTTTAATCTTTTGTTTCAATCTTTCTATTGTTTATTCCATTTGCTTCTCAACCAATTTCACCACAGCTTGCATACATATGAATGAATGAGTTGTTCGATGCGACAAGAATCAGCTTCTTGCAGCAAGGAATTCCATTCCACTCTGCCATTTCATCGAACACCTTCTTCGCTTCAATAACTCCATCTCACCCCACCATTCTTAACATAAAAATCAATCAAACTGCTCTAGAACGAAATCCGCTCTTCAAAACCTTCACGATCACCTGCATTCCGCGGATGATTTGGTCGAACAGGTGATGGGCGATGGGGAAAGAGTTGTGGGCCGTGTAAAGGGCCAATAAATTAACGAGAAGGAATCCGTAGCCCTTGTAAGCCCATTTAGCCCAAAAAGCACCAAACTTTGATTTTAAAAGCCCATTTAATTTAGCCCAAAATAAATGTAGAATTTACAACATAAAAAATAAAAAAGTGGCCCATGCAGGTCTCGAACCTGCGACCTTGGCGTTATTAGCACCACGCTCTAACCAACTGAGCTAATGGGCCCCTTGTACAAAACTATAAAGATTACTATATAAAACTAGTGATGACAAACACTGAAAAATCAACGTCACATCTTATTGAAGGGGATGTATTCAATATATGCACTTTTAACAAATGAAACTAAATTAACAAGTCAACCCCATTTCCTCCATAACTTACACCCAAAACCACAAAGGCATATTTTTTTTATCAATAAAGATAAAAGATAAGGCATATCATTTCCCATAATTGATAAATGGAGTATCATTTATCAATCCAAAACTCTATTAAATTTGTTATTTGGAATTGTCGTCTATCTCTTGACTTGACAACCACTTTTCAATTATTTGTGATAGTGGATTTTTGGTTAACTTTTGTTCTTCGTGTGCTATTAACTGGCAGTAAGATCCATCGCACCACCTCTGCCTTCAATGCAGACAAAGACATTTTTCACTGATTTTTATAATAAGTATCATTGGCTCTCATGATTTAAACATCATTCGATTCATGTGCTATATATCATAGAATCCAACATAAAATTCCATTAAATTTGACTATTAGAGTTTACGCTAATTCCATGGTCCGACAACTCCTTCCCAACTATTTGTGGTTAACTTTCGTCCTTCACCCGTTATCAATTGTCAATTGTACTGTATCACCGCATCTGCCTTCTACAATGAACTTTTTTCACAATACTCACCCACGAGTTCGATTTACCAAATCCACCCTCACCACCATCCAAATGCACCCCTCATTGTCACGACGACCCAATTGTACCCAAGTGGAAAATACACCAAAAAAGAAAAGCCAAAAGAATATCTAGTAACGTGATTGAATCAACATAAATATAATTCATTCTATTTAAAAAAAAAAAAAAAAACAATTTTTGTGGATACAAATATAGATGGCCAATGAGAGTTGCAAAAGGGGCCTTTGGACCCCACCAAGAAAAATCGAAATGTTCTGTCGAGTCTATCTTGATTCAAAATCACAGCTCATCCACCTTTAGTTAGATCTCTCCGCTGACGTGGCATTTTTCTATCTCTTTAATCGATATAATATCTTCCCTTTCCACTTTTTCCTCATCCAGCCTCTCCTAGCCCTCCACGTCATCCATTTCCCTAACCTGCGCCGAATGCGCTCGATCTCCGCCCTCCATTTCACGCGATCAACGATCCGCGCATTTTAGCAGCCACCACTACAGAATTGGAGAAGAAAAAGCGCTATTAAAATATCTTTTTCTCTCTCCCCTTTTTCGGCACTTTATTCTGAGCTTTTCTGCTACAAGCGAAGGAAATTCATTCACTGGATAGAAATAGATAGATACAGGTTTTGATAGGTGGTGTGCTAAAGTGCGCCGGGGCGGCTCGGGTAATTAACCGTTGGATTCGGAGTTTCCTATTTCAGCTGCTCCCTGTGATGATTGATTGCCGTTTATGGAAATCGGGGATTGTCAATTGGCTGATTGATGATTTGATTTGACGCTGTTGGCGCAGCTGCTGCCTAATTGATATTGAGCTGAGTTCTGTGGTTTGGTTTGTGGTGTGGTGATGATCTGGAGGAATGGATGTTTGTGGTGTATTTTGGCGGTGAATTGGATTGGATTGGAGTGTTTTTGATCGATTTGGGGAGGTTTTTGAGGTGTGAGAATGGAGTTTGTGTAGAGCTGATTGGTTTTGGGGGTCAATTTGGAACCCTAGTTAGTGATTGAGATTAGTTTTGGAGGCTGAGGAGTGAGGAGAGTGATGGAGAAGAGTGAGATAGCGAAGGCCGGGGACGGGTTTATTGATCGGAGTAAAGTGAGGATTTTGCTTTGTGATAATGATGTGAGGAGTTCTGAGGAGGTTTTCACACTTTTGTGTAGATGTTCTTATCAAGGTTTTGATTTGCTATTCCTCTTCTTGATTTGGAATTCATTGATTTTGAGTGTTGATTGAAGTTGCTTTTATTTATGGTTAGTTAGTTATTTGTTATGTGGATGAATTCTTGTTGTAAATATGTGTATGTTTGATTAGTTATTTGTTATATTGATGATTCTTGTTTGCAATATGTGTGCTTTAGTCATGTATGTACTTATGCTATTTGTTTATGAAATAGTTGTGAAGTTTTTAGTGATCTGTAGTTGTGATACTGATGTTTCATGGATCGAAAAGATTAAGGAAGCTGGAGTTTACTGTTGATCTTTACCATGGTAATTATTCTATTATAGAAAATAGGCTTAATTGCCGATATGTATGATATATGTTCATTCGAGATGTAGGTTGCTCTAAGCTGACGTGCTCTAAGTTACATATCCGAAAGATTTTAATTAATCACAGAATTCAATGAATTAAGTCAACTGGCTTCCTTAAGTTTCGGTACTTCAGTAAGGTTTCCTGAGGATCGGCTGGAATCTGGATCACCACTTAAACATGAGTCCAGCCGTTGGCTATCTCAACCTTGCAGAACTCCTCCTCACTTGTATCACTTTATCTTTGTCATGGCAGTTCACATGAAAAATATTGGAGTTGTTTACTTAAGAACTTGTTCTAATTAACTTTTACATCATTTGTCACTTAATCAGTTGATGAAGCTATAGGAGTTCATTCAACTCTGTATATATGCAGTACTGTCCATCTCTAAAGTAAGTTGCTTTAGTACTACATTTTGGAAATATTCTCAATCATATAAGTATGTCGTAAGGGTTTCTGTTCTTTTTTCTCATCTATAAAGTTCGCATCACACGCGCTAACAGATGTCTAAATTAGATTCATGTTCTTTCAAGTTCCGAATCTGTATGCTGTCCGCTTTCTACTCCTGCTGGTGATTTTGGGTAGTACGTACACTAACAAATACGTTTTTGATTTGGTGATGGTTTGAGAACTGAGAAAAAAGGATCTAGTTATTGATTCTGGAAAGTTGATTTGAGTTTTATTCTTTTAATGCATTCAACCATTTATGGAGTTTTGGTGCTGAATGTAATGGATCTTTCTTTTCAGTGACTACCGTAAAGTCGCCAAGACAGGTAATCGATGCACTGAATGCAGAGGGGCCTGATATAGATATCATTCTTTCTGAGGTAGAGCTTCCAATGTCTAAAGGACTGAAAATGTTAAAGTACATTACGAGGGACAAAGAGTTGCGACGAATTCCTGTGATAAGTAAGTATCCACTTTATTTGATTATGAATATTTGAATTTAATTTAATTATTTTTCTGCATGCGTTTTGTTAGTGATGTCCGCTCAAGATGAGGTCCCTCTCGTTGTCAAGTGCCTCAAATTTGGAGCAGCCGACTATCTAGTGAAGCCATTACGTACAAATGAGCTGTTGAACTTGTGGACTCACATGTGGAGAAGAAGGAGAATGGTACGTACTATCTACTTTGCATGACGTGGTTATCATTTAATTTAATATTTTCAAAAAGGCATATATTGAATAAATCAATCGTAAATTCTAAGTTGTTACCCTCTTGGCCCATGATGGGTCTCCACCGGCTACAGCCACTTCTTCTTAGTTGCACCCTTGGCAAACACCAGTTACCTTTAACTGACTAGCCGAATAAACTGATAGATAAATGGTTATTAACTACGGAGTATAAATTACATCATGCAAACCATACCTCCTTTTCGCACCCAGGCTACCTCTAAGCCAGGGGTCGTAGTCCTATTGTCAAACTTTGTATGCAGAGTGTTGCGTGTATATATATTTTGTTTACTTTGACAGAGTACATTAGCCATATATTCCCTAAGGTTTTAGTATATATACAATTGTTGCAATTGCATCCGTCTAACTTTCCTATCTTCAGCTTGGACTTGTGGAGAAGAACATCATAAGTTATGATTTTGATCTGGTGGTGTCAGACCACAGTGATGACGCTAACACCAATAGCACTACCTTATTTTCGGATGACACAGATGACAACTCTCGAAAGAGTACTAACCCAGAGATGTGTGTCTCAACTCACCAAGAAAATGAGGTGAGGTTAATTTAATGTACTGAAGAATCTGAAAGCACCCCTAAAGTGTGCCTGTATTTGACTTGTCTTTGCATCTATATTTTCAGATAAATACCACCACAGTTGTTCCTATAGCTACTGCAGATGAGACTCGTCGGGAGTGTCAGCCTGATGTGCCAGGAATAAGTGACAGGCGTACATATGAAATGAGGATAGGTAAATTAATCACAAGATTTAATCATTTTTTTACTACTAAAAGCTGCTAATCTTGTGCATGTCTGTCTATGTGTGTATATTTGAAGAATGAAGTTGAAACTGTTTTTTTTATTGGCTTAGTTGCGCATGATTTCTGTGACTGTTAACTAAAAGCTCGAAGCATGAATCGAATAGCTGAAGTGCATTTACATGCTAGAGAATTGTAATTTTGAGTTTCTCTGATAGTTTTCACAGCAAAGTTAGCATATGAGTCATCATTCATTGATTTCTTCCAGGTGCTGTATTTTAGATTCTTCTCAGTTAGTTCTTGAATTTCCTACTGAAATTTGAAAGATTAAGGCTTGATCTAAGCAAGCTTTTGTTAAGTGTGCTTTTAAATTGTTTCAGGACAAATTTTACCTTTTTTAAAGAAGAGCGAATTGAAGATAGGCGAATCTTCAGCCTTTTTCACCTATGTCAAATCCAGCACATCCAAGAGCATCAACCACGCTGTTCCTGAAATTACAGCTCAACATGTGAGCTTCGTGGAGAATCACATACTGAACCGTGAAGTGGGTTCGAGCATTCAAGGAGAAAAAACTCGAGAGACCCCAGAAAACCCTTCACCACAAGATGACCAACCAAGCAGTAACAGTGCTCCCGAATCTTCTGTTATGGACAGGTCAAGCACTCCTCCTAATGAGCATATGCATTTAGGAAATGATTCTCCTAATGATGTGACGGCTGCTTATAACCAGACCCCATATCCTTATTACATGCCCGGGGTGATGAATCAAGTGCCGATGTCATCAGCATCTATGTATCCCAAGAACCTCCCCGATACAAGCAACCATGCCAATTCTGCTTTGATTCCTCAGTACAGTCATGTTCCACACTGTCCTCCTCACATCCCGGGAATGGCACCTTATCCGTACTACCCGTTTGGCTTATGCCCACATCCAGGTCAAATGCCTGGTCCACATCCATGGACATCATTTGGGAATTCTACGTTCAGTGAAGTGAAGTTAAGTAAAGTTGATCATAGAGAGGCAGCACTGTTGAAGTTCAGGCAAAAACGGAAGGAAAGATGCTTTGACAAGAAGATCAGATACGTGAACAGGAAAAAGCTAGCTGAACGTAGACCTCGTATAAGGGGCCAGTTTGTGAGGAAGGTAAATGGCATTAACGTGGATCTTAATGGCCAACCTGCTCTAACCGAAGATGATGAGGGAGAAGAGGAAGAGTACGATGAGGAAGATCAAACTGCCAATATGCAAATTTGACACGAAGATGGCGCGTCCATGTGATTCATTACCAAATGATTCTGCATTCATCTTTGAGATCAGCTAGGTGTGATCATTAAAGATAATATCTCAGGATACAAAGGTAGGTATGTAGAGCTATTCATGGGGGTTCTCATCGGGGCCAGGCAGACGAGACGATTCGTGGAATTCAGCAAGTTCTCTAACTAGGCCAAAGAGGGAAAAGGTAAATTTAGATATATAGATTGATTTCCATCTGTGACAACTACTCATGACATGATCCATTTCTACGACGGCAATTTATGCCTTCTCTTTTACATGACTTGTGTCTAATCGAACAAAATTTGTGCTGTATTTGTTTGCTGTATATGTTTTGATGTTGTTAGGGAATAAGATATTCTTAGAGTAGAGAGGTACTTATACTTGTTGTAATATTGATAACTATCAATCATTTTGCAATTTTCACACTTCTTTCAAACATTTCTGCGACTACTCCACCTCTTGACGTGTGGCAATTTTGATATCAACAATTTTCCAGCTTTGAAACATCAATTTTTCCCAAAAAAAGTATCCCTCAAAACTGCTACGAATCAAAAAAATGAAGTCGTATTGAAACGTTATAGTATAAGCGACATCAAAATTGCAAAATGAGTCGTATCGATTTATTTGAGATTCAAACAACTCAAGGATGACAAATGCAAATCATGTGGCATAGAGATTGTATCCAAAACAACGGAATCAAATTCCAGTTATGAAGACGAGCGGCGGGTCAGCTTGAAGTAGAGAATAACGACTATGACAATTACCAAGAGTGCGATGATAGTGCCGATGATCCATTTGTTCCTGCTCATCCTTCTCGACATGTTGGTCAGAATTTTTTTGCTCCGGCCGATGTTATCATCCACCGCATGAAGCTGCAAAAAGGGGTCGTAAAATTGTAATGCACTAACAGTTTCACCAGAACGAGGTTGGCAAGGCAAGAACACAAGGCGTACGTTGTTATGTGCATGCAGTAGGGATTGCCGTTGCTGGTGGAGATCATGAAGAATCGAGACTCCAAGCTCTTCAGTTTCAAGCATTGTTTTACGACCTTCCCTGATCCTGTCGCTCGACTTACCTAATTTTTCAGTTGACATCAGCAGCCTTGCTCGTTGATCTGCTGATGCCTATTTAATTCAACATCAAATTCAATACCAGTATATTAGATAATTTATGGGGGGAAGAAACCAAACAAGTATGAAACATGATTCATTTTTAGGACAAATAAAGCCACAATACTAAAAGAGATATGGAAGAATCAGTACCGTCGCCATACTTGATTCCATCAAGTCATCCCGAGCTGCTTGGTTGGCATTACCCGATGCGATCCTCTTCACTTCTGATTTCAAATTGTTCAAGTCTGTTTTGTACTCTCTCAACTTGACAAGAAGTGTAGCTTTCACACCTGGCGGCAAGCTCCTAGCTTCTAGATCCATTTTACGTATCTTGGATGTTTAAGTACAAGTTGGATGTTAGTATAGAGTCTAAAGGCATAAGAATCAGCCGTAATTCATGTGTGTGTCGGTAAGCCAGTTACCAGTGCCTCGGCATCTTCTAATCCTCCTGCAACTTCGGATACCTTCTGTTTCTTTTGTTCTGCCAATGGGAAAGTTCCACCAATATCAGCAGCAAATGGAAGTAAAAATAAATTACATGCTTTAAGGGATTAAGGAACTATATGAACTCATCATCCATAAATTGATGGCTGATTGTTTCTGTCACAGTTTCTAAGTTATATAAGATCTTAAAAGACGGCCTAGCAAGCAGATTTGTCTATCAAGAAAAATAAATACAAACAACTTAAAACGCTACATCTGCCAAACTATGAGGGAGATTTTATCCAGACTTTATAGACGTGCACTTGCAATTTATGGCATGAGTAACTCAGTCCTTGTAGCTTGAGATTATTGTCAACAAGCGGATTCAATTTTTGTCCCAAATACTATGATACAAATACAGAAATACGTAAATGGTACTTGAACTTTAACAAATATTAGAATCTTTTTGCAGCTATGATGCGGAAATAGACCAGCTTGTTCGAAAAAGAGCAATCTTCAGAAAATTGTAAATATGATATTTCCATATTTTCATCAACTGACATGTTAAGCGAAATCGAAAAATAGGCAAATGGATCTCCTCTCAACTTTCCTCTGGTCTACTATTGAACACTATAAAGAGACAATTTACAGGCATTCAAATTTTCATCCTCCTCCCCAATACCATCCCCCCCAGACACAGTCAAGAAACACCAAATCATCATAAGTCATAACCATACACACCTCAGAAAAATCAATCTTAAACACCATGCATCAATCAGCAATTTAAGTTTAAGTCTCATTCTGCCAAGAGAATATTATAGGATGAAGGTAGTAGGGATGCATAGTTAAATCGTCCATGTTAGATGCATCAAATGTGCAGCTAGATGGAAATCCAAATATGCATAAATTTAACAAGACACCATGCTAAAAATTTCAAATAACATACTGTTTAAAACATGAAATCGGACAGACTTCTATCCACACAAAAAATTCAAAACATACACAGCCAACATATGTTCATCAAATTATGAGTACCACCACGTTTAATGCTTCGATCCATTTTCTAACATTTCATAAATGATTCCAATGAGCTGCACATTACTCTATCAAACTGTCATCCTACATTCACCAAGAAGCAACAATTCCTTTCCTCAAAGAGACACACAGACATTAGATCATAATCATCACATAACAATCAAACTGACACTACTGAATGTATAAATCTCATAAGAAACTCAAAGCAGAACGAAATATTTTCGCCTCACCTCCATCGAGAACAGTAGCTGAAGTAACCTTTTTCGAAAGATTAGCAGATATCTCACAGTATTGCCGCTCATAACCCTCAAATACTTGACTCATCCTTTAACCCCTCAACAATTCCTGCAATCCACAACAACAATGCTCAATTCCAAAATTAATTAAATCAATCATCGCCACGGATATCCGATCAAATTTTAAATCATCAGCTGATTCTAGTTTCTCAAAATCATACACCACACTCATTCCGTCAACACCAACATCTACCAATTTAAATAGACATTTCAGCACTGATTCGATAAACAGAAGCTATTAATCACCGGAATTCAATGAAATTCGAGAATGTGAATTGTGAAATGAGGAGCGCTTGAATTTTGATCAATCGATACGATTTTTACCTTCAATTGCTCGGATCGGCGCCGGAAATTAACAGGCAATGATCGGAGAATGCACTCCGGAATGCGGTGAAAATTTGTCTAGAAACGGTTAAGGTTAATGGCCTTCGGAAAATTGTTTAAAACGATAATGGAGATTGAAGCTCAACTGAATCTAAGCCGTGGCGCCACGTCAGAATACGCAAAGACGAAAATACCCTCTTAACTCCACGTCGGATGTAGTATAAGTTAAATGATTTAATCTAATGTAAGAATTTAATTTCAATAATTTTTTTCTCTACAAGTTTTGTGTAACTACTATCATTAATTTGAAAATGATCAATTATATACTCATTTTTCAATTTTTTTTATAAAATCCAATATTTCCTAAAGTCTTATTTAGCTAATTTTTAGGACGTTATATTCAAAATACTAACGCGTTTTATAAAATAGAAATACAACTACGGAATTTATCAACTCTTAACTAAAATCACAATATAACACTATATAAAATTTTATGATAAAAATGAAAGCTTCACATTTGATGACATGATATCTTTTATGCTCGTCTATTTATTTTCAGAGAAAGTAAAATGTAATGTCACCAATTTAGTTATAACATTTCAAAGATCATAAATTTAGTGAAGTAATAATATTATTCATACAAAATACTTCATTGTTATTTTATATTAATAGTACAAAATATTTGAAATTTACATAAATTATAAAAAAAATATCAATTTGATTAATTCATCTATACTTCAACGATTCCACTTTTTGTATATATAACATGTTTTATTGTTATTTTATGTTGCTATAAAAATTTGATAGGTAAAGAGTTTACAATTTCATTTTGCACTAATAAATAAACCTGCATTTGGAAGGTCAAATACAAATTTGAATTTCGTAAAACCGTTAATATTTCCACAAATAGAAACAAAACAGGAAGATAAACATTCTTTTTTTAAAATTGAAGACGACGATGAATCAACAGAAATATCGACAATCAATATCTCAATCATTCACGAGCTTCTTCAACAATCCGCATCGCCATTTCTAGATTAGAGAATCACACCATTGTTGAAGCTGAATTCGCCATTCATTCCCTCTCACAATGGGCGCAGATCCCGCGCATTCCGCTCAGAAACGGAGCGCCACCGTTCTCCCCCAATCCGCCGCCGCCGCCCGGAACCGCCTCCCTCCGAAGGGGCGGAGCGCCGATCGAGCATTCAACAACCTCAAAATCACAATCCTCTGCGGCCTCGTCACCATCCTCGTCCTCCGCGGCACAATCGGCCTCAGCAACCTCGCCTCCTCCGACACCGACGCCGAGCGCCGATTCCTAATCGAAGAAACCGAGCGAATCGTCGCCGCCATCCGATCCGACGACGATTTACCCGATTCCGACGACTACGCCTCCCGAATTTCCCCCAATTCCAGCTCGGATCCCGTATTAGGCCCTAAAATCACGAATTGAGATGAGGATAAGAAGCTCTGGCGCCGCCGGAACCCTAAATTCCCTTACTCCGTCGACGGCCGCCCCAAAACCTACCTCGCCACCGCCTCGCCGCCGCGCCCGTGCGAGAGCGCCGCCGCCGACCACTACCTCCTCAAGTTTTTGAAAAACAAGGTCGACTACTGCCGGATCCACGGCATCGAGCTCGTCTACAACGCGGCGGAGCTGGACGGCGAAATGTCCGGCGGCGGCGGCTGGGCGAAGCTGCCGCTCATCCGCCGCCTCATGGTGGCGCACCCCGAGGCCGAGTGGATTTGGTGGATGGACAACGACGCCCTGTTTACGGACATGGTATTCGAGATCCCTTTCCACCGGTACCGAAACGCGAATCTCGTGGTACACGGCTACCAAGACATGCTCTTTAACGAGAAGTCGTGGATAGCCCTAAACACTGGCAGTTTCTTATTAAGAAACTGCCAGTGGTCGCTGGACTTGCTCGACGCCTGGGCCCAGATGGGGGGCAGGGGGCCGCCCCGCGAGGAGGCAGGGAAGATCCTGACGAGTTTCCTCAAGGGGCGGCCGGACTTCGAGGCGGACGACCAGTCCGCCCTGATATACCTGCTCGTCTCGCAGAGGGAGCGGTGGATGGAGAAGGTGTCGGTCGAGAGTTGGTACTTCCTCGGCGGGTTTTGGGAGGGGTTGGTGGACCGGTACGAGGAGATGGGGGAGAAGTACCGGCCGGGGTTCGGGGACGAGAGGTGGCCGTTGGTGACGCATTTCGTCGGGTGCCGGACGTGCGCGGGGACGGGGATTACTCGGGGGAGAGGTGCTTGAGGAGCATGGAGAGGGCTTTTAACTTCGCGGATAATCAAGTGTTGAATGAGCTTGGTTTTAGGCACCGGGGATTGGTGAGTCCTAATGTAAAGAGGATTAGGAATGAGAGTGTTACACAATTAGTGGACAATGTAGATAGATTTGGAATTAGAAATTCTTTGAGTGGGAAAAGAGGTTGACTAATTTACCTACCATTTTCGAACAAGTATTGGATCTGTTGTTGTAGTTTGTGGTGCAAATGTATATTTTTATTTCCAAATGGAGGGTGTGTTTATGTTGGAAACTTCACCACTTGTGGAAAATTTAAGGTGGATTAGAAGTGATTTTTTTAAAAATAGTAATTTCATAAAAAAAAAAAAATTCTAAATTTAAAAAGACGTAGCTTGATGTATACATATTCGAAAATAAATTATGCAAATCTGGGTGGCGATCGTAACATTTCCTGCCAACTCTACAAAATTCATACTAATTTTTTTGGCAATTTCTTGGAAGGTTCTCTTCATGCTACATGAAAGAATCAGTGTGAATGTTAGTGCTTTGTACGTGAAACATTTTAGTATCAACAATCTTGAAACATTATAGTCTCATGACATCCTCATGTAGCTGTAGTCGCAACACGGGCTGGATTAGAGGGCCGAACATACCTCTGATTAGTGGTCGGGCCAGATGTATACGTTTAGAGGAGGCTGTAGTCGCATTGCTAGTTGATCTAGCAATGGCCGTGCTCCAACTGTTCTCTTCTTTTCTTCGTTTTATTTACACCTTCGACACGTTCTCTACAGCCTAAACCTTCTTCTGAGCCTTCTTCCTTTCAACTTCGGCCTGCTGTATGTTTTCTTCGCAGGCTTTCTGGAATTGCTTCACAAAGTTCGAGAGGGTTGTAGTGACTGGATGCATCAAAACACACTGGCTCAGTAGCCTGAAATGTGGAGGTCGCACAAGAAAAAGAAAAGGGAAAAAAGGGCACGACTGTCCAACGTCGCTCAATTTTTTCTAGTACAACTTTTGATTAGGTTTCTGCTTTCTCTCTCCAATTAACCACATTAATCAATAACTCTTAAAATCCCGTGCCGACTAAGAAATGTGTCACCTTAGTCGGGACGGAGGGAGTACTATATAGGAGCTTTGTAGAGTGATAATAATGGACCACTACTTTTCTATAATACTCCCTCCGTCCTACTTTAGAAGTCTCATTTGAGTTAAACACGAGTTTTAACAAATGTGAAGAAAAGTGAATGAAAAGAGATAGTGAAATGTAGGTCATACTTTTATATATTAGTTTTATAATAAAATGCGAGGGGTAAAAAGTTAGTGGAATGTGGGGCCTATTTCCATTTATTGGAATATTCCAACCGAGACTCCTAAAGTGGGACGGAGGGAGTATGTCTATATTTTTTTTGCATGTGTCTTTATTTTATTTTTCTACAAAATGTAAGGATGTTTTTAGGGAAAATGTCGTGTTTGGGTATTTTTCGTATACTTTTTTCGAGAAAAAAAGGGGGATATTTTCAGTCACCTTGTTCGAGGGAGATTCGCTTAGGATCTTCACCGAAGTACATAGTCATTGCATCCATATTAATACCCTGCCAAGTGCCTCAACTACAGTGAGACAGAGAGAGTAAAATCTGTAACTGATATATATAATGTTTGTGTGAAAATTTTACTGCGTCATCAAATGTCTTCTTTACATCGGCCACTTCACTCTTAGCAGAAGCAACAAATTCCTTCAACGTCTGCCAAACAACAACATGAAAATTGGACAACCGGAAACTATTTTAGCATGTGGTACAAGATGCTCTAGAATTTGTACCTAGTGAAAAACTTCGGAGATAGGACCATCATCTTCCGAAGCATCCAATTCCTTCTCCACCTCCTCTAAACCCTTGGAGATGGATTTCATTTCTTCCGCCGACGGCTTTTGTTCAATCTGCGTAAAGAGAGGTCATATTCGATTTTCGAAAGGCGGGTGGATCATATGACAGAATATTGAAATATGAACTAAAATGAATAATGTTATCCATTAACAAGGCCCGACGATAAAATTACGGTCCTTAAACTACTCTGTCATGCTTGTTATAATGGAACAGAATGAGGGTGGAACGAAATGAAGATAATATGGAATGGAGATAGAAATTAAATGACAATTAGAAATTAAATAGAAGTAAGAATCATATTTCATTCTACCGTACCTTTGACAAAGGGCGTATATATACTACTAAGAAAATAAAGATAACAATTGCAATAACTACTAAATGTAACTATTCAAATAACTACCCTAGCCTGTCATTTAATCATCAAGCAATGATATCAACATAACTCAATTTAAGTACGTGTGGTTGAGATAAGAACCTTGGTGGAAGCTTCTAGATTAGGAAGATCCTTGTAAAAGTCTAGAAGGTCCGGATTCTTAGCGGCAAGGGCCTGTAAACAAAAATATTGGTAGGGCTCAAGGAAGAGAATGAGAAATAGTCTCACTTGTCGAAGACATAGATTTTAATATGAAATTAGTAAAGGAAAGAGGAAGAGAAAAATAAATAAAACTGAGAGAATGAATAAACAATTATGAGAAATTTTCCATGAATAAAAACAAAAGTAATTTTGGTAAACGGACCAAAATGAAAATATTAGTAGTGGAGGGTAGGATATTTAACAGAAAACATCTATATTGATACTCATAATTAACATCTATATTGATGCTCATAGTTATAATGCCCCATCCGTCCACTAAAATTAGTCTATTTACAACTTAATTAAACAATTATGGTCAACCATAATGTATCTCATTATCCACTAACACTATTTTCACTATTTTTTTTTCTTCTTACTTTATCAGTTACAAATTAAAACACGTGTCATCCCAAAGTCTACGCAGATACCTTACAAAGATAATGCATAAGTGTCATCCAGCTAGTGGTTGAACGCGTATCGGCCAGTTTCAAAAGACTATCCAGTTTGAATCCGACGGCGGCACCTATTTGCCGGAATTGAAATTGAAGACATTAATTAATTTCAGCAAAAACTTACTCTAAATATAATGCTTAGGAAAAATTTTAAGCAAAATTTACTAAATCCATAAATATAGATATACCTCTTGCAGTTCCCTCATTCAATGTATTTCCAAGAATTAATATTTTCTGCAAAATTTCTCTTAGTTTGCTGGAGTTGCGAATCTGAAGAAGCATGAGTGAGATGCTGTGAGGGTTCGTCGATGCACACCTGAACTCACTAGAATCCATATGTTTACCTCTTCACATGCCGAGTTTACAACAACCAAGTTTTTTCTGATATTAGAAAGCTGGGATCATGATAAATAAAATTAAATTAGAAGAAAAACATGGGAAAATTTGCACATATATTAAGTACTTCCTCCGTCCCAGACAAAGTGAACCATTTCTTTTCCTGCGACCGAGTTTTATGTAGTGTTGTCTTGTATGTTAAGTGAAATAATAATACATTATGAGAGATAATAAAGTAGAGAAATTGATATTTTCATATTTAGAAATGTGTCAATTTTGAATGAAACATTCTAAAAAAGAAATTGTGTCACTTTGAATGAGAACGAAAGGAGTACTTCTCGTAAGTTTGTTGAGTAGTAATCAAGACCTGAGAGTTGAATTGAATCTTGAAAACGAAAACGCGAAATTTAGCTTCCACTCGTGGTACCTTCATCAGTTCTAGGAAAAACTAAAACATGAAAAACTGTCACAGACAAATGCAGAAAAATATGTGTTTTAATTAGGAAAAATAAAACTTCATCAAACAAAGCACCATGAAAATTTTTAAATAAAATATTCCCCTTTTTCATTAGCATTGAAGCATTTCTTTTAGGGAAATGTAATTAAAGAATAAATATTTAGTAAATTAAGTTAGAATAAAATAGGTAAATAGTAAATTAAGTTAGAAAAAAAAATAAAAATAAATCATCAGTGAGACAACCCAAAAAAGAATAAGACGAACCTGTTTACTCTTTCCCAACATCTCTAGATCACCTGCGTATGCCTAAAAGAAATAATGCTAAATCAATGAAAGTGTAAGGGCTTCACTCACCACAGTTATTACAAATTCAAAGTTATTGTCTTTCAATATTTTACCTTGAGAAGCTTCACATCCTCCTCATTTGGACAAAACTTTATAAGATTTTCTACTTGATCAGCATCCAGATCTGTATCATCCAGTGAAAGTACAGCGGCCTATCCAAGAATATATAAACGAAACAGAATCATCACCAAGTTGATATGATATAAGAATGGGGAGTTTTTCAACACACTCCCGCACATGTGGACCGGAGTAAATATCGGATTTACACATGTGAAACAGAGATCCATCATCGACTGAGACATGATCATTACCAAGTCGATGTATAATAAGAATAGAGTTTTTCAACAATTTCAGTTATATAATTAAGAAATGACAAAATATATGGACTACTAGTTTACCTTACCATCATATCAGGAATTGACATTTTCACTTTTGATAGCATGATTTCAACATTATAGGCCCTCTTAAGATCAATCTACAAGATGCCATGAAACCATAGAATAAGAAAAATAATACTTCCATAGTAAAGTGATAACAAAATAGATTAAGGGTGGACTAGTACGATATACCACACCAGAACTGTCATATCGTATACTGTACCGAAGATTCAATATGAGTAAAAATCATACATTTACCTTACCGTAATTTTTGATATAGTTTTTATGATATACCAAATTTTGATACGATGTACCGCAAAAAAATCAGTATCACAATATATATTGAAAAAACAATATATATTAATATTGATATATATACAATATACCTTAAATTACAATATCTTCATCCATCCCTTAAACCTATGATTTTTTTTTCTTTTTAGTCTGTCTCTTCAAATTATGAATTTTCTAATTTAAGAAATTATTTCTTTCTAATAAGAAAAGACTCATTCTACACTAACAATACTTCAATCAATTTTTCTTCTTTCTATCTCTTACTTTATCAATTGTGCAACTAAACTTGTATCCATCCATCAAAAGTTCATACTAGTGTATATCAAGGATGGAGGTATTATATTGTAACTTAGGCATGCTTTGGTATATCATAGTATAAGAAAATTCATAATGTTAACATAACCAAATTGTTATCTTATCGTACCGAAAATCATGATGTAAAAAAAATTGATATTTTTCGATACGATATGTCCGGTATACTGGTATTTTGGTATGTTTCCTAACATCTAAATGTTACATGCGTGTATATATCAGCTAGTATTTCATCATTATATAGTTTACCCCAAAAATAGATATTGGATTTACACTACTATTTTACCAGCTGGATTTTAGTAGGCTTAGCTGCAAACTTCTTAGCTCCATTGTTTTCCGCTATTACACGAAAAAGAGTCTCAAGTTCTGAAGCATCAAATTCTGGTGCACTAGAATTAAAGGGACATAAATTAGTAACTTCAATAAATCAAGAACATAATAAATTTATTAAAAGGAATGCACATTTGATGATTATTTAATTATTTGTGTGTAAAAATTAGAGCAAACCTAATGAGTAGTATTTTGAAGTATTTTATTGGAAAATGGGATTCATCTCAATAAAGATATAAACTTAACATAGAGACTAATTTTGGGGAGGATCCAAAATAGAAATGTACAACTACTTTTTGTGGACAAGAGCAATATTGTTTTGGAAGGAGGGTGAAAAATGCTCAAATAGATTATACTCCCTCCGTCCCACTCTAAGTGCAATATATTTTATTCGGTACATGATTTTATGCAGTATTATTTTGTGAGTTAAGTGTAGAGAAAATAGAGTAACTGAAGTAAAAAGTAGAAAGAGTGTTGCTCCATTTTAACAAATGTGTCACATATTAAAGTCGAACATCAAAAAAAAATGTGACACTTAGAATAGGACGGGAGAAGTAGAAGATAATGAACATATACACTATAAGTGCGCATGTCTAACTTAAGAAATTTGACAAATTGAGGAAAGTATTACACTTGAGGAGTTCCTAGGTTCTGCAATTCTTCCCACACACTTCCTTGTTGTGCTCGACCAACCTTGATCCAGTAAAACGGCTTTAAATTAGATTTTTTTACATTAGGGTGTGCCTGCCACCTACCACCACCGATCCCTCTACCTAGTACTCTAGGTGGGGGTGGTGGACCTCCTCGTGGACCGGGTGGTGGTGGTGGTAGTGGACCTCCTGGTGGACCTGGTGGTGGTGGGGGTGGTGGACCTCCTCGTGGACCTGGTGGTGGTGGGGGTGGTGGACCTCCTCGTAGGCCTGGTGGTGGTAGTGGACCTCCTTGTGGACCTGGTGGCAGTGGTGGTGGACCTCCTCCACCTAGTGGACCTGGTGGTGGTGGGGGTGGTGGACCTCCTCGTGGACCTGGTGGCGGTGGTGGTGGACCTCCCCCACCTAGTGGACCTGGTGGTGGTGGTGGTGGTGGACCTGGTGGTGTGGATGGTAGACCTAGTGGCAATCGTGTACCAAGTGCACCTACAAGAGTGAGTGGTAGATGTGGGGCTCCTTCGGGTGGAGGGCGTGTTGGAAGGCCACCCTCAGGCAGAAGCAAAAGAGGTGGGGGTGAAGATTGACTTGGAGGACCAAGTGCACCTATAGGAGAGGATGGTGAATGTGGGGCTCTTTCGGATGGAGGGGGAGAAGGAGAGAAACCCTCAGGTAGAGGCAAAGGATGTGGGTATGAAAGTTGACATTGTGGACTTCCTCCTCCCAGTGACAATAGTGGACCAAGAGCACCTATAGAAAGGGGTGGTGGATGTGAGGCTCCTCCGGATGGAAGGGGAAGAGAGGGTCCACCCTCAAGTAGAAACAAAACAAGAGGGGTTGAAAGTTGATTTGGCGAACCTAGTGAACCAAGTGCATCTATAGAAGGGGGTGGTAGATGCGGGGCTCGTCCGGATGGAAGGGGAGGAAGAGGGTCACCTTCAAGTAGAGGCAAAGGAGGAGGGGTGAAAGTTGACTTAGTGGACCAAGTTCACCTATAGGAGTGGATGGTGGATGTGGGGATCCTCCGGATGGAGGGGAAGGAGGAGGGCCACCCTCTAGCAGAGGAGTCGAAGAAGGTGAGGGTGAAAGTTGACTTGGTGGACCTACTCCTCCCAAAGGACATGGTGGTGGACCTCCTCCTCCCGATAGACCTAGTTGCAGTGTTGGACCAAGTGCACCTATAAGAGGGGGTGGTGGATGAGGGACCCTTGGTGTCGATGGTGAACCAAGTACACCTATAGGAGGGGATGGTGGATGTGGGGCTCCTCCGGGTGGAAGGGGCAGAGGAAGGCCAACCTCAGCTAAAGCCGAAGAAGGTTGGGTTGAAGAATGACTTGGCGGACCAAGTGCATCCACTGGCGGGAGTGGTGGATGTGAATGTTTAGTTAGTGTAGTACCCATTAAAGGAGATGAAAAGGATTTGGCAGGTGTTTCGCAAAGCAAGGAGTACTGAAAATATCATGAGATAATTTGAGGGATATTGATGTTGGTCGCGGATCACTAGTCATTCGACATAGAGAAGGGAGAGATTATAAACTTCCCGATTAGGAACGGATCCGAAGTTGAAGAATTTGATAACACAAGAGCCATGGTCACCAAAGGGGTGGTGGAAGTGGTGGTGGTGGGATGGTGATCCTGATATTGTATTCATATGAATAAATTTTGTAAATATGTCAAAGAATATTTTAGAAAACAATATTAACAATCTAGTTCGATTTTTTTAAGTATTGAAACAATCTCATCATGGAATATCTCAAAACATTCAATTTAGTATACTTCATTTGAATTATAAAATCTCCTACAATTATTTAAAAATATTATTGGTGATTGTGGATACATAATATTAATTGTAATATGCGCAAAGAGGTAGAGTAATTCACTTACCATTTTTGAACAAGTCTTTGCCATGTCATTATAGTTTGTTTGTCGTTGGTTTTTCAATTTTTTTAAGGGTGTTTTACTTGTTAAAGGCAGTGATGGAGGAAGGAAAATAATGTTGGGGTCCAAAGTTTATTTTCAACAATAACAAATCTATGCTAGGTCAATCGATACCTTCCTTATATAGAAATGACTAACTCTTTTGAAATAGAAAATCTGAGTTTGGTCAAAGTAAACATTCCATAAATAGAAAGATTTCAAAAATAGAGAATCTTGCAGTCCGAGAAATAGGAGTCTTCCAACCCAATCCTCGATTATTACTCCAATTACTTTACTACTCTTTCAACTCATGTAACCTACAACCAATGCAACATTTGGAAAAATAATCCAAAACATAGATAAGTACACGGGGAGTGTTATAATGCTAAATCAATCCTTAATTGCTAACTATAACTAAATAATAGACATTAGATATTTAAATTAAGGGCTTAGATCATTAGCCCCGAAATGTCAATACTATAAAAAAAATGCCAATAAGGGTATTAAGGTCAATTTACAACAAATTAGTTGTAATTAACTTTTGAAAAATACTCCCTCCGTCCACGATTAAAAGTCCCATTTCTAAATGGCACGGGTTTTAAGAAATGTTAAGAAAAGTGGGTGGAAGAAAGTTAGTGGAATAGGGGTCTCACTTGTATATATTAATTTTAAATGATATGTGAGTGGAATGAGTTAGTGGAATGTGGGGTCTCTTTACCATTTATGGTAATTATGAACCGGGACTCTTATTCGTGGACGGACAAAAATGGAAAAACGGGACTCTTATTCGTGGACGGAGGGAGTATCTCATATCTTTAAAACGCATATAACTTTCTCGATTTAAATTATTTTTTCGCACAACATATATCAAGTTAAAGATAATTTCATAAGGATTCTAACGAGATCTCACTTGCATATGTTCCAATCTCAATTTAAGTTGGATTCTAGAAGTGAAATTTTTTCTTTTGTAAAGGGTAAAATAGTAATTTAACAAATGAAGCTTTTTTCCGATTTCAAAAGAATGTTGTTTGACGTATTCATCTTTGATAGGGGCGGACGCAAATTATGCAAATCTAGGTGCAGCGGCGGACGCAGTCGATAGAGACTGAGATTTCTAAATTTTATTTTTACATATATTTTTGAGTAATTTAAATAATTTGTAGAGGCTTTTAGTAACTTACACTAAACTTGACTAATCTTTTTTAAAAAAATTAATAGAAAAAAGTAAATTAAAAATAAAAATTATTTCATTGAGGGCTTAAGCCCCTTCCCCTTTCACTTTGGGTCTACCCATGATTGGGACTAATTTTTTTCGGCAATTTCTTGGAAGGTTCTCTTCCTTCTAGAAGGAGGAACCTTACCATTTTCTATGTTACAACGAAGAATCAGTGTGAATGTTAGTGATTTGTACATGAAACATTTTCATATCAGCAATCTACCTTATACTCCCATGACATCCTCATGTAGCTGTAGTAGCAACACGGGTCGGATTTACAAAAATCCTAAACATTTATCCCGGGATCGAATAGAGGGCCGAACATACCTCTGATCAGTGGCCGGGCCAGAAGTATACGCTTGGAGGAGGCTGAAGTTTTAAAAAATCCAGCTAGGGGGTGCTCGACCTCCCCCACGAACAATATGAAATTCTAGGGGGTGCTCGAGCCCCTCCTACTCCATTTTATGGAGGCGCATTACTAGTTGACCTAGCAATGGTCGTGCTCCAATTGTTCTCTTCTTTTCTTCGTTTTATTTACACCTTCGACACGTTCTCTACAACTTAAACCTTCTTTTGAGCTTTCTTCCTTTCAGCTTCGGCCTGCTGGATGTTTTCTTCGCAGGCTGTCTGGAATAGCTTCACGAAGTTCAAGAGGGTTGTAGTGACTGGATACATCAAAACACACTGGCTAAGTAACCTGAAATGTGAAAGTCGCACAAGAAAAAGAAAAGGAAAAAAGGGCACGAACGATGCTCGATTTGCCTGCCTCCACTACAACTACTTTACCAACGTTGATCGATTTTTTCTAGTACAACTTCTGATTAGGTTTTGAGTTTCTCTTTCCAATTAACCACGTTAACCAACCACTCTTAAAATTCCGTGCTGACTAAGAAATGTGTCATCTTAGTTGGGACGGTAGGAGTACTATATAGGAGCTTTGTAAAGTGATAATAATGGACCATTACTTTTCTATAATATGTCTATATTTTATTTGCATGTGTCTTTATTTTATTTTTCTACAAAATATAAGGATATTTTTAGAGAAAAAGTCGTGTTTGGGTATTTTTCGTATACTTATTTGAGAAAAAAAGGGGATGATTTTCAAGTCACCTTGTTTGGGGGGGATTCGCTTAGGATCTTCACCCAAGTACTTAATCATTGCATCCATATTAATACCTTGCCAAGCGCCTCAACTATAGTGAAACGGAGAGGGAAAAATCTGAAACATATACGTAATGCGTATGAGAAATTTTACCGCGTCATCAAATGTCTTCGTTACATCGGCCAATTCACTCTTAGCAGAAGCAACAAATTCCTTCAACGTCTGCCAAACAACAACAACAATAACAACATGAAAATTGGACGACCGAAAACTGTTTTAGCATGTAGAACAAGATGCTCTAGAATTTGTACCCAGTGAAAAACTTCAGAGACAGGACCATCATCTTCCGAAGCATCCAATTCCTTCTCTAACATCTTTAAACCGTTGGAGATAGAATTCTTTTCTTCCGCCAACGACTTTTGTTCAATCTGCGGAATGGGAAGTCATTTTCGATTCTAGGGTATCTACATATGATACGGATGGAAATGGAATGGAATGGGGATGGAACGAAATGAAGGTAATAATGGAATGAAGATAGAAATTAAATGACAATTTCATTAGATTTTCATTTGCATTTTCTTTCAATTCCTTTTTCATTTCATCGTACCAAATAAATGAATATAATAGAAGTAAGAATCACGTTTTATTCCATTGTACCACAAAGAGTGAATGCATACTACTAAGAAAATAAAGATAAGCATTGCAATAACTAGTAAATGCAACTACCAATTAACTCTCGATTAACTTCAAATAATTACCCTGTAATTTAATCATCAAGCAACGATATCAACATAACTCAATTTAAGTACGTGTGGTTGAGATAAGAACCTTGATAGAAGCTTCTAGATTAGGAAGATCCTTGTAAAAGTCTAGAAGATCTGGATTCTTAGCGGCAAGGGCCTGTAAAACAAAAATGTGAGAAATAGTCTCATTTGTTGACACATATTTTAATACGAAATTAGTAAAGAGGGAGAGAGGAAGAGAAAAATGAATAAACTGGGAGAGAATGAAAAAACAACAATGAGAAATTTCCATGAATAAAAACAGAAGTAATTTTAGTGGATGGACCAAATTAAAATAGAAACATTAGTCGTGGATGGTCGGAGATTTAACTATAAAACATCGATACTGATACTCCATCCACTAAAATTAGTCATAGTTACAACTTATACCATTATGATCAACCATTTAATTATAATTTAATGATATGAATCACATTATCCACTAAAACCTCCACTACTTTTTCTCTTTTACTTTATAAGTTGCACGTTAAAAGACATGTCGTCCCAAAGTCTAGGCAGATACCTTACAAAGATAATGCATAAGTGTCATCCAGCTAGTGGTCGAATGCGTATCGGCCAGTCTCAAAAGACTGTCCAGTTTGAATCCAACAGCGGCACCTATACGTACGCCGGAATTGAAATGAAGACGTTAATTAATTTCAAGAAAACTTGTCCTAAATCGCTGCTTAGGTAAAATTTTAAGCAAAATTTACTAAATCCATAAACATGGATATACCTCTTGCAGTTCCCTCATTCAACGTATTTCCCAGAATTAATATTTTCTGCAAAATTTCTCTTAGTTTGCTGGAGTTGCGAACCTGAAGAAGCACGAAGAAGATGCTGTGAGGGTTCGTCGATGCACACCTGAACTCACTAGAATCCATATGTTTACCTCTTCACATGCGGAGTTTATAACAACCAAGTTTTGTTTTAAATTAGAAAGCTGGGAGCACGATAAATAAAATTAAATTAGAAGAAAAACATGGGAAATTTTGCACATATATTAAGTACTTCCTCCGTCCCAGACAAAGTGAACCATCTCTTTTATGCGACCGAGAATTATGTAATGTAGTTTTGTATGTAACTAAAGTAATAATAATGAAACATTAATGTATCACTTTGAATGAGAACGAAAGGAGTATTTCTCGTAAGTTTGTTGAGGAGTAATGAAGACCTAAGAGTTGAATTGAGTCTTGAAAACGAAAACGCGAAATTTAGCTTCCACTCGTGGTACCTTCATCAGTTCTAGGAAATACTAAAACATGAAATACAGAAAAATAAGTGTTTTAATTAGGAAAAATTAAACTTCATCAAACAATGCACCAAGAAAAAAATTAAATAAAATACTCCTTTTTTGTTATTAGTATTGAAACATTTCTTTTGGGCACATGCATTATTAAAGAATAAATATTTAGTAAATTAAGTTAGAATAGTACAATTAAATAGTAGGCACATTAAGTAGGTTAGAAAAAAGTAAGTACGATTAAATATTGGATTTTCAAAAAAAAAAAAATGTGACAATCCAAAAGAAATAAGACAAACCTGTTCACACTTTCCCAACATCTCTGGATCACTTGTGTATGCCTAAAAGAAATAATGCTAAATCAATGAAAGTGTAAGAGCTTCACTCACCACAGTTATTACAAATTCCAAGTTATTGTCTTTCAATATTTTACCTTGCGAAGATTCGTATCCTCTTCATTTGGACAAAACTTTATAAGATTTTCTACTTGATCAGCATTCAAATCTGTGTCATCCAATGAAAGTATCGCGGTCTATCCAAGAATATATAAATGAAACAGAATCGTTACCAAGTTGATATGTATAAGAGTGTGGAGTTTTTCAACACACTCCCGCACGTGTGTACCAGAATAAATATCGGATTTACACATGTGAAACAATGATCAATCATAAACTGAGACATGATCATTACCAAGTTGATGTATAATAACAATAGAGTTTTTCAACAATTTTAGTTATATAATTAACAAATGACAAGATATATGGACTACTAGCTAGTTTACCTTACCATCATATCAGGAATTGGCATTTTCACTTTTGATAGCATGATTTCAACATTATAGGCCCTCTTAAGATCAATCTACAAGATGCCATGAAACCATAGAATAAGAAAAATAATACTTCCATAGTAAAGTGATAACAATATAGATTAAGAGTGGCCTAGTACGATATACGACACCAAAACTGTCATATCTTATATTGTATCGAAGCTTCAGAATGAGTAAAAATCATATATTTACCTTATCGTTATTTTTTATATAGTTTTTACGATATACCAAATTTCGCTACGATGTATCGCAATACCGTTATATAAAATTTATCAGTATTACAATATATATTGAAAAAACAATATATATTAATATCGATATATATACTCTCTCTATCTCACTAAAGATGACTCACTTTCCTTTTTTATTTGTCCCAACCAAGATGACTTATTACTAAAAATGGAAACTCTTTTATCTCTACTTTATTCCCTCTCTCTTACTTTACTCTCTCCACTTAACACATAAAATAAAAATTGCATAAAAACCCGTACCGCCCAAAGAAGGGGTCATCTTCCTTGGGACGGAGGGAGTACGATATACCTTGAATTACAATACTTCATCCATCCCTTAAATATATGATTTTTTTTTCTTTCTCGTCTGTCCCTTCAAAATATGAATTTTCTAATTTAAGAAATTATTTTCGTTCTAATAAGAAAAAACTCCTTCTACACTGACAATACTTCAATCAATTTTTCTTCAATGTATCTCTTACTTTATCAATAGTGCAACTAAACTTGTATCCATCAAAAGTTTATACACTAACAATACTTCAATCAATTTTTCTGCTCTCTATCTCTTACTTTTTCAATTGTGCAACTAAACTTGTATCCATAAAAAATTCATACTAGTATATATCAAGGATGGAGGTATTATATTGTAAATTTGTAACTTAGGCATGCTTTGGCATATCATAGTATAAGAAAATTCATAATGTTAACATAACCAAATTTTTCCGTAAGTTATCATCGTACCGAAAATCATGATATACAAAAAATTTAATATTTTTCGATACGATATGTCCGGTATACTTGGTCTTTTTGGTTTGTATCCTAACATCTAAATGTTACACGCGTGTATATATCAGCTAGTATTTCATCATTATATAGTTTACCCCAAAAATAGATATTGGATTTACACTACTATTTTACCAGCTGGATTTTAGTAGGCTTAGCTGCAAGCTTCTTGGCTCCATTTTTGTCCGCTATTACACGAGAAAGAGTCTCAAGTTCTGAAGCATCAAATTCCGGTGCACTAGAATTAAATGGACATAAATTAGTAACTTCAATAAATCAAGAACATAAAAAATTTATTAAAAGGAATGCACATTTGATGATTATTTAATTACTTGTGTGTAAAAATTAGAACAAATCTAAGAAGTAGTATTTTGAAATATTTTATTGGAAAATGGGATTCATCTCAATAAAGAGATAAACTTATCGTAGAGACTAATTTTGAGGGAGGGTCCAAAATAGAAATGTATAACAAGAGGATGTAAAATGCTCAAATAGATCATACTCCCTCCGTACCACTCTAAGTGCAACATTTTTTATTCGGCACATAATGTTATGTTGTATTGTTTTGTGAGTTAAGTGTAGAAAAAATAAAGTAACAGAAAGAAAAAGTAGACAGAGTGTTGTTTTCATTTTAAGAAATGTGTTAGTATATTAAAGTGAGATATCCGAAATGAAAAAATGTGTCACTTAGAATAGGACGGAGGAAGTAGAAGATAACAAATACATGCACAATAAGTGCAGCGTGTCTAACTTAAGAAATTTGATAAAGAGAGGAAAGTATTACACTTGAGGACTTCCTAGTTTCTGCAATAGTTCCCACACGCTTCCTTGTTGTGCTCGGCCCACCTTGATCCAGTAAAACGGCTTTAAATTAGATTTTTTTACATTAGGGTGTGACTGCCACCTACCATCACCGATCCCTTCACCAAGTGCTCTAGGTGGGGGTGGTGGACCTCCTCGTGGACCTACTGGTGGTGGTGGTAGTGGACCTCCTCGTGGACCTGGTGGCGGTGGTGGTGGACCTCCTCGTGGACTTGGTGGTAGTGGACCTCCTCGTGGACCTGGTGGCGGTGGTGGTGGACCTCCCCCACCTAGTGGACCTGGTGGTGGTGGGGGTGGTGGAACTCCTCGTGGACCTGGTGGCGGTGGACCTCCCCCACCTAGTGGTGGTGGACCTACTAGCAGTCGTGGACCAAGTGCACCTACAGGAGTGAGTAGTAGATGTGGGGCTCCTTCGGGTGGAGAGGGCGTTGGAAGGCCACCCTCAGGTATAAGCAAAAGAGGTGGGGGTGAAGATTGACTTGGTGGACCAAGTGCACCTATAGGAGAGGATGGTGAATGTGGGGCTCTTCCAGATGGAGGGGGAGAAGGAGAGCAACCCTCAAGTAGAGGCAAAGTATGTGGGTGTGAGAGTTGACATGGTGGACTTCCTCCTCCCAGTGACAATGGTGGACCAAGAGAACCTACAGGAAGGGGTGGTGGATGTGAGGCCCCTCCAGATGGAAGGGGAAGAGAAGGTCCACCCCCAAGTAGAAACAAAACAAGAGGGGTTGAAAGTTGATTTGGCGGACCTAGTGGATCAAGTGCATCTATAGAAGGGGGTGGTAGATGTGGGGCTCGTCCGGATGGAAGGGGAGGAAGAGGGTCACCTTCAAGTAGAGGCAAAGGAGGAGGGGTGAAAGTTGACTTAGTGGACCAAGTTCACCTATAGGAGTGGATGGTGGATGTGGGGATCCTCCGGATGGAGGGGAAGGAGGAGGGCCACCCTCTAGCAGAGGAGGCGAAGAAGGTGAGGGTGAAAGTTGACTTGGTGGGCCTCCTCCTCCCAAAGGACATGGTGGTGGACCTCCTCCTCCCGATAGACCTAGTTGCAGTGCTGGACCAAGTGCACCTATAAGAGGGGGTGGTGGATGAGGGACCCTTGGTGTCGATGGTGAACCAAGTACACCTATAGGAGGGGATGGTGGATGTGGGGCTCCTCCGGGTGGAAGGGGCAGAGGAAGGCCAACCTCAGCTAAAGCCGAAGAAGGTTGGGTTGAAGAATGACTTGGCGGACCAAGTGCATCCACTGGCGGGAGTGGTGGATGTGAATGTTTAGTTAGTGTAGTACCCATTGAAGGAGATGAAAAGGATTTGGTAGGTGTTTCGCAAAGCAAGGAGTCGTGAAAATATCATGAGATAATTCAAGGGATATTGATGTTGGTAGCAGATCACTAGTCATTCGTCATAGAGAAGGGAGAGATTATAAACTTCCCGATTAGAAGATAGTGAGGACAAGCAGCGCAAAAAGGAGATAGAAACGAACCCGAAGTTGAAGAATTTGATAACACTAGAGCCATGGTCACCCGGTGATGGTGGAAGTGGTGGTGGTGGGATGGTGATCCTGATATTGTATTCTTATGAATAAATTTTATAAATATGTCAAAGAATATCTTAGAAAATAATATTAACAATGTAGTTCGATTGTTTAAGTATTGAAACGATCTCATCATCGAAAATATCTCAAAACATTCAATTTACTATACTTCTTTTGAATTATAAAATCTCCTACAATTTTTTAAAATATTATTGGTGATTGTGGATACATAATGTTAATTGTAATGTGGTCAAAGAGGTAGAGTAATTCACTTTCCATTTTTAAACAAGTCTTTGCCATGTCACTATAGTTTGTTTGTCGTTTGGTTTTTCAAAAATAATTTTAGTGAAAAAATGGTTTTTTTACTTGTTGTAGGTACAAATGTGTTTTATTTCCAAAGGGGCGATGTGTTTATGCTTGAAATGGCACCATGTGCTGCTTTATGTTGAAAGCCTAAGTTGGATTCCGTCGGGCGAAGTAATCCTAAGAAGTAAGAATTCATTAATTGTAAATTAGTGTGGCACAAGTTTTAATAAAATGGATTTAAAGTAAATGAAAAGAGTTTTTAAATTGATATAGTAAGGGCGATGTAGTAGAAAGAGTAAATAACTTGACACTCCATCGAAGATTAAGTCCAAATCCACAGGATAATGTTTATTTTAGCAACATATTAATTCTTAATTACTTGTTAATTGGAGTAGCAGATAAAATCCATTTCAATAATAACAAATCTATGCTAGGTCAATCTACCGTCCTTATTTGAAATAGAAAATCTTGACTTCGGTCAAAGTAAACATTCCATAATAAGAACTATTTCAATAATAGAGAATCTTGTGTCTGATAAATAGGATTCTTCCAACCCAATCCTCCATTGTTACTCCAATTACTCTACGACTATTTCGACATAAGTAATCTACAATTAATGCAATATTTGGAAAAATAATCCAAAACATAGACACGTATGCATACATTTAGATTATTTTTAATTATATAACTCTAAAATAAATGAGTTATCTATCCTATCAAATTACCCCTTCGAATAAACACTTGTTTGGTTTGTAGGTCATTTTCTCCTTGTTTTCGCGACTACACCCGATATAATGAATTATGTGACCTTTTTTTGGAGTACAAGATTTATCATTTCAACATGTAAATTCGGGTGCATGATACAAACTACAAGATTTTTTTTTTGTAGTACAAGATTTATCATTTCACTACATGGAGTAATACTATTCCATATACAGTATCAAGTAATTGTCTTTCTATAATACCATAATGAAAAACTGCAATTTATGTTTTGCTTCAAGGCGAATATGATATTGAGAATTTTTCCGGAAACACAATTGGTTTCGAAAGGATTAACAAAAGTGCTAGAGCTATAATCAATAACACTATAACCAAAAAAAAAATCAATCAAAATCCAACATCTCTTTATAACAAAACCAATTACTACCCAACCAATGCTTTTTCCCTTGATGAATGAATGAATGATATATTCTAATAAAAAATCAATGGGAATACCTAAAACTTACTCAAAAAAAAATGACTATATTTTCTATATTTGACTAACAGCCTATTCTCTTATCCACTCTTTCACTTTACCTTTACTGCTGTACAACAAAATATATTGGAAGGTTCTCTTCTTTCTATGCTACAACAAAGAATCAGTATGGATGTTATTGCTTTATACATGAAACATTTTCGCATCAGCAATCTGCATTATAGTTCCCATGATATCCTCATATAGCTGACGTCAGAACACAGGTCGGATTTTGCCTGGCTCTGCTTCCACTAGGACGGGAGAGCTCAATCAGCCCCAATCAATCCAGCCCGTATTCAACATTTATCTCGGGGATAGATAAGAGGGCCGAACATACCTCTGATCAGTGGCCCGGCCAGAAATATAGCTTTGAGGGAGCTGAATCGAATATTTTCAGCTACTGGGGGTGCTCGAGCCCCCTCCAGCTCAGTGCTCTGCCTCTGATGACTTGGTTTGTGAAGAATCCCTCCTCTGGTAAGTACATCCCCGAGACTAGCATATCGGCTGCCTGCATCATCCAAAGCAGCCGCTGGCACTCTTGTAACAGCCCCAGTTGGTTATGCAAAAGGATCGACAGCCTCCTCCAGGTTCCTTTTCGGAAGTGCAAATCTGGTTGTTCCAGCAGGGGCTGTGCTACAATTGTTCTCATATTTTAGTTTTACAATATTTACACCTTCGACGCGTTCTCTGCGGCTTCAGCCTCCTTCTGAGCCTTCTTCCTGTCTGCTTCAGCCTGCTTGCTGTTTTCTTCGCAGGCTGTCTGGAACAGCTTCACGAAGTTCGAGAGGGTTTCAGTGACTGGATACATTAAAACACACTGGCTCAGCAGGCTGAAATGTGAATGTCACACAAGAAAAAGAAAAGGGAAAAAGGGGGCACAAATATTTAACACTGTTCTCACAAATGTCATAACTGCAACATTTTGGCACCAAACAAAAATGCCGAGTCGAATTTTTTCGAGATTGGAAAACCAGTCAGATGTGAATTTATGGATATATTGCTCAAAGGTTGCGCAACATTCTTATGTTTAAACGCAACCACATTTTTGGGGAAAACGTTGCATTTTCCTATATTTTTCAGAAAAAAAGAATGGATTATTTCCAAGTTACCTTGTTCGAGAGGGATTCGGTTAGGATCTTCGCCAAAGTACATAGCCACTGCTTCAGCATTTTTACCCTGCCAAACGCTTCAAATGATGAATAACCACATTACCAAAGCAAATAAATTCTGAGGCTGTCACATGATAATATAGGTCAAATTTTACCGCAACAGCATATGTGTTCATTACATTGGTCACTTCACTCTCAGCAGAACCAATAAATTCCTTCAGAGTCTGCCAAACACATCAACATGAAAATTCAACAACTTCATGATTCGGAAAATTGTGTTAGCATGTATAAGATGCTCTAATGTGTACCCTGTGAAAAACTTCGGAGATAGGACCATCATGTTCCGAAGCATCCAATTCCTGCTTCACCTTCTCTAAACCCTTGGAGATAGATGTCATTTCATCTGCCAACGACTTTAGTTGAATCTGCGGAAAGGGAAGTCGTTTTCAATTCTAGGGTATCTACAAAATCAAATTTAAGTATCATCTTGTGGTGTAGCTGAGAAAGAACCTTGGTGGAAGCCTCCAGGTTAGGAAGATCATTGTAAAAGTCTAGAAGATCTGGATTCTTAGCAGCAAGGGACTATAAAACAAAAAAACAGTTTCAAAATGTGATCCTCTGTTCATAATGTGTTTTTGGTCCAATATAGATATTAAACATACATGAAGAATAAGTTAAAAATAAAATATGCAGATACCTTACAAAGAAAATGCATAAGTGTCATTTTGCTAGTGGTTGAACGTGTATCCGTCAGTTTCAAAAGACTATCCAGTTTGTATCCGACGGCGGCACCTACATTGCAGAGAAAGTTTTCATAATTTCGGCATTTACTAATTCCATAAATACGGATATACCTCTTGCAGTTCCCTCATTCAATGTATTTCCAAGAACTAATATTTTCTGTAAAATTTCTTTTAGTTTATCGGAGTTCCGGACCTGAAGCATGAGGATGATGTCAAATTCATTCCCAGTGATTAAAACTACAAACCATGAACTCACTAGAATCCATCTGTTTACCTCTTCACAGGCGGAGTTTACGATAACCAAGCTTTCTTTGAAATCAGAAAGCTGGGAGCATGATAAATAAAATTAAATTAGAAGAAAAACATGGGAAATTTTGCAGAATTTACTAAGTCTCGAAGTTTGTTAGCATCAATCAGACCTGAGAGTTAAATTGAATCTTGAAAAGGAAAGTCTTCAATTTAGTTTCCATCCGTGGTGCCTTCATCAGTTCTAGGAAAAACTGAAACATGAAAACTGTTACAAACAAAAATGAAGCTTTGCTGAAAAATTATGTGATTTGATTAGGGACAAAAAACTTCATTTCATCAACCAGAGCACCAAGAAAAAAATAAAATAAAATAGCATAATGGTGTAAGTTAGGGTCCAGTTCACAGACCTGTTCACACTTTCCCAACATCTCTGGATCACCTGTGTATGTCTAAAAGAAATAATGCTAAAAATCAATAAAAGTGACAGCTTCTTAGATCACAGTTGTTACAAATTCACAGTTATTGTCTTTCAATATTTCACCTTGAGAAGCTCCATCTCCTCTTTTTTTGGACAAAACTTAATAAGACTTTCCACTTGATCAGCATCCAGAACTGTGTTATCCAGTGAAAGTACCGCGGTCTGTGAAAGCAAACCATGCATGATATTAAAAGAAAATTGTGACAATTTTCTAACTAGTATAAAGCTTTAAATAGTTTCACACAATTTCCTGGCCTGGCCATAAAACAAATTTGTTTTGAACAAATCCATTATGTAATTAACCAATGTAAACACAAACAAATGACAGAAAAGATGCACTAGTTTAGCTTACCATTAGGTCAGGAAGTGACATTTTCACTTTTGTAAGCATGATTTCAACGTTATAGGCCCTCTTTAGGTCAATCTACAAGATGCCAAACCATAGAATAAGAAAAATACTATATCTTGTTTATCCAAGCTAAGGCAAAGTAAATGATCACAATGTGAAAAGTATTATCAGCTGGTAGCCTGGTATTTCTCCGCTGTATAGTTTACTCCCAAAAAGAAACGATTGAAGAAAAAAAATTATTGGATTGCCAATACTACTTTACCAGCTGGATTTTGGTAGGCTTAGCTGCAGCAGCGTTCTTGGCTCCATCTTTGCCTTTGTCTTTTCCCGGGGCTGTTGCACAGAAAAGACTCTCAATTTCTGACGCATCAAATTCTGGTGCACTAGAATTAGAGGGCAAGAAATCAGTAACTTCAAGGAATCAGAAGCTACAAAAGGAAATAAACAACAAACTCATGTAAAACTTAAGTCCATGAACATGGATGATATTTAATTCATGCAGTATAGGCATTAAAAACAAAGCAACGGGCATAGTTCATATAGATCAACGCATAATGTTATTCACTAGAATTAGAGGACGGGATTTTGGTAACTTAAATAAATCAAGAACAGATTTAATTCATTCAAATGAATGCACATTTGAAAATTAGTTAATTAATTTTCAAAACAATATCTTGATATTATTTTGGAAGGAGGGTGAAAAATGCCCAAAGAAATTATAGAAGATAATGAAGATACACAATAAGCGGAGCATGTCTAACTGAAGAAATTTAACAAAGAGAGGAAGAGTAGTACACTTGAGGGGCTCCTTGTTTCTGCAATTCTTCCCACAAGCTTCCTTTTAGCGCCCGGCTCACCTTGCTCCAGTGAAGCGGCTTTAATTTAGATTTTTTTACTGCAAGGCGTGCCTGCCCCCTTAAAGCACCAATCCCTCTACCTACTCCAGGTGGGGGTGGTGGACCTCTTTGTGGACCTGGTGGTGGTGGTGGTGGACCTCCTCCTCCCGGTGGACCTGGTGGCGGTGGTGGGCCAGGTGCACCTCGAGGAGGGGGTAGTGGACGTGGGGCTCCTCTAGCCAAAGCGTGTGGTGGAGGTGGTCCACCTCTTCTAGGCAGAGGGGGTGGTGGAGGTGCTCCACCAAAAGGGGGAGGGGGAGGGGGAGGGGGGCGGGGGGCTCCTCTATTAGGTTGAGAGGGGGTGGAAGCCCAGGATGTTGGGGGAGGTAATGTTCCTGAAGCAGAAGGTGGGGGTGAAGGTTGAGTTAGTGTAACACCAGTCGCAAGAGATGGAAAAGGTTGAGTAGGTGCTCCAAACAACGCAAGGGGTTGTGAAAATCCTGGAAAACCAGGAGGTATTGGTGTTGGTTGTGGAGCACTAGTCATTTGAGGTAGAGACTGTGGAAGATAATAAACTCCCTGATTAGGAGGTAGTGATGGATAAGCAGCGTGAAAAGTATATGGGAATGGACCTGAAGTTGAAGAGTTTGATAACACTAAAACCATTTTACACCAAATTGGTGGTGGAGGTGGAGGTGGAGGTGGTGGGGTGATGGTACTAGTATTCTCCATGATCGATGAGATAGGAGGTATTGGTACTGGAGGATGATTTTGGTTTCCTTGCAAATTTATGGCTAAGCTAGAATCTACAGACAATGATGGGGGAGTCGAATCCTGGAGAGATGGAGACGATGCCAGTGCAGGTGGGGCTGCCGGTGAATAAGTAGTAGTATGAGTAGATGGAAAGGGTGGAGTTGGAGGTGGAGGCGGAGGTGAAGGCGTGGGAATGGATTTGGCCTGAGATAGAGACCTAGGTGGAGGTGGAGGGTGAGGTGGAGGCATATGCATAGGATGAGGCGGAGGCGTGGGAATAGACATTGGCTGAGATGGAGGTGGAGGTGGAGGCATGGGAATGGATGTGACCTGAGATGGAGACTGAGGTGGAGACATGGGAGCGGAGGCCAGCTGAGGCAGAAGGTGAGGTGGAGGCATAGGCGGAGGCGTGGGAATGGGCATTGGCTGAGATGGAGGCGGAGGTGTAGGCATAGTTGTAGTCATGGGATGAGATGGAGGCAGAGATGGAGGCATGGGAATGGATGTCGGGTGAGATGGAGTTGTGGGAGTGGGGGTCGGCTGAGATGGAGACGGAGGCGAAGGCACATCCGTAGGAGTGGTCGTGGGCTGAGATGGTGGTGAAGGCACAGGCAAAGGAGCGGTGGGCGCAGATGAAGTTGGAGTAGAAAGCGGAGACACATCCGTAGGAGTGGTCGTGGACTGAGATGATGGTGAAGGCACTGGCGAAGGAGTGGTGGGCTCAGATGAAGTTGGAGTAGAAAGCGGAGACACATCTGTAGGAGTGGTTGTGAACTGAGATAGAGCAGGTGTGGCTGGAGATGGAGGCGGAGGAGGAGGCACAAGTGTATATGGAGATGGAGGCGAAGGCGGAGGCGGAGGAGAGGTTGTGGGCTGAGATGGAGGTGGAGGTAGAGGCGGAGGCAGATGCACAGGCGTAAGAATGGTTGTAGGCTGAGATGTAGGGGGAGGGGGATGCACAGGCGTAGAAGTGGTAGTGGGCTGATACAGAGGCAGAGGCGGAAACACAGGCGTAGGAGTGCTCATGGGCTGAGATGGAGGCAGAGGCGTTACAGTGGGAGTAGGAGTGGGCTGAGCCGGAGGTGGAAGCTTCCTAGGTCGAGGCGGAAGCTGCATAGCAATAGGTGGTGGTGGAGGCGGAAGTGACAAGCTCAGTTCTTCTTCACAAGGAATTGATGTGGGAAGTAAAGCATGTATTTCTGATAATGATTCTGAAGGAGGAGGTGCTTCTGATGGAGGAGGAGAGATGGGAGATGGAGAAGTGTTTTTGGTACGTATCTCCACTAGACTAAGTTCACAAGGCTTTATGACTTTCGATTTAGATGGAGAAGTTGGGGCAGCAGCTGCTTCGACTGCTGATGAGTCCGGAAACCATGGAGAAGTACAGTGGGATGCAGGAGCAGATTGGGGCTTTCTTTTCACCCTATACACAGAATCCTTGCCGAGAACCAATAATGCTGGAGCACTGTTATGTCTCGACCAAGGATAATGTATGTGCATTGAATTCGTGTAAGAACCTTTGTTAGAAGGTATCCACCTCGCTACAACATCTGGTGAATCTTGCTCCTTATTTTTCTTACTTGTAAAAACTGCATCTAGATCGGATCTTGATCTGTACACAGGCTGTTTCATATGGGCTATTGAAAAACCCTTGTGCTCATTATTATCATCACCTAACTTCAGTTTTGCACCCTCCTTTTCACTTTGTTTGTTGCCATCTTCTTCAAACTTGTTGCTCGTACCATCAGCCTTATATAAGGTTTCAGCGTCGGTGGCTACCTCAGAAAATACATACGCATCTGGTTGGACTTCCCCATTATGCAATGAGTTGCTAATAGGATCCAGCGTGCTGCAACGAATACTACTGGTCTCATGTATAGTACATTCTTGAAACACCTGTTGTTCCGGTTCATCCTCCATGGGAATGCCGTGACGACCTTCATCAACCAGAGTTTTATCAACTTGGGTTTCATTAACAATGTCATCATCAACAATGTCTTGAAGACCCAGCTTGTGCTCATCATTATCACCACCTAACTTCTGTTTTGAACCCTCCTTTTCACTTTGTTTGTTGCCATCTTCTTCAAACTTGCTGCTTGTACCATCATCCTTATATAAGGTTTCAGCATCGGTGGCTACCTCAGAAAATACATACGCCTCTGGTTGGACTTCCCCATTATGCAATGAGTTGCTAATAGGATCCACCGTGCTGCCACAAATACTACTGGTCTCATCTATAGTGCATTCTAGAAACACTTGTTGTTCCACCGTGCTGCCACGAATACTACTGGTCTCATCTATAGTACATTCTTGAAGCACTTGTTGTTCTGGTTCATCCTCCAAGGGAATGTTGTGACAACCTTCATCAACCAGAGTTTTATCAACTTTGGTTTCATCAACAATGTCGTGAAGACCCTTGTGCTCATCATTATCACCACCTAACTTCTGTTTTGAACCCTCCTTTTCACTTTGTTTGTTGCCATCTTCTTCAAACTTGCTGCTCGTACCATCATCCTTACATAAGGTTTCAGAGTCGGTGGCTACCTCAGAAAATACATACGCCTCTGGTTGGACTTCCCCATTATGCAATGAGTTGCTAATAGGATCCACCATGCTGCCACGAATACTACTGGTCTCATCTATAGTACATTCTTGAAACACTTGTTGTTCCACCGTGCTGCCACAAATACTACTGGTCTCATCTATTGTACATTCTTGAAGCACTTGTTGTTCCGGTTCATCCTCCAAGGGAATGTCGTGACGACCTTCATCAACCAGAGTTTTATCAACTTTGGTTTCATCAACAATGTCGTGAAGACCCAGCTTGTGCTCATCATTATCACCACCTAACTTCTGTTTTGAACCCTCCTTTTCACTTTGTTTGTTGCCATCTTCTTCAAACTTGCTGCTCGCACCATCATCCTTATATAAGGTTTCAGGGTCGGTGGCTACCTCAGAAAATACATACGCCTCTGGTTGGACTTCCCCATTATGCAATGAGTTGCTAACAGGATCCACCGTGCTGTCACGAATACTACTGGTCTCATCTATAGTACATTCTTGAAACACTTGTTCTTCCACCGTGCTGCCACGAATACTGGTCTCATCTGTAGTACATTCTTGAAGCACTTGTTGTTCCAGTTCATCCTCCAAGGGAATGTCGTGACGACCTTCATCAACCAGAGTTTTATCAACTTGAGCTACATCAACCTGGGCACTAACTTCAATTGGATAGTCATCAGATGCCACCATGTCATCCTGCGCATCAATGAAACTACTAAAGATCTCCTCTGCCTCAAAGAATTCCTCAGGAGTGGCAACTTCTGTTTCACTGTCTTCGTCATCTTTGTTCACAACTTCTGTGGTGATGATGGGCAGGAGAGAAGATTCATCTGAGAAGTGAACCTGATAAAGAGAGGTAGGTTTCAACAAGTAAGGTAACAGAAACTGAGACACTTGATGCAAGCAATACAAAATTGTACCTCTGCTTTGAATTCCCTCGAGATAAGGTCCTTTACATCCCAAAGAACATCTACTTCGCTGTGGGTCAGCATCAAAATATTTTCCCGTACAAATTCAGTATGGAACATGGTTCTAAAAATAATTTTCTCACTCACTAGATCATCCTCCAAATGGATGCATTCAAGGACAACATCTCCTTGAACACGGCAATGGATATCTATTGTTACTAGATCACACTCTTCCTGCAGTCAAAGATCATCATCAAAGCCTAGTTAAACCAAGAAATCATTAAAGTAAACAACCATTGTATCGAATTCAAATTTAACTTTTAAATGTAATATCATGTCATTACCTTTTGATAGTAAGGTATATCTTTAGTCACTTTAGAAGATGAAAACAAAAGCTTTGTGCTTATACTGGACAATCTGGAAGAAAATTCATGACCATATACTCGTACTACTGGTCGACATCCTTGTCCTTGGTCATATCGAGGAAGGGCTTGGAGTATTATGCAATCCACGGCCAGAGGTGCATCCGATGTTACCCAATCCAACATAGAATTTCTTCTACTGATGTATTGAAGATACCTGAGTTGAGACGGTTGTGGATTCAAAGGAGTCAAAAGGGAAAGAAGGTCCTTGGGCGCTTGTTTGTATACCATCTCAAGTGTCTTCTCCTCACCAGTATATTGTTTCCTGTAAAGAAGAAGGCCAGCTAGCATAAATGCAAGCAGAGGCCATCCTCCCCTTTCACAAAGCAATAAAAGAATATTATGCTGGCCCTCAACCGTCAACCAGTTCTCACTCGATCGCAAGAAGTGGTTGATCATCTCCATAGGTAACAGTGGACACCTTTCATACTGCTGAGGGTAATCCATGACCGTCATACCATTTTGAGCTAACAGATCAGAAAATAGGCTCCTACCATCCCCGTCTTTGAAATTCAAAACCATGAAAGTTCCATTAGGGAAGTAATTATGCAGCTGAGCTACAATCCTATTCATGTATGTCCTGTACTCACCCTCGTCAGGCACATGAGTGGAGAAGCAGCAATCAAACACTGCATTGAGAACAAAAAACAAATGGCATCATCATTTTGTTGTAATTTACAATTCCAATTTTCATACAATAGTACCATTCAAAACTCTGTACTCTATAACCAAGTATTGCAAAGGTGAGACCCCATTAAAGCTTGCAGAACGTCATGAAGCAAGAAAAGTTTATATGATCGTCCACTTTAACCATGTCATTCAAATGCAATCCCTCATTTTCAAATAGTAATACCAAAACCAGCTCAAATACAACATTGTCAAGATGCCAAAATACCCTAAACTACTTGTTGCACCATATAACTCCGTCTCAGCACAATATCACACCTCACAGGAAATGAAGAATCAACTCAAATCATCAGGCTCAAAATTATTACTACCACAAAGTTTTGAACTACAAATTTATCCAAGGACTTCAAAATCACAATTCCAATCTTCATATAACAATACCATTCAAAATCCATACTCTATAACCAAATATTGGAAAGGTGCGACCCCATTACTGTTTGCAAAACATCATGAAGCAGGAACAGTTCATACAATCATCCACTTTAACCATGTCATTCAAATGCAATCCCTCATTCTCAAGTAATAATACAAAAAAGAAACAAGAAACCACAAGCGGGGGAAAACTTTGGTAGCATTCAATAGTAACAACAAATTTCCAACACAGTTTATACCTATATCCTCACAGGAAATGAAGGATCAACTCTAATCACCAGGCTCAAAATTATCACTACCAAAAACAGTCTTGAACTACAAAGTTATCAAAGGACTTCAAAATCTACATGATTTAGGGGCAGAAGCCATGAAATAGTTCACTGATGCACTTATCCTTCCAATTTATCTCCAGCTACATTAACCACACAACAAAAACTAAAAGGCCATTAAAATGCAATCAAAGCATACCATACACCCTCTCAGTGATTTCCAGAAGTTGATCCGGCGGCTTCCGGTAGAAGAACCTTCTGAACAGCGCCATTCTAGCGGCGCTCTCTCACCCCTGATTGGATCCAAAACTCCTTCTCCCAATCCAATCCCTCGATTCCGTTCTCTCCAACCGCAATCAACGAAAACATCTCCATAACTCACTAACTAGCACCAAAATGCGATCACATCTTCACTACCGCCATACTGCGGGCTGAATTCGGTCAATTCACACACACAACCAATATGTAAGCAGGAACCTGCTAATTTCAGCTAAGGTTTTGGCCCCCGCAATCAACCAGTGTATTGTTGCAATGTGGGATAAATTGAGCTCGATTAACAGAGGGAAAATTGATTAATTCTGCAGGTCAACTGGAACAGTAGAGAATTGATCAATTCTGAGAGGGAAAACAATTATCCCCCGATTAAAATTGGATTTCGTTAACCTCACTTTTTCTAAAACAAATAATGTAAAGGGGAAGAGAGATCATGCAGCTGAGAGAGAAAAACCATGCGACCAATTCTCAGAATCGATTAATTCTGAGTTTAGGGTTTGAGGCAAAGGGGAAGTAAAATTGGAGATGAAATTGGAAGAAGATGGATTAATGCAGGAATAGATGCAACGATGCATGCAGAGGAGAGAGAAGAAGATGGTTTTCGTTTTTTTTATTATTCCATAATTTTTAGTATATTTTTCTCAATTATTTATAATTATGCATAAATAATTTAGCTTAATTATGTATAATTTGAAACCAAAATACTTTAGCTTAATTTTATAATTGTTCAATATTTTCCAGGCATTGGTGACTAACATACAAATTTTTTTAAAAAAATTGAATTTTGTCCGTGCATATATAATTTCCAGAGATCTAGTAGTCTATAAATTGTCACGTGTTGTAATTTCGTTTTATTATTTAATTTAAAAAGATAAGAAGAAGGAGTATCAAATTTGGGAATTTGGACAAACTGTTAATATAGTGTATAAAAAATATCAATGCGATTCCTTGAATATATCAACATAGTTTAGCATTGACATTGTATATGTATTATATTTACATATTTTGATAGCTACTTTGAAATTAAACTTCTTCTTAAAAAATAAGAAAATTCAAGAATTTTTTTAATATTTTAACATTGGAACCTATGCAATTGAGATCTTGTTAGAATCCTTATAAAATTACATTTAATTTGATATATGTTGTGTAAAATTTAAATTGAGATTATAATTATTTAAAGTTTTGAGATATTTTTTATAAATTAATTATAATTTGTTAATTGACATTAATACACCTCATTGATATTTTTTGTATATTGCATTGATACAGGCAGGATGATCTCGTGCCATGATTTAATGATTCAATACAATATCATAAGCTATAAAATATTTTTTTAGAAATTATTGGAAAGTTGGTAGTACAATTATTCGCAATGCGATTTTAGTGATATGTTGTAGTGATCTGATTATTATTACTACTAGTGTCACGCCCGTGCGATGCACGACTCATTTTAATTTTTTCATACTTGTTTCATTATGTAAAATAAAATTTATGAAATGATAAACAAAAGAATATTCGGCATCCTCTTTGAATTATACTTTTTCAATCACATTAACCCCACATGGCCACATCGCTTATCATTATTTCATATAATGTAAATACCAGAACAAAATTCTTATTATTATAGTACTTATTAAATATATAATTTATTCAATAAATTGCACGGTTGCAAATTAATATACATTAAACATATTATTTGGCTTGTGATTTTAGAATTTATGTATTATGCATTTTTTATTATTAATATTATTATAAAAATAACAACAACAACAATAATAATTAATATTTTGTTAAATTTCATATTGTATCATGCAATTTATTTAAGTTGATAATCCCACTTTAATACATTCTGAAAAAAATAATTTCGCATAATATATATTTTTATTATACATCCAATATTTCAATAACCTTGACAACGGAATGATCTAAATCTTTCAATTGGGACGTAAATTTACCCCATTGACATCAATATTATTGAAAGTGGTAATTAATAGATATTATATGTGATTGTAGATTAGACTTTCTAAGCTAAACTAATCACCATTTAATAAATTTCATTAATTGAAAATTAGTTAACAATAAAGTATTAATTCAACTCTATTAATCAAGAAATAGTAGATTAGAAAGCAAATGAAAAATTCAATAAATTCAATAAAGTTAAAATATGTTTTCCACCACCACTTCTCTTTTGCTCTAATATGTTTCCATCTTACCTTCTCCCTCAATCATTTACATTCGCTTCCATCTATTTCCAGCAACTTTCATATTTTCTGGTAATCATCTCATCACTTTTTTCATCTCGCATTAGAATCATCTTCCTCATCAAGCCAGTTATGGAATTTCAAACAAAAATCAATCACATATCCTATATTGTAATTTGTTTGGGGACCACAAGAGTTTATGATATAAAATTGTGCAAGAAGGTCAATATTGAAAAATCACAATACACAAAGTTCATGACTATAAAATTCCAAAAAAATACTCATTAATTTCAAAACAAAATTCCGCGATTCGCATTCCTTGTTAAATTTGAGTACACGCTCCCAACCTTCCTTTTTCTTACTTTTTATTATTGGAATTGTGATTGAATCGTGAATGAGTATTTATAGAGATTTGTTCTGTTTAATATTGTAATTAAGAAGTCTCTTCTTATTCCTATATTAATTAGGATTAATTATAAAATAAAGAAAAGACTAATATGTAATTATGTAGAATAAAGTAAAGAGACCCCCCAATTCAATTGATCCTTCTTATTTCTTCAATTGTTTTCAAATTTATTTTATTTTATTTTTTAAAATATTTATAATATTGAAATAAAAATAATTGGAAAGAGTTCAACGTTTGCTAAACGCCTAAATTCAATTACTCTATAATTTAAAAATTAATGCGGAAAATTAATATTTGAAATAATTAATGGGTTCAAAGATTAATCCATGGCAGTTACTAAATTATCATCTTTCTCTAATGGCACGTCCAGTTTGAAGTAATTGTGCTCAAAATTTAATCCAATGACACATCCAATTCGTAACTGAATATATTTATTACTGCATCAATCTATCAAATATCCACACTATTATCTACAAATTAACGTAATCCTGATTGTCTATATATCAAATTCACCTAAACAAATGGTGTAGGTAGTGCTCAATTTATTAGGTAACTGCCATATTAATTATTGATTAGTGTATGTTCAATTGATTAGGTAACTGCCATATTAAGAAAAATACTTTATTATTTTGTTTATTTTTTTAATTTCTGACAAATTTCAGTCTATATAAAAATAGATGAGCATAAAAAAGACTCAAACTTTTGCAATGCTCATTCCTCCAAATCCTTCTTTCTTCCATTAAGGCAAGTATTATTTTCCTTGCATGAAAAAATATTATTAATGTGTTCTGTTTTGATTTTTATGTTGTTCTGTCTCACATTTACTTTCTCTTTCAAATTAATATTTCATGATTGAATGATTATTTACCAGTAGAATGATACTAACTGGAACTCATGCAGATTAACACCAAATATTAGTTTTAATTAGTATTTATGTAATGAGTAGTAAAACATTTATTCACTCTGTTGTGAGATAGTACTAATTTTCATCCATTTTTAGTGTTAATTTTTATTTTTTTCATGATAGATAAATATGGCTACAGATGAGCAAAAACCAGACCCCTCACTTCTTAAACTTCAGGTTCTAACCTTATTTTTGGCTTTATTTTTTTCAACGGCTTAGATTTAATTAATACTCCATTTTACATGCTTTATTTGTGGCTACAAACATCATTTTCCGTACCTTCAAAATGTGCTTAACTTATTCAAGTAATCTGTATGAATACAACAGAGTCATAGTACAAAATGTAGCTAAAAATAATAGTTCAAAATCAAATCCTATACTTTTCTGATGCATCTTTTTACATTAGTATCCTTCTATACTTTCTGATGCATCTTTGGAGTGTAACCGGAAAATAAGCTTCAAGGCTTGGTTGGTCGAACGCGCAGCCTCTAAAGAGGGCGTTCCTCGACAATCGTCTAAAACTCAGACACCACCACCTGGACCACTTATGATCAAAGATGTGAGTATTTTTCTCATCACTTTCTTCCCGAATCCTCTTCTTACACTGGTTCATGCAACAGGAGCCTTGGCAGGGTCCGCCCGGATTCTCACCCGCTGACTATCTGAATCCAGCAGCCCGAGATTCGACTGAACCAAGGAACAAACTTCAAACTCTTCCTCCATCAAAAGAGGTAACAAAACATTTGTTTTTAACCATACATGATTCATTTTAGCCTAACTTTTCCTCATCTCAAAGGCCATCGTCCCAAAAAGGCCTCTTCCGTTGCAAGGTCCACCGGGACTATCACGCGATGAGCATCTGAATCTACCGTGCAACAAAGCTCAAGCTCATCCTCCATCAAATGAGGTAACAAAACATTTGTTTTTAACCTATTTTTTCCCATATATGATTCTTTTTAACCTAACTTTTCCTCATCTCAAAGACCATCGTCCCAAAAAGGCCTCTTCCGTTGCAAGGTCCACCTGGAATATCACGCTACGACCATCTGAATCCACCGTGCAACAAAGCTCAAGCTCATCCTCCACCAAATGAGGTAACAAAAATTTTGATTTGTAACCTATTTTTTCCCATATATGGTTCAGTTTAGCCCAACTTTTCGTCATCTCCCAAAGAACATCGTCCCAAAAAGGCCTCTTCCGTTGCAAGGTCCACCGGGAATTTCACGCGACGAGCATCTGAATCAACCACCAAATGAGGTATAACGCATTTATTTTTAACCTCTTTTTTCCCATATATGGTTCTTTTTAACCTAACTTTCCCCTGTCTCCCAAAGACCATCATCCCAAAAAGGCCTCGTTCGTTGCCACAGGAGGCGTGGCAAGGTCCACCCGGAATACCACGCAACGAGCATCTGAATCCACCAAACGAGGTAACAAACATCTGTTTTTAGCCATACATGTTTCATTTTTTGACCTATTGTTTCCCCATCTCTCAGCTGCCATTTTCAAGAGGAAATCCATCTTCGAGGCCCAATCCGTTTCTCCCAAAGACCATCGTCTCAACAGGGCCTCATTCATTCTTGAAGAGGAAAGCTACAACGCCCAAGAAGCCTGCCACACCACCACCTCCTCCCAGCAAGATGAGCAAGCCCGCGGAGAATTTGGTCTGCGATCTCTGCAAGGCCAGCTGCTCGAGCGCCTTAGTAATGCAGCAGCATTTGAGAGGGCGGAAGCACAAGGCCAAGATTAGCTTCATGAAAAGGAAGAGGGAATCCAACACCACCACTGTCTCGAAAACTAGATGTGACCTCTGCGAAATCTGGTGCAGCGACGCTGGTGCATTGCAGATGCACTTCAAGGGGCAGAAGCACACGGCCAAGGTGCAAGAGCTGCAGCTGTGCAAGGAGAGGGGCGGGCACAAATCCTCGAAAGCGCCTATAGTCTGTGAGGTGTGCAGAGTTCCTTGCATGAACCAAGACGCGTTCGAGCAGCACCTCAAGGGCAGGCAACACGGCGTTAAGCAAGACCTCAAGCGCCGCAGACTCCTTTGAACATCCAACCTCTATATATGCATCTATCTATCTATCTTGACTTTGTTAAATTTTCAGACTAAAGCAACTGTGTTTTTTCTACTTTAAACAACTAAATTTCCTAGTTTTTCTGTGATTAAGTATCATCTATATAGCTTTTAAATCACTATTTTAAATAATGAAGCTCTCTTATTTTATTTGGAAAGACAGGAGAATGATAATTGCCATAGAAAATGTTGGTTTGGAAAATGATAAGCAAGACTAATTGTTGCTAAAAAAAATCCATTGCAAAAAATGGAACCAATAGAGTCAAAAAAATTCCCTACTTAATTCAGTGAACACCATTAATCTAATCTTGTGCAAAAAAAAACATCTAAATAAATTACTGTAGAATAATTAAATATAATGATTCCTATTTAATTGATGTGAGTAATGGGTTAGTTTTGTAACGCTTGGTCTAAACGGACCGTGCTAGATATTTATTCAGTTAGGTATGCAACAAAATTAGAGATATTGGTCCTTAAAATCATAAACTTTGCTTAAAATTTGGTATTTTTCATGAATTTTAAAATTGGCATATAGTAATATCACAAATTTTGCACTTTAGTTGGTGTTTTCCATGGCATATATATTAAACTAACTTACGAGGGTTTTTTTTATCATAACTTGACACAATTAAATTAACGTGGTTTTCAACGTGACTTTTTATCCTACATGTTATGAACTTAAAAGTGGTTTAAAATATCATAAAACGTATTACGGTTGCCTACGTAAAATAAAATTTTGATGAAAATACCTTATTTGAGTGAGTTTGGAAAATACCAAACAAAATGCAAAGCTTGTGATATTATAGACCAATTTTAAAGTTTATTAGGCAAAGTTCATGGTTTTAGAGCATCTTCAGCCATTACACAAAACTCAAACCCATTTTAGTGTAAATGTCACACTAAATATTGATTTTACTCCGACCATTTGCACTAAACTCAAACCCAAAAGGATATTCCCCACCCACTTGCTTTTCATACTTTACAATCATACCTATATATTTTATATAAATTATACATTAACCCCATACACATTTTCAACAACTTAAATTAAATTAAGAGTGAATTACATAAATGGTACCCGATCTTTCACTTTCGCACGTAAATGGTACCTGATATTTATTTTATATCGTTTTTGGTACTTATAAATCACATTTTTGGTACCTGATGCAATTTTCTTCCCAAAATGCCCTTTAAACAAATATATTTTCTCATTTATGTCATAGAGGGTATTTTGGACAAACATAAAATTAGTACCAAAATTGATATTATAATATCTTCTCTCATTCTCCTAATTCTTTATACTATTATAACTAATCAATATTAATATTAATTTTCATTTTTAATATCATTCAAATATACTTAAATATAACTATAGTTATAATTATATTTAATTATTATTGTTATAATACTAAAAATTGATAGTAATTAATAAATAATTGTAGTATAATTATATAAATTATGAATCACATAATATTATGTAATAATTATTATTATTATTATTTTACATTAAATTAGTAACTAATCAATATAGACTATTATGGTTATAATACTAAAAAATAATAGTAATTAATAAATAATTGTAGTATATATATATAAATTATGAATCACATAATATTATAATAATTATTATTATTATTTTACAGTAAATTAGTAACTAATCAATATAGATTATTATTGTTATAATACTAAAAACTGATAGTGATTAATAAATAATTATAGTATAATTATATAAATTATGAATCACATAATATTATGTAACAATAATTATTATTATTTTACATTAAATTAGTAACTAATCAATATAGCCTTGATAAAAATATAACATTGTGAATTGTATTTTTAGTTAGGTGTTTCAACCTTAAAATGAGTATTAAATAATTTAATAAAAAATATTCAATTGATTTAATTACTTTAAGTAATTAATTTAATTAGGTATTTTATTTTTTATTTATATTATGAATGCAATTAGATGTATTTATAAACCACTAAAAAGAAAGAAGAAAAAAGAAGGAAGAAGAAACATTTTACTAAGGAGAAAAAAAATAAAAGAAAGGAAGATAAAAAATACTAAAAAGAAAGAAGAAAATGAAGAAAAAGAGAAATAAGAAAGGAAGAAAAAATAATCACATATTTGGTACTATTTAATTGAAATTTCCAAAAATATCCTCCAAGAAAAAAAATCACATATATGGTACATGGGGTTATTTTTGTCACTGGGTACCAAAAACGATATAAAATAAAGATTAGGTACCATTTATGTGCGAAAGTGAAAGACCAGGTACCATTTATGTAATTCACTCTTAAATTAAATACTAATATAATAGTTAAATTTATTAATTAATATAACTATATATGAAATCAATTACTTTAATAAATAAAAAATTACATGATTTAAAAAATTTAAAATAAACAATTCTTAATGTTGAATTATGTACGTAAATTGTCGTCCACAGATTTATATTCAAAGGAAAACTGGATTCTCTATTTGGGAACAAAATAAAACAAGTTATCGTATTTTTTATTTAAACAATAGATTAACTTTTTCTAATTATGCTGAATACTATTAACTTATAGTACAGTATATACTAATTATGGGCTAGCCCACTAATTAGTAAACAACCAAATAAAACCAAATTAGGTTAATAGTATTTGACAACATCTTCTACGCGCCTGCCGCTGCTTTCTTCTGTAAGTTTTCTTGTCCATAGCTTTTAATCTCTTTTCCTTCTCTTCTTCTATTTTGATAAATATGAATTGATTTGAACTTTATGCAATAACTCAAATTATGAAAACTCAAATCATGAAAAGTACTTTTAGATATTTTTTCTTCAAAAATCTATAATAAGATTGGTTTTACAATACTGTTGGAGGGATTATTCTACTGCATTTGTATTTTAAATTTTGCAGTACTATTGAAGATGGTCTTAGAGACCAATATCCCAAAAAATTACTAGTACAATTTTAAAATCAATTGTCACATTATCGCATATTTCTTTGGATAGATAATTGCAAAAATTCCAATGTCCGTAATTTATAGTAATTCAATTTTTGAAAAATTTGGCCGTCTTTACTAGGGTGTCAAAACGGGTAATCCCGTTACTCCACAAAATCGGCAGAATTGGGTTAGGCCCGAGATACCCTGTATGTATATAAGTAATTTTATTTTGTAATTTTAATACTTGCTAACTGGTGTGACTCAAAAATCATAATGTAATTTTTTTTATTAAGCTTTTTTTTAAAGTTTTGAACTTTTAATGTAGGTTTAAGTTTTCCTCCAACTCTTTAAGTCTGAGACTGCTTTATCGAATCAACTCCTTCCACCCGCCGCCTGTACCGATTCTACTCCTTCCACCCGCATCCGCTGCCATTTGCTGCCGCTGGTTCAGCCAGCTCTCCAGCGCCGCCAGTTCTCCCCTCCGAGGTATTTGAAATCTTAGAAGCTTCACACCGACGCTTATTGCTTGCGGAAAATTGGTCAATTTTTTTTTATTTCTTATTCCTCTTTTATTCTAAAAGATTGAAGTAGCGAGAGTTGTACTTGAATTGAGCTGGCCGTGAATTTATAAATTGATTTGGGAGTGTTTCATGGTAATTGGCTTGACGTGATGCTCAAACTTGTATGGTAGGATGTTTTATGTAGAAATAGGTGTTTTGCTCAATACTTTGGCTTTTGATGTTTTGGCATAATTGAAGTTGGAATTTCTCAATCTATTACTATATTCATAGGCTGTTTAAGCTTGTGTATTGTTATGGATTTATATTTTTATTACTGCTCATTGCTGTATCAATTGTATGAATCGGTTGAAGTTTGCTGATTTCAAGTTTGCGATTTTTTTTGCTGAAATCTGCTGAATTAATATTTCTCAACTGATTCGCATATGAAGATTTTGAGAAAAGGAAAAAAGATTGATTAAATTGGTAAATGGATGCCAATGAAGAAATTATGTTTATATGTTTATACTCATTTTTAGGCATTATGTTGGTTGATGCTTGAGTTTGATTGTGTTTAGTGGACAAATTAGTCTAGTAGTATCACACTCTGATATGATTATTCTGCTGTATTGTTTGATTTTTGATTGTTTTAGCTTTGTTGGCTTCAAATGATATGTTTGTTTTCTTAGAAATGAATGCGCCATCTCCAGTCCACGACGACAATGATAATGGGGAGCAGACTTTCATAGATGAAAGTGATATAATTAACGAGTATGAAATCGATGATGAAGGTACAATTGTGCAGCTGTGTTATTATCTTCTATAGAGTGTATTTGATTACAAACATGCTGGTTGAGATTCTATCTTCTTTATAATATGTGTAGTGCGCTTTTGTACGTTTTTGTACTGATTGACCTAATTGTGGCTTTAGAACTCCCTGATGCTGATGAGGAAGGTGGCTCCGGTGGAGAAGAAGAATTTGGTGCGTCCATTTAATGCAATTTTCTTTCAACCATGTCACTTATTTAAATTTAATCCATGTTGGCATTTGTGAAAGAAAAACAATTTCGTATTGTTGTCTTACCCCATCATCCTTCTTTGGCTGCAGATGGAGTTGATGATTCTGTACATATATTCACTGGTCACACAGGTGAACTATACTATTCTCGTCTTTCGGTTTTTTTTTAGTTTTATTGTGTACATGTTACTCATTCTTAAAAAATCTGATCTGGTTCGTACATCTAATAATGTGTTCTTAATAAATGCTTCTTTTGCATCTAGGTGAACTGTATAGTGCTGCATGTAGTCCAACAGATGCTTCTCTAGTGGCAACTGGAGGCGGAGATGATAAAGGATTTTTGTGGAGGATTGGTCAAGGGGATTGGGCTTTTGAATTGCAAGGTGTGTGGAATTGGTCTCCTGTCTTCCTGTTCACGGTTTTAGTTGTCTGATATATGAACGTAAATGGCTTTTAATGTATCAGAGTTTTAAGTATGTGTTTAATTATCAACAATCTAAACCTTTCCAACAAATTTTTCTTGTTTTGGATCCTCTTGGAGCAAAGAACTGGATGAAAAATACACTACTATTACTTTTCAAATAAAAGTTCAGTGGATTGACCTTTATCAAAAAACTGTCCATGTCTTCTTATTATATGGTGAAAATCATATATTGCTGAAGAATTTATTGATTCCATAAAGTTACTCAGTTAAATTGTCAGTTTCGCTAATTCATTATTATAGCATGGTATAAATGCAGTCCTAGACATGTAAATACTGTTTTTTATGGTATTTTTTTCGGACTACTAAAGCATTAGTTTATCACATTATTCACTGACCTTTATCTCTTATTAAGTGCATGTCTCAGTATCGAACAACTTCTTTTTATCGAAGAGTAGAAACGCTTTTAGTACGTCCGTTTGTATGTTTCATCTTCTTAAACATCCGCTACAGGCCACCAGGAAACTGTATCTAGTTTATCCTTCAGCATGGATGGACAACTGATTGCATCTGGAGGCTTGGATGGAGTAGTGAAAGTGTGGGACGTAGCAAAGGAAGAATTGAAATGTACTCTTGAGGGTCCTGGTGCAGGCATTGAGGTTATTTTTACGAAGTTATGGAGGTGTAATTTGCCATAGTTTACTTCATGTTTATGCTATATCAATGATGTGTTGTTAGTGGGTCAGGTGGCATCCGAAAGGACACTTAGTCTTGGCTGGTGCAGAGGATGCCTCAATCTGGATGTGGAATGCTGACAAAGGGGGCGCTTATCTCAATGTTTTCTCAGGTCATGGGGGTAGTGTGACCTGCGGAGATTTTACACCCGATGGTATGGACTTGTTGTCATGAGAAAAGCCTCTTGACCTTTCCTTTTGCTATGATTTTGTATTTTGGTGGCTTCATCATCTGATAATTTCACTTTCTGAAGGTAAAATAATTTGTAGTGGTTCTGATGATGCAACTATGAAAATTTGGAACCCTAAAAATGCGGAAATCATTCATGATGTTAGAGGTACGTTATTTGGTTGGTTTTTGTTTTCATTTTCATCTATGTGTGAAACTTGAGCTGCCTTTTGTTGTATATATGACTACACTATTTACGACTTCCCTTTCCATTATTATTATACTTGTTCCATTTTCCTTTTCTTTTCTTTAAATTCTTTCATATCTGCAATTTTTTGCTACAACACCGAAATCTGATAAACGAACTGTATTTTTATTAAAAGGTCATCCTTATCACACTGAAGGAATCACATGCTTGACAATCAGCTCCGATTCTAGTCTTGTCATTACTGGTTCAAGCGATGGTTCGGTGCACGTTGTCAATATATCAACGGGCAAGGTACTTCTTTACCTCATTTCACCTCTCATTATTTCTTATACTGCTTAGGCAAATGAGTGATCTTATCATGTCTCAATCCACAGGTTGTTCTCTCCTTGAATGCACATACAGAATCAGTAGAGTCCGTTGCTTTTGAACCAAGGTTTTCCCCTGCCACTTTTTCCTCTTCCTGGACGAATTAGACATAGAAAAGATTCATTCGGACATTCTCTTGTGAAAATTGCGTAGAATATTTACTGGTATAACTTCCTTCTTGTAGCTCTCGACGGGATAGCTGGAGGGCTGCAACCGGAGGCCTGGACAAGAAGCTCATAATCTGGGATCAGCATTCATCTCCACGTTGCATATGCGAACACGAGGTTTGCATAACTAGTTATCATGAGTTCTTTTTTCGATAGAGGCAGGCTTAAGAGTACATGATTTCCCTACGTTGTGCAGGACACCGTGACATGTTTGCTATGGCTTGCCGGTTCGAGATACATAGCCACAGGCTGTCTTGACGGGAAGGTACGCATATGGGACAGCCTATCCGGAGATTGTGCCAAAGTGCTCAGTGGACACTCCGATGCCATTCAATCCATTGCTGTGTCGTCTAATGGAGAATACCTTGTGTCTGTTTCGATCGATGAAACTGCTCGGGTGTTTGAGATTGCAGAGTTCAGATAGATATTCATTCATGGCAGAATCGTGAGTTCAAGCTTCATTTATCTTTTGGTTTACTTTTCAGACAACCTTAAAAGCTTGTGTTGAGTAAAGTGTGGTATTTATATATGTATCATAGCTTGGATGATATATACTGTTATGGAAGTTTTGGTTTATTTATCTTCATTTTCAGATTTTTGAACACTAAATATATCTGGAACTCAACTGGAAGTGTAATAATCTTCAATAAATTTGTGAACTAATGCCAATAGTATAGAATATATATCTAGTTAGTGGCAAATGTGTTGTTATCAAATTTATCTTTTTTGTTTGAGTTTTGTAGTATAACTTAATGAATGTTGTCCGGTTAGATAGATAATGCCCAATATTTAATCTCGAGACTGTCATTTAAAGATTAGGCTTGACTTATAAATTTTCCACTCCATATTCGATGAAAGTCATTCGGAACTATCATTTTGTATGGCACGGGGGTAGATTTTTCATAGCAAAATTCGGTCCAATACATCGTAATTAACATGTTGGTTAACCGTAGTCTAAAATACACAAGAAATATCGGCTTCGGGTCTCGAGCCTCTTGCTCTTTCCGTGTATTACAAAATTAATCTTGGATAATCTCGGACAAATTCAATCTTACAACAAATTAATCTCAATTAACTGAACAAATCAACCACAGTAGCAAGACTAATTCATTTGTATATGTACATCAACATATCATCCAGTCAAGAATCTAATTTCAACGTGTAACATCATATCCTAACAATCAAACCATCACAAGCAAGAATCGACTATCCCTACGCCTCCGGCCTCCTTGCCGTCTCCTAGTCCCTCCCCAGCTCCGCACAACAGCACCACCGGACTGCTTCAAGATCGAGCTCATTGATAACTTGGATTGTTTCCTTGTTTTCGCGCTGCCCTGTTTGAAGCCCTTCTTCCCCCTCTTCTGGCCCTTCCCGGAAGAGCGTTTGCTGAAACGAGACGAGTTTAGAGTGTTTTCCTCCGTTGCATCTGTCTCGAGTTTCACAACCACTTCAGCAAACCAGCACAGGTTTCTGAAGTTTGCTAGTGGATCGAGAACATCAGCGTCTACCACGACTCCGGAGGAAAAAATCGCGACTAGAGTTTTTGCAGCAGTGGTGTTATCGAGTTCCACGAATGGCTCTTCCGATGTTTCCAGTTGAATATCTTCGGATTCTCCTCTTGGAGGAGAACGCTCCTCGTTCTCCGGGCTCACTGGTCCCTTCAACGATCTTTGCTCAGGAGTCGAGGAGCTCGATGGAGCCAGATGCTCGTGTGCTACGCCACTGTTCAAGTCTATGTAACCTTCAGTTTTCAAGAAACTGTCACTGCCTCTGTTCTGTACAATCGGTTCATCATCAAATGGCAACAAATTCAAATCAATATCGAGACCAGTGAAGGCTCCGAGAGGATCAGACGAACTAGTAGGCAATGACTCCGGCTCTATGGGCTCGTTCAAATCAATGAAACAATACGTTTTCCTGATATCTGAACTGGATCTCGACAAATCCCATGTTTTAGTCGAACCAAAGTCTGAACGAGTAGCATGCTGGAAGTCGGATATTTTCTCAGGGGTACGATATGTCAACTCGGGTGCTTTGAACTGCTTCACCTGATCGTCTTGGTACATATGAGCTGGAATATGAAGGTCGACAATTCCACTTTGTTCGCTACTATTTCTTCTTATGCCACACTCGGATTGTAGAGTTGCAGGTCTCAGAAAGCTCTCTGCAACGAAATGTTTAGGCCCTTGAACGTTCCTTGATGTTAGATCAGACAACTCACGATGTGAAAGATTTCCAAGAAGCCAGTCTATTGCAGGAGAAGACTTATGAGGAATTCCAACCCCGGGATGAGACGAGGAATAGATTGATTCTGATGTTTGAGACAGTAAATGCCGTCTCACTCTCATTTCATCCATCAAGTCCCTCTGCCTTCCGTGTAAACGGTGCAGCTCCTGAACCTGTGCGTTGAAAACATTAAACAGCTCAACATTACGCAACACGAATGCCCCTCCTAATATCATTTTTATGTCGAGAGGGCCACTCTAGTTTTGATGAAACGAACAAAGAATACTAAACATATATACCAACGTTTCGTCTCAATCAACAGATGAAGCAAAGTTAAAAGGTCTGATGATGAATACCTGAAACCTAAACGTGGCTTCGTGATTCTGTATGATCTGTTTCACCATTCCCTTGTCATAACCTACGTACTGATCAGACGATGGCACAAAAATGGTGTCGGTGTAGCCTCTTTCTTCTCCATACAGGTGCCAAGAATAGCCACCTGCACCGGAATTCAGATCCCTCGTGTGGCAATACACGGGTGTGTAGCTACTGCACTGCATAGTCACTCCGGCTCACCTTGAACTGAAAACAGCACAAGTTAGTATTGTCCGTAAAGGAGCTCAAAATCCCCCAAATCGAACATACTAACACATCACATTCAAAAACTCAACAAAAATTCACAGAAATGAGCATTTCACATAGCTTTCTTCACACTATCCACTCTTCCGACTCCAAATTTGATTCGAACAGAACAAACACACGAATATAAAATTCGAACATACTAACACATCATATTCCAAAACTCAAAGACTACACAGAAATTTAAAGAAAATCATGAAGAAACAAGTCGTTGTATCCTGCAATACAGCAATAGACATTCATCACAAACTTCGCCACATATATGAAAACGTTATACGAATAATCAGGAGCATTCCAAATAGTTTTCTTCAAACTACCATCTCTTCCTCTGACTCCAAATTCGATTCAAATTTCAAAACAGAACAAGCACACGAATACAAAATTCATACATACCAACACACCATATTCCAAAACTCAAAGATGTCACAGAAATTCAAAGAAAATTATGAAGAAAAAAACAGTTCTATCCTGCAATAGACATTACTCCTCACAAACTTCACCACAAATATGAAATCCTTAAGACATTAAATCACGAGCATCTCACAGAGTTTTCGTCGCACTATCCTCTCTTTCAACTCCAAATCTGATACCAACAGAACAAAGACACGAATATGGAGATCGACATACTAACACATCACATTCCAAAACTCAAAGATTACACAGAAATTCAAAGAAAATCATGAAGAAACAAACAGTTCTATCATGCAATAGACATCACTCCCCACAAGCTTCACCACAAATTAAATTTCTTAAACCAAAGCATTTCACATAGTTTTCTACAACCTATCATCTCTCTACTAACTATATGAATTTGCAACAAACACACAAATACAAACTAGAAAGATTCAAGAACCACCTTCTTCAAATAAGAAAAGCAAACACACAAGCCTCTGAGAAGGAGATCATATAATCCAAAACTGTCTTAATTTGAGAAGTATGAAAAAATCTAACTAACTTTTCACAAAATTGCACATCCATATAAGACCAAACAGTATCCAAGAATACTTTATCGTTTGATAAGATCAAGCCGACATTTATCCAGCTAAGCAAGGAAAAAACCATCAATATGATTCCTTATGTTGACATTAGGCCAAAAAAACTCACCACCTCCAACAGAAGATCAGATTGTGACAAGATAAGATTTGGACTTCAAAGCATCACACCAATTAATGTTCTTGACTATAAACCAGAAAAGCCAAGAATTTGAGATTTTAGGAAGATAAATTCACTTTTTTTCACCAAGAATTTGGAAAATGGAAACAAGAGAGAAACTATCTTGTATTATGAGAGATCACACCAGTTTACATCTCAACTTTAAAGCATCACACCAATTAGTGTTCTTGACCATGAGCCAGAAAAGCCAAGAATTTGAGATTTAAGGAAGATAAATTCACTTTTTTTCACCAAGAATTTGACAAAATGGAGACAAGAGAGAAACTGTCTTGAATTATGAGAGATCACACAACTTATCCCAGAAGAGAAAGACAAAAGGAAAACACACACACACACTGGCTGACTGACACACACAAACACACACACACAGTGGGGCAGCATTCTGAGAAGAGAGAAATGCCCAGATGAGAAAATGAAGAAAAGATCAGACCCATAATCCATCTTCTCAGAGAAAACAACAAAGATTGGAACTTTACCTGAAAAGGATAAAACCAAAACCAAAACCAACTCAAAATCACAGCTTGATTACTTCACCAACATCGAAATTGCTCGGAAAATCAGGTAACAATGAAAGCGGGAAAAGGGTGCTTGGAGAGAGGAAAAAATCTCAGTGAAGAGAGCGGATTATGGGATGAAAGTGAAACTGAAACAGCTCAGAGACTTTGCTAAAGCTTGCATTTTTTTAGAGAGAGGGAGAGAGAGAGGAGGGAGGCATGAAAACATTGAAAAGGAGGCTTAAATTTGCAGAGAAGCAAAGGCAAAAGGAAAAGCGAAAAAAGGTGAGGTGCGTGAGAGAGAGAAGATTGGAGTTTGTTTCTGGATCTGCTGGGGCCACACGCACTGGGCAAAGAAGGTGGAGAGAGAGAAGAGGAATATATTTTGGGATTTGTCAATACATATGACTCTCTGAGAGGGAGACAGAGGTTCCAGTATATTACGTGGATTGCTTTAAATTCTGGAGCGAAATTACGTTTCGATACTTATCTTTCACTTTTGCACATAAATGATATATAATTTTTTTATATTAATTTAATATGCTAATCATATGATTTCTTTATTATAGAAGATATTTTTAAAAATTTCAATTAAATAGTATAAATATGTAATTATATTTTCTCCCTTTTTTCCTTTTTTTAGTTTCTTCTTCACTCTTTTTTTCTTCATTTTCTTCCTTTTTTTTAACATTTTATCTTTCTTTCTTCTCTTTTTTTTCTCTCCTTAGTTTATATTTCTTCTTCTTTCTTTTTTCTTTTATCTTCTTTTTCTTCTTTCCTTTTAGTTTTTTATACATACATCAATTGCATTCATAATATAAATCAAGAACAAAATATCTAATTAAATTAATATTTAAAATAATTAAATCAATTGAATATTTTTTATTAAATTACTTTATACTCATTTTAAGATTGAAGCACCTAACTAAAAATATTCGACTCTTTATATCATTATGAATACAATTCACAATTATTATTACATAATATTATATAATTCATAATTTATATAATTATACTATAGTTATTTATTAATTAGTATTATAACAATAATAATTTATAATAATTAAATATAATTATAACTATAATTATAATCAACTATATTTGAATGATATTAAAAATTAATTAATTATTAATTTATAATATCAAAATAATAATATTAATATTGATTAATAATAATAGTATAAAGAGTGAAGAGAATGAGAAAAGATATTACAATATCACTTTTGGTACTAATTTTATGTGTGCCTAAAATATCTTTTATGACATAAATGAGAAAATGTATTTGTTTAGACGATATTTTGGGAAGAAAATTGCATCAGTACCAAAAATGTGATTTATAGGTACCAAAAGCGATATAAAATAAAAATCAGGTACCATTTACGTGCGAAAGTGAAAGATCAGGTATCATGCACGTAGTTCATTCTGAATTTTAAAATATAGCATGAAGATAAAGGTTAATTGATGAGATTTTCTATAATTTTTATGAAGTTTGCATTGATAGTACAATTTGTTGTTATTACATTAAAATAGATATTTTTAGTTTTTTTTTTTAACTTTGAAAAAATTACTACTACTATATTGTGAGTTACTTCCTCCGTTCCACAGTAACAGAGACGTTTATTTTTGGCACGAAGATTAAGAAAAATTGTGTTAGGTGAGTTAGTAAAAGGGAGAGTAAAGTGGAAAATGAAAAAAGGTAGAGAGGTGAAAAGAGAATAAAGTAAGATAGAGTAAAGTAGGTGTGGAAAAATATGTTGACTTTTACTAAAAAGGAAAATTACTCTATTCGTATGGAATGTACCAAAATGGCAAAATACTCTATTACTATAGAACGAAGGGAGTATAATTTTTGTTATTTATATTTATATAATTTTTTATATAATTATGAGTTTGCGCTCACAATGCGCACGGATTTGATCAGAGTGAGGGGGCGAAAGTAAAGAAGGGGAGATAGGGTGGCTAATGGTGAAGGAGTTGAGAGAAGACGGTGATGGCGATGGAGGAGGGGTAGATAACAACAAGGCATGAAGGGGGAGGATGAGGAAGTGGGAGGCAATGAAGGAGACGGTGTCGATGGTGAGGATGGGGTGAAGGTCACGGTTGGGGGGCGAACGAGGGGAGGAATAAAACAATAACATTTATGCGCGCATTAGTGTGATGGAGGCAAGACAAGCCACCACCCTCCAATGCATCTTGCGCTCCATGCACGGTGCACGTGTGTGCACCTTCTCCTGTGTTGTTAATGCTCTTATTATTAATATAAAAAGAAAAACTGAAAAAATACAAAAAATAATTGTAAATAAATTAAGCTTTAATCACATTGGGATGGTTTTGCTTTTTTGGGCTCTCTCTATAGTTAGATCATATTTGTATTTACCAATAATGTGGGATTTTAATTATTCTACCAACAATATTCGCTACAATCTAAAGTATAAGAGAAACATAACCACCAACATGTCAACTACCAATTCTAAATTTATAGTCTTAATCTCACTTAGTCAACTCTAATCTTCTAACTATATCACAACATTATATAAATAAATAAATTACATTAAAATACATTTAGATGAATGCAATTAATTCGATTATTAACTAAGTAAAGCTACTTATCTTCGCAAATTAGATTAATTAATTTACAATCATATCATTGTTCAATAGTGTCAACAACTTTCGTAAGCATATGCTATTATTGCAAAATTCCAACATTGAATAATTATAAATTGATTTTCTAATTTCGACAAAATCATATTGAGGCCAGATTCCTATGATGTTATAGTATATCCTATGATTAAAATATTCATTACTAAATAGTTGAATAATTAATTAACGACAGTACTACTCCCATTCCAATTAATATACATTAACTCTTCCAACTACCAATGATAAAGTTTAGCATATAATAATAGAAGTCGATCGTGATCTGGATTTACAAAAAATAATTATTTGAAGGACCAGTGTCTTATTTTAGTTAATAATAGCAGTATAAAATTAAGTCTTATTTTACTAGTACTATTATTATTAATTATGATGATCTTTTAATATTTCTAAGTTACATAATGTAATATTTCTAAGTTACATAATGTACTTACTAAAACTCTTGATATTACATGTACTATTTTCTATTCTATGATTCTATCCATACCATATTATAAATTCGTTTCTCTTTCATTATTGTCATTTCATAAATTCATGACATACATCCTGAGTCAAATTAAGTGTCAAATAGCTCATTTTATAGGTTGTTTAAATAGTATCAACCATCAACCAATATGTCAAATCTCAAACGGCAAAATTGACTCGTCTTAGTTTAGTTTAATTTAATCGAAAAATTATTCAAAAAATAGCATAATCAGGATTTAGCTATTCTTCGAAATTAATTACATTTATATATTTACCAATGAGACATATCTGAAGTAACAAAATTGAGATATCACAATTTTGTTCTTAGATAGTGTATAATATGTCACACCTATATTGTGAATGTGGTGGGTGTAGTGGCGTGGCCCCACCAATATTGGTATAAAAAGGTTAGTAACAAAAAAAGAACTAAATTTTAATGTTAATTTCTATTCTAATTTGATAAATATAAACAAAAATTAATAAAATATAACCCTATAATTATAAATGAAAATAGTTCATGAATATATTTGTGTCCACTGATTTTTTTTTCAAAATTCTTCCATGCCTCTCAAGTCTCACTAACAGCTACCGTCACAAATAGAGATTTTTTTTAGATTTCGCTTTCGCAATTGCTTAAAATCAGATAGTGCCAAATTCCTACTATTCCTCGCATTTTACAAAAAAGAGAATATTTATTTTCCTATTTATAAAGGTGTTACTAATGTTTTGTGGCAATTACCCGTAGAGCCTCACACAGTGAGAAGTTCATATATCCCAATAAAAAAATAGAGGCGATACAATGACAACCGGTGTTAACAATGACATCAAACGACAAAGAACAAAAACAAGGGTTGAAACAAGCTACCAAATTCAATGGAGTTTTTCGTTCTTCATTTCGACAACAAGTCAATCGATCCCTCGACCTCACATGCATCTGTCATTGTTGAATCCTAATTAAGTGCCGAAGCTAAAGCACTTTTATAATAAATAATAGTTTCTCATTTTGTAGACTTACAATCATGATTTGTTTGTGTTTCTCCTTCTGAGTTTAGAGATTTTTAAAGACTTTAAAAATAAATTAAAAGATGCATTTTATCAATTTAAGATTTTAAAGGTTATAAATGCTTCTCTATGAGACATTACTATCTAAGGCTCAAATAATACTAGCATTTCCCTTTTTCTTTTTTTTCCATTGATTTACAGAGTGTAAATTATAAATGAAAATGATACAAATTGCTCTATTATAGAAGCTAGTTAATATAGCTAAAGAATACACATTTCGAAATTGGGTCATAAATACAAAATTAAGACTGTTTCCCCTCATGCGCAATACTATATTATTAGGAGCCTAGTCAACTTATGTCTTCGACTTTCGAGATACAACTCACGTGCACACGCACTCGAAGACTCGAACCTCCGATTCATTAATTTGAAAAGAATTGTCTTACTAATTAAGTTGTATTTTGTCTAATTACCTACTATTAGTTTCATAACATCTTATAGATTGAGGAAAGTTATTTTACTAATTAAACTTATCTTCGTTTAATAATCTATTGTTTTATCTTTCATAACATCTTATGATAGATTGGAAAACTAAATATCTTACCAATTAAGCTCCATTTGTTTGATTACCCTACTGTTTTAAATTTTCATAATATCTAAGATTATCTTGCAAATTAAGTTATGATTAGTATGATTATATACTAATTTTAATTTACATAGCATCTTATAATAAATTGAGGGTCTTACCCATTAAGTTGCACTTCGTCTAATTCATAAAATCTTATAATGGACTAAGAAGAAAAATACTGCTCAATTAAGTTGCCTTTCACCAAATTACTTAATATTTTTAGTTTTATAGCAGTATTTCATTTCAAGAGTTCATTATAGGGGATTCACCTAAAACATTAGGTTATTTGAGCCCAAATATATTTTCGAATTGGACCAAAATATATTTAGTCTGCTGGCTTAAATCATTTCATTTTTCAAACTGGTTTGGGCTAAAATGTTTTAAAGAAATAACACTTGCGAATTTGGGCTCATAATGTTAATATGGGTTTAAAGCTTAAACTATCTTTTAAATTGGTTATTTTTAAAATATTAAGTGTATTTAAAGATACATATAAATTATTTTAATCCAAAATAAAATGATATATTTATTACTAAAATAAAGTTAGTTGGAGACTTGGAGACTTCATATTATCATTCATTTATAGAATTTGACTATAGAATATAAATGTACTTTGTAGTTTGTACAATTAATAATATTATATTTTTTTATATTCTTGGAAATTATAAAGTTTACTAAAAATTCTAGTTTTGCTCGTAACTTTATATGGCAGCAAATATTATACGTGAACGACAACATCAATGATAAGTAATGGTAGTAGTTTATGACCTAAACTTTGGTATTTTGATCCATGATTTTGATCCATGATTCATAACCAACTATTATTCGGTGCATCAAAATTAATCACTATCGCCCATCCAAAAAAAAATAGTCTTTTTTATATATATTAGTCTGTGCATCAAAATTAATCACTAGTAGTATTTATTTATAGTAGATTGTTCTTTCTACTTAAGCCACTTTTTCTCTTCATCTCTTTACTTTAATAGCACTAACCTTTATAATTAAAATCTACGTTGTCCATCATCATCATTTCAGAATAGTGGAAGGGTTGAATTGAAGTTACTTAGATTAACACATAATCTATAATAATAATAATAATAATAATAATAATAATAATAATAATAATAATAATATTCAAGTTGCAATCTGCAAATAGTACTTGTCCTATTTATAGAGAGAGATCAAGCAACCACCAAAAACTACAAACTCAAAAAAAGAATTGAGCATCCCATCATGTTTTTACACCGTGGAGTAGAGACAGAGAGAGAGGAACAAAAACCATTAGCTGCCTCAAAACCCATCATTTCTTCATCCATCGACATTAATCTTGAAGCAACTTGTCCGAGCACCATTGCCGCCGTGTTCAAGCTCACCAGAAAACGAGTGCTGAGAAGGCGAGGAACACCGAGAAGCAGAGGAAGACGGCGTTTGAGAGCCGGATCCCTGCATCACTCAAGTCAGTATTGGGGTTTATCCCTGACGGGCCTAGAACGGGGTTTCCTAGTCCGCCAGTGTTGGGGTTCGTCATGCCCGGGGTGCTACCCGTCGTCCCGGAGACCGGAGTCGTAGTCCCCGTTGTGGGGGTGGTGGAAGCACTGCACTAATTAACAGCAAATCATGTTACTTATGAGTTATAAAAAGGGATCTTCTGACAACATTTCAAGTTAAAAAAAAATGGACAAGATTTTCTGACAATATCTACTTCAAATTAATTTAATGGTATAAGAAAAACTAGTTTTAATCCAAACTTAGTGTCATTTCGCCTCAAATTTACGCACGCCCACATGCGATAGCTAGTGAATTATAGTACGGTGTAAAATATACGAGTGGCATTGCACTCGCTGACAGATGAATCTATTCCATAGGACGGTTGTAGAACGAAAGGGGAGCCCGTCGATTCAACACACCATGTCTATTTCGTGAATCGTGATCACAAGGAAGACAACTAGCTATAGGAATGAATGCTCAATATTAGGGAACTAAGGACACACCTAACTCCATCCAATTCTAATAATGATACATAGATCTTTCTATGTTGAGCACACATAACATTTATTTTATTTATCTCAGGAAAAAAATAAATATACAGTGATTGGTTGTGTAATAGTGCAAGCAATTACTGCCATAAATTCTACAGTCTGTAGACTCCTGTGGCTTTCTCATGGGTGCAGAAGTTTGGGCAATCTTGGAATATCCACCACCACTTTTTTGACTAAAGGAGTAAAGAGTGATGAAAAAAGTGAAATATCTAAAGCTTTAGATGCTCTACCATTTGCCCATCATTATTTTGGAACATCTTGAAAGATTGTTGAAAGATGATTTTTTTTTATTTAATACGAATACCAAACTGAATTTGTTTATTCCAAAAACTAAATCTCTGCATTTGATAGGAATGAATCTTCAATGGTCCAAAAAGGCCATGCTTTATGAAGCATATTTGACCTTTTGGAAGATGCCATTCTAGTTAAATAAACAAGAATCTAATACAAAAACTTAATCCCTCCGTCCTCTCATTAAAGATGACCACTTTCTTGAATGACACGGTATTTTAGGTGGAATTGTTGAGTGTAGTAAAATAGAAAGAAAGATGAGAGAAATTTATATATTCATCTTAGTTGGGACAAATCGAAAATGAAATGTGGCAAATCTTGAATTGCGCGAGAGGAGTATAAAGCAACCTCCACCTCAATCCGAGATCCACTGCACCGTTTCTTAGCGTGTATACACCAAAACGGGATAGAGGATCAAGTGTTTCGACACGAAACTAGACAGCTTAAAATGCAATCACCAACCAACCCCAAATTAACTAGCATGTTTTATGCAAGTGCACGGACAGATCAAGGAAAGGGCAAAGTGTAAGGAGAAAAAGGGAAACCATTTAAAGTTTTGGAATTTTAAACCATCTTCTCAACCTAAAGTTGAAATTTTTATGCAGTTCAAATTGGATTCCAATGCAGCATAATGACAAGAATAGAAAGAGGATAGCTTCTTTTGAGTGAAAAAGGACATGACATAAAGTTGGAAATTTTGAAATGGGGGTGGGTAGTTCCATACAACTGGAGGGCAAATCAGGGATTTCACACCCCAATAAAACCGACAGGGTTTCAGACAATGCATTGAAGAGTGAACTGTCATATTCCCAATTATATATTCGTGCTTCATTTCAAGATTATGAAACCAAATTTTGTAGTACTACACAATTATATACTTCTTCCCAAGAAAAGATAAATTTATTTCGACACAAGTTTTAATAAACATGGTATCTAACCTACAATATGAGTGAATTGGTATATTAGTACTATCAAAGTGACAAAAATTAAATCTTTTTGGTAAGATTGTAAAAAGAGTTAATTAAAATTACCTTGCAGTTGCAGGATACGAACACCCAGAAATGCCTGTAAAATCCACAAGAAAAAAGACAAAAATTCTGAATCAATAATTTATTAATCACAAAGCAGATCTGATAAACACAAAATAAAATATAAAAATATAATGCGGAGTTAGTAATTTGTAGAGATTAAATTGAAAATATTTTTTTAATGTACGAATATTTATCAAATGCATTCGATCTATTCTAATTTCTATAGGTCGAAATTATAAAAAATTGAGTTATGAATTTTAAAGTAAAATTAAAAAACTGACTAGGATCGGAGGAGGTGACGGTGGCGGCGCCGGCGAAGTCGCAGGCGGTGGATTGTTGGCGGTTTCTCTGGAAATAGCTGTTGGCGGCGTAGCTGCAGTGAGCCTTGACGGTGTTGGGTTGGAAGCAGGGCCCGTTTTGATGGATCGGGTTGCAATCCGCGCCGGCTCCGCATGCGTAGTCTAGCGCCTTCTGCAGCTGTGGATCGGTTAATCCATCCTTGCACACGCACCACAACGCGCCTAAATCAAATCATAATTACTTCCATTTCTCAATTAAGTCTAGTAAAATGCAGCTATAATGTTTTTTGAGAGAAATAGCTAACAAATTTAGGAAATGTGAGGCTAAAATGAGAAATTAAAATGCAACTATAAAATAAAATTGGAAAGAAAATAAAAGGAGCAAAAAGGTGAAATTGGAATCAGGAAGAACTGCGTAGTTTTGTTGAGGAATGAGGAGTTAAGAGGTGAAATTGAAATTGAAAATATGTAGCGGAGATTTGGAGGTTTTGATTTGAGAGAAAAGTGGAGAAATGAGGAGCTTACTGGAGTGGGCGGCGATGGAGAGGAGGAGAGTGATGAGCAGGAAAGCAGCCATTGATTATTGAGCGCAGTGTAGGTGGATTCGAGAGGGAGAAGAAGAGAATGGTGGAAGCGAAGTGAGAGAGAGTGAGAGTGGAGGAGTGAGAGAGTGATTATTAATTGGTGAATGTTTTTGAGAGGGAGAGAGAGAAGGTGGGGCCAGGCTGCTGGTGGTGTCGCCTTCTCCGACTTAATTTCCGCTCTCTCTTTTTGGGACCGTCTTGAGCTCTGTGTGCGTCTTTTTTGTGCACCACCCGGCGTGCTGCACGCTCTCTCGTGCGAGTTTTCGAGTAGCGCCCGTTTCTTGGCTAATTGCGCGGTGTGTGTTGCATTTGCGTTACGACTCACGGTGAGAGATTTCAGTTTTGAGGATTAAATTAGACGAGTGATTAATTGGATCGATTCTCTCATCAGTTTTGAAGGAAGATAATAAGAAAAGAAGAAAAAATTTACTCCATCTACAAGGAAAAAGTTTACATGACCCGATTCCATATTTTGATTGGATCTCACAAATGAAGTCTCACATTGCAAGTTTAAGGTTTAGAGAAATTTTCTTGTTAGAAATTCATTTTTCGATTGTTTCAACTCCAAATTCGAATGATAGGGTGGAAGATCTCATGGAACTTTCTCGTTTAAAATGTACCAGTAAAACCTGTCATTGTTTTTTTTCACAGAATTTAATCCCTAGATAAGTTATTTACCCTACCAAATATGCGATAAGTTTGGAAGTATTAGTGATATTGTTTCTAAGTAGTGCAAATGACCTAGTTTAGAGAGGTGCTTTGAATAAATCAATACTTACTAATTTAATTATCAATAATAAATCAATATTTAATATTCTCTCCATCCCAACTAAGTTGAATTATAACTTTTGGACACAGATATTAAGAAATTGTGTTAAAAGTAAGAGAAAGAAATAAAGAAGTAGTAGGAAAGATGAGAGTAAAATAAATGATAGAATAAAATAATAATAATTGAATATTTTATTTTTTGTCAAAAAATGGAATAACTCAACTTAGTTGGGACATGCCAAAAAAGGAATACGAGTCAACCTAATCGGGACTTGGGACGGAAGAAGTAAAATACTTGTACTCTAATAATTGTAGTAAATAATGATAATAGAAGAAGTAATGCACATAGTAAATATGCTGATTTAATACTACTATATAAACAAAATAAGAAGCTGCAAAAAGAAAAAAATATAAAAATATATTTACTGAAATTAATGAACTAGCATTAATATGAATTTAGCTTTAAGTTGCTCCCACAATTATCCAAAAAGTGAAAAAACACATCACTATACATTATCACTAGTTAAAACAGTTATCTATTCTCTGTGTTTCTTCTCCATCGATCCAGATTGGCTATAACTCCCGAACGCTCCATGCTTGCTCCATTTCTTCCCCGCCCCGGCCTGGATCCGTCGCTGCCTCTGCTAGTCCCACTCAGTGTCGAAAAAACCAGCATCTTTCATCTCTGAGTAATACGCGTTGTCCAAGAGCCAGTCTTCCTCCTGCAAACATTAGCACATGTTAAAAACCAAAAGAACTAATCTTGCAATTCTCTACTGCTTACAGATTAAACGACGTTTACCTGGAAAAAGTCGGCCAGGAACGTTACATAAAGGAAGGGGAGATAGAGGGCGTGACGGCAGATGACTACAAGATTGTACAACCTGATGGAACAATGTCATTAGCAGAATCAAAACGACCACTGTACTAGATCGAAGGTCACCTGGTTAAGATACATACAGAAATCCAAAGCCAAAACCGATTCCAGCCATTCCGCTAGCACACAATCCCAAAACATTTACTACAAACATAGTGACCACATAGTTGTAGAATGAAGGCCTAGCTGCATTTGTTAAACATATTTTGAACGTTAGTCCAAGCACATGATTGAAACAGAGGCAAAAGGTTTTCGATATGAAAGAAACTTAGAACTCACGTGGCAACTTATCCCTCCATTTTGAGTAGTGAACGAATAGTATGTAGCAGTAGACTACAGTCAGGAGCAGAGTATGAACAAACAGTAGAGTCCATTTTCCCCAGTGTGCAGTATCAGCGCTAGTGAAGAGGGGCACCCCAAATCCAAATATGAAGATGGCCTACAGAGAAGAGTGATCACGTACTTTTTAGTATAAACCAGTTGATCGCAAGGGAACTCAACAATTCAACATACACGAAATGGATTCTATTCGAAGAAAAATTAAAACAATACACGAACTCTAAGAAGGGATCAAAAAAAGAGGGCTTCATTATTGCTGTCAGTGATTCTCTATGAGACTTTTATCGGGATATCACGTATCATATCCTTCCACAAGCTTGTTCCTACCCAGAAGTTAATTTTCATTTTTTTGTTGTTTTATGTCTTGGTGTGAATCATGTGATGATAAATAAAATCTGTTAGTTGTATCCTAGATTTTATTTAAAGCCCACTTGACCTAGAAGTTTAATAAAGAGAGATATCCATTACCTGGATAAGCACATCGACGACAACAGAGGAACCTGAAACGAAGAAAGTGTGTGCTAGCGCTTCCAATCCATTAGCATAGTTCTCCTGAAGCAGAAACGCTACTATGCTAATTTCCAGAGTTAGCATCCCACATTCTGTGAGCAATGACAGCAGGTTCCAAGCAGTTGCCTTTTCAGGAGTACATTCCCATCCCTGATTTTTTCATCAATGAATCACTAAAAATGAATGAGAGAGAGAGAGAGGGATGCTTTATGATGCAAACCTTCAATGATAATTGAACAATGCAACATATACAAACAAACATTTTATGGAAGTGAAAGTTTTAACATCACTGGGAAACAAATTTCAAAACAATCAGTGGAGAAAGTGCTACAACGCATATCTATAATTGTAGTTTCAAAACATCAGGCACCGCTATAGCTTTTCACTGAACAACCAAAGCAAAAACTGATTTTGACTACCATTCAGTTCAGATTGTGGACAGTCACAGTAACGCAAACAAAGGATTCTTCAGTGAAACACATATAATGTGTAATAACATGGAAAATTACAAAAACCGAACAAATTACAGCAGTTGCTCCAGAAAACCTCTCCCCTACCGACAAATTATAACTTGTTCCATCATCCAAACAAATCTTATCACATGTGCTATCGTGCATATCTGTGCGCAGTACGTTACTTTTAAGAATGATTATATCAACTCAACTAAAACTGCAGTGAAATTAACCAAATCACAGCAGCTGTTCCAAAAAAAACACTCTCCCCTACTGACGAATTATAACTTATTCCATCGTCCAATCAAATCTTATCATGTGCGCTATCGTCCATATCTGTGCGCAGTATTCTCACGTTACATTTGAGAATGACCATGTCAACTCAACTCTAACTGCACTGAAATTAACCAAATAGTAACAAGGTACCAAGGCATGCATCAAAAACTCCCTACTGAAGAGCCTACAATAGATCTATTTAAGAAAATCAAGCAACTAGCAACTCATACTTCAACCTTTCAGTTCCAATTAATAAATATTTATGATCCCTCCTTTACAAACAGATATTGATATCGAAAATGCAGCACAATAAACAAAACCAATACTTTTAACACATAATTATCAAAAAATTGCAGCAATAAGTCACTAAAATCGCCTAAATCTACACAACAACAAAGCGAAAAGCAGCTCAATCTAAGGATTCACAAACACGCACTCCAAAAAAAATCCAAAATTCAGAGGAACAAACATCACCTGAAGAGCAGCCCACGCCAAATTGAGAAGAGCAGAGAGCCACAGGAGGGCGTAGTACGCGATCATGACGTAAGACTTCCGGTGGCGCAGCTTCTTCACATTGCGCCTCGCCTGGAACCCTAAGTACAGCACCAGCAGAACTGAGGGCACGAGCAGGGCCGCTTCGCGCCAGAAACTGTTGCACCCTCCGCTTTGTGAGGTGTACCATTCGGAAATCCGCGCGGGAGGATCCGTAATGTTCTGCTCTGAAGCAATCGCGAGGGTTATGTTAGGGTTTGACATTCGCCGGATTCGATTCAATTTAGAGGAGCGATGATCATCTGATCAATCATAGGAGAACCGCGATACTTCAACAACTTTCGATTGAGATAATTAGCAGTGAGCGGAGATCGGAGATCGGAGATGAATGATTTGAGAGCGAAAACGGTGAGAGAGAAAGATGATGATGAACTGTGGGTTTACGTTTCGATATTTTCACGTATGACCCTTTTGAATTTGGTAATTTCTACTTCCGCCCCTTAAAAGCATCTGCTCCAACCTAAAAGTCCTTCTGCCACGTCATCATGTCCTCCCCAGTCCCGATAACCTAGCCAATGCCCCTTCCCGCAGCCTAGCAACAGCCCAGCCTAACCCACTCATTTCATTCATTTTATCAAATTAATACAAATACGAGATTAATAATTGGACAAAAGTTCCAACATATAAAATAAAATAATAAAAATAAAACTTCTACGATGTGAATAAAATGAAATGCAATTAGCCGTTCGTCAATGGTTCCCCATCTACCGCCACCCCCCCAGATGGGTACAGGCCCGTTAACTGTCATGCCTACAGTCTACTAGACCACCCATTTCGGAGAGGATCGTCATGGTTCCCCATCTACCCCCGCCCCCCGGATGGGTACAGGCCCGTTTACTGCCATGCCTACAAGTCTACTAGACCACCCATAGTTGGGTACAGTCATAAAACTGTCCACAGGGGAAATCAATCTCAGGTTGCGCCTCCCAGGGGTCGAACTCGTGACCTCTAGGATATGAGGCTGTATCCTTGCCCCTTTACCGCTAGGCCAAAGGGCATGGATTGAGTTTGTTAGTATATCTTGAATCTATATTGTTTGCCGCTAGCCAAACGACGGTATACAATGCTGGTGAACAACGTAAATCTCTTTGTTTTTGTTTATTTCGATTACTCAATTAGCCTATTCCGTCAAAACAGAGTTGAAATAATAAATTACAAAAAAAAAAAAAAAATATTTTCGGACGGCTCGACGGTCGGCCATGCCCGTGAACGGGGGCATATCTCTCTCCTCTTCTTGGCTCGGCGGTCGCAATACCGTCCTAGCCGACTGCCTAACCGCACGCTGATGGCTAGGGCGATATTACGGATGCTCTAACAATTTATCTCGAAAATCCCTAAAACATAGTACTCCTAATCTACTACCGATGTCTCGTTCGAAGCATCTCACTTTTTTCGATGTGCCCGTTCGACGTATCTCAGCGAATTCATCTCAATTTCTTTTTTCAGTGTAATGTTTGAGACATTACATTTTCTTTTCAATGTCCCATTCGACCGTCTGACGCATCTCATTTTATTTTTTATCATTAGACTCTTTTTTTCTCATTTTTTCTTAACATTAGACTTTCTTTTCTCATCTTTTCAAAACATTAGACTTTCTTTTTATTTTCGGTGTCTCATTTCAAATATAATTGTAGTATCTAATTTTCTTTTTTGGTGTTACATTCGAAGCATCAAACTTTCATTTTCAGTCCAAATTTATCGATTTCTCATTTTAAGTGCCTCACATTATATTCTGTCTCATACGAAATATCTCACTTTCTTCTCCGATATTTCCTTTCAAGCGTTTCATTCACTATCGGACTATACTCTCCAATATCTCATTCAAACATCTCACTTATATCAATCATTTGAAATTAAAACATAGAGAAATTTCAAGAATTGATAAAATTGAAAATAAATTGCTGCAAAAGTATTTATATATTGACTAGAAAAGAATAAATTATTACATGATATTTTTTCAAAACAAAAAGCGTGGAAGTTTTAGGAAAGCACTTATTTACCTTACTCCAACACTTATATATCAGAAATTTAAGGAACCAAACAAAGAAACACAGCCAAAAACAACAGAAAAAACCCCAAACTCAGTTAACAACTTCAGTCATCCATGTCCTCATCATCAATCTCTTCAATCTTCATCCTCTTCACCGCCTGGGCTGCATCTGATCGCACCCCGTTAGGGATCTGGATCAATATATCCGACTTCTCCCCCGTTGCTGCGTTGACGAGCCCTCCGTTCTTCTCAACCCGGTACGTTAGCGCTGTTCCATCTATTGCAGCGTCAACAAACACTGTGGAGTTCTCATCTATCTCCTCCTTCACCAGCATCTTCGAGAGCTCCGTCACCACCCTCTTCTCCAGCCACCTCCTTATAGGCCGTGCACCGTATACCTGAGAGCATGAATAACACCACAGTCAGCAACACAACACATCAATTATCGATATATATATATATGCAGAAACCAAGCAATGGATCTTACCGGATCATAACTCTCGGCCAATATGACATCAAGCGCTGCTTCAGTGACGGCCATGGCGATGCCCCTCTCTGCCAGACGCTTTGCAACGTCTTTGAGCTGGAGGCGGCACACCTTCCTCAGCTGGTCGTGCGACAGAGGGTCAAAGACCACTATCTCGTCCAGGCGATTGAGCAGCTCCGGCTTGAACTGCTTCCTCACCTCTTGCATCACCAACTCACGAGCGCTTTCCATGGTGCACTTCCCGCTTAATCCTCTCAGAAGATACTCTGCTCCAAGGTTCGAGGTCATGATAATCACCGAGTTCGTGAAGTCTACGGTACGGCCTTGGCCGTCAGTCAGCCTGCCATCGTCCAAAACTTGCAGCAAAGTATTGAACACTGTCGGATGGGCTTTCTCCACTTCATCAAACAGGATAACGCAATAAGGCCGTCTCCTCACAGCCTCAGTCAACTGGCCACCCTCCTCGTGCCCAACGTACCCAGGCGGAGCGCCAATCAGTCGAGCAACAGAGTGCTGTTCCATGTACTCGGACATATCTATCCTCACCATTAAGCTGTCATCGTCAAAGAGCTGCTCAGCCAGCGCCTTGGCTAGCTCCGTTTTACCCACACCGGTCGGACCAAGGAACAGGAACGAACCAGTCGGCTGCTGAGGCCTTCCAAGACCAGCCCGTGATCTCAACACAGCCTCTGCAACAGCAGTGACCGCCTGATCCTGCCCCACGACACGCTGGTGCAGCCTCTCACCAAGACCGATCAGCCTGTCCTTGTCATTCTGGCCAAGACGCGTCACAGGTATACCCGTCCAGCGGCTCACGACCTCCGCGATCTGATCCGGCCCCACAGTCTCCGTAAGCATCCCATTCTCAGTAGCACCACCTTCAAGGTTCACAATGGCGGCTTCAACTTCCTGAATGGCTCCATACCTCAAATCTGCAGCCCTCGCAAGATCATATCTCCTCTCGGCTTCTTGCAAGGCATACATTAGCTCATCCCTCTTTTGCTTCAGCCTTCTGAGCTCATCAATTCTCTCCTTCTCTTTTTTGTACTTCATCATCAAAGGCTGCAGCTTATCCCTCAGATCATCAAGCTCTTTACGCACCTACAAAATAGTCGAAAATGTCAGATCATTGCATCACATAATTAGCATGAACACATTCTCAATCATAAACGGACACTCACCTCAACAAGTCGAGCCTTGCTAGCTTTATCCTTCTCCTTATCCAGAGCGTGGAGCTCGATTTCCAACTGTATCCTCTTCCTCTCCATATTGTCAATTTCCTCCGGCTGGCTGTCGAGCTGGACTCTCACATTCGCGCAGGCCTCGTCAACAAGATCAATCGCCTTATCCGGTAGATGACGTCCTACACCACACTCAAAAACGTTAGACAATGAAAACAGCATAAAAGACAACGACGGAATATCACAGCCTAGCCTGAACACACACCAGTGATGTAACGCGATGACAACTGAGCCGCCACCACAAGCGCCCTATCCTGTATCTTAACACCGTGATGCCCTTCGTACTTCTCCTTCAAACCCCTCAGGATGCTAACCGTGTCAACAACGCTGGGCTCCGCCACATACACCTGCTGGAATCGCCTCTCGAAGGCAGCATCCTTCTCGACATACTTTCTGTACTCCTCAAGCGTCGTTGCGCCAATACACCTCAACTGCCCCCTTGCGAGCATCGGCTTGAAGAGATTCGCAGCGTCCATCGACCCCTCTGTCCGTCCCGCCCCTAAAACTAGATGAATTTCATCGATGAACAGTATCACCTTCCCCTCAGCTTCTTCCACCTCTTTCAAAACGGATTTCAGTCTCTCCTCAAATTCCCCTCTATACTTAGCTCCGGCTATCAACGCGCCCATATCCAATGCAATCAGCCTCACATCGGCAAGATTGCTCGGGACATCTCCAGCAACGATCCTCTGAGCCAATCCCTCCACCACCGCAGTCTTACCAACTCCTGGCTCTCCAATTAGAACCGGATTGTTCTTAGTCCGCCTCGAGAGGATACGAACAACTCGCCTAATCTCCTCGTCTCTTCCAATAACCGGATCAAGCTTCCCAGCCTGCTCCACGAGATCACGGCCGTAGGTCTTCAGCGCCTGAAAATTGGTGTCTCCGGACGCGCTCTCGACCTTCCTCCCCTCCTTACCCCGCAGTTTCTCAACCTCCGATTTCACCTTAGCGGTGGTCACGCCAGCCTCCTTCAAAAGGCCCTGAATTTGGGAATCTTCCAGAAGCCCTAGGATCAGCTGATCGACTGCTAAGTGCGTGTCGCCACGCGATTTCTGCAGCGACTGAGCGCGGCGGATGACCTTGATCAGAGACGTGCTGGCCGGTATCTCGTCGGGAGGCGGCGTCTGTGACGGCAGCTTCTTCATCGCTTGGTTGATAACCCTCTCCACCGCGTTAACCGAATCTTCGCCGGAACCTGCCCCGGCCACTGCTTGCCTGAAAATACCGTTTGCATCGGCGATCAGCGCTGCGGCGAAGTGAAGAGGAGTGAATTGAGCGTGGCCTGAGCTCATTGCGAGCTCGTGAGCCGCGGCGAGGGTCTCATTAGTCTTGTGTGTGAACTTCTCGGGATTCATTTCTGCGAATGATCAATTGAAATTAACTGCAACAGAATTCAAAAACACAATCATCAGACACCAGGGAAAAAAAACTGAATCACACACACAAAGCAACAATAATTGGTAGAAGTTCAACTTGTTCAATGAAATTCATGACAAATTTCAACAGTGAAAAACAGAGCATCAAACGAAGTGACGCCAAAGCTATCGATTAAAACTTTAAACTCCATGAAAACGATTTATACTCAACAATGTAGGAATATACCAACAGAATCGTAATTAGATATGCGCGAAGAAGATTTATAAGCAGAAATGCAGGACAATGGAACACAGATCGTACCTGTGATAAACAACACTGGCAAGGCGTGATTACGAGTTCGGATTCGATGAATCTAGCGTCGAGAGATTGCTTGGTGAATTCTGTGTGGATTGTGATTATTGATTGATGCTTTGCGTTAGAAGTGAAGAGTGAAGGTGGCTGAAGCGGCAGTTTTGATGAGGTCAAAGACATTTCTGGAATTCGAAAGCCACCGCTAGAAACTACTAGAATTTAATAATTGCACTTTTTTTATTTTTATATTCTCCTTGTTTTCTTTTCTACGTGGCGCTTTCTCTCATTTGATAAGTACAGTGGATATTTTACCGTCAAATAAAAAAATCATACTAGTAATTTTGGACATGAACAAATATTTTGAATTATAATTAATAAATGTTATTTCATGATATATTATTTATAAAAACTAATTTATTTACATATTCCACTTATCTACAACTTTATTTTTAAAAAATTCTCCATTTTTTAAAAATGACAAGAATTTTAATGCATAATAAGTAAAAACAAATTACAAAAAAAATAATTAAAGCATTATTAATTACTACAAAATAAGTCAAATCTTATTAAAGAGAATAATAGTTCTATTTGTAAGGGACGAAATCATTTCTATTTAAAAAGACGGATATAGTAGGATAGTTTTTTTCATTCACAATACCATTGCAAAATTTGAATCGTTTCCTGTTCAAATTACATTTTATAGACAAATAAAGCATTACTTCTCCAGTCCGACAACATATCCCATTTTTTTCATTTCAGTTTATTAGCTCCATTGAATTTTACTTAAAACATGCATCTACTTGATACTCACAAGTTAGATAGTGGAGAATATAATTTGTTACTTCATCACAGATTAATTGATTCATATTCATTTTTTATGGCATTCCAAATTAATTGATTCATTTCAAGTTTTGACTCTTATTAACTCTCTTTTCTCTCTCCCACTCTTTATCTTTAAAGTCAATTCACTAAATATATTCTTGTACCTAGAAGAACTGCCTCAGTTAATCGATGACAAAGGGAGTATACATTACCTTTAAAATCAACTAGTTCTGATTTGTTCTCTATTCCTTGTGTTTTTCCATATACTTTTTCTTACATAGATTCAACAAAACCTAGAGCTGGGGCTTATCAACTAGTTTCAGAAGGAGAAAGCATTTATTATATCTCAGTTAAGAAGATGGTTTAAAGTAACGTAACAAGCAACTATATTATGTCAGAGCAAACCAATTCAAATTCACTAAATCTAGCATAGTACAGTGCAAATAAACAAGAACTACACTACAGTAATTACAATGAAAAATAAAAATAGTAGATTGCATGTTCCAAAGGAAAACAATAATCAAGTAAAGAAACAAAGATAAAGTCCAGTAATGAACAAGGACACCATGAACAGCTTAAACCTTCTCTAACACTGCTAAAGAACCTCAAATTTGAGGAAACTGAAGCCAATTTCTTTCTAGGCAGACATGATCGTTTATATATATTACCAGATACGGAAAACATGCTAAGATAGCTGTTCCTGGCATATCAGTAGCAAGTCATTTACACCTAACACTATAAGATAGCTCTAAGACCAACAAACTAATTGAACCTGCTTTACAAAGATCGAGACTCCAAGTCATCGAGCCATCAGACCTAGGCCTGAATTTGAACAATGCAAGAAAGGGATTTCGTAAACTAAAGCCCCAGGAGGAAAAGAAGAATAGATACTGAATATACATAATAAAATATTTATCTACCTAAATGTCATATATCCATTTTTGCAATATCATGCTGCACTTAATATAATCCCCGTCTAGGCAAAAATGATGGGGAACCCCAAATTCATTCCATTTCATAGAGATGTACATGAACTGAACCTTGCATTTCTCAATAATGACATAAATGCCTAATCGAAAAGACTAAATAGCTTCCAGCACAATTCAGGAGACCTCGTGTCCATCCAACTGCCATTCGATCACACCATTCAACTGGCCTTGGTGAAAGTGCCAGTCGATAAAGTACTGGACACGGTTCAAATCAGCAGAAAAATCAATCATTATAGTGAAAGACATTGTACCCTGTCAGGAAGACTTCTAGGCATGGGCACAGCAGTTACGTATTTTTGTGCACAAGGTTTTTGCATAGCTGCAGTAGCATCAGTGGATGTCTCTGCATTATCAGTTTGCCCGCGACCATGAAACCTAGCAAATCGATTGATGACAGAAAACTTCTCTAAATCTTGACATTCCAATCTCAAGTCCAATATTGATGTACTCCTCTCCGGTCTGCCAAACACAAATAACATATTTACATCGAAGAGAAAGATCAATACGATTGCTAGTTTGCAACATCGTAATCGGACAAAAGCACAGCAAATGAAATGCAACCACACATTACCAGCCAAACAAGCTAATGTAATGGCAATTCTGAATTTCTTATGTGGAATGATATCATGTACTAATATGTAGGTAAAGAACAAGCTTATTATATGGTAAAAAGAAGATTCAATAACATTATTCACAAAAAGATAATTCATCACTCCATCCAATATATGCAACACTAACTAGATTAAATCACATAAACACATGATTTACACATGATTTACCTCAAGAAATCATTTTCTAGCTTCCCAGCTTTTCCCAAAAATTCTTCAATGACTTTTGCAAAACGTGGATCGCTGCTGAGTTTGCCCTTAGCAACATGCCTGAAAAAAAAATGTAAAATATATATTCGTACTTTGCAAAAACTAATTGATAAAAAAAAGTTACTGATTTGGCATGATTGAATCAATCCAGGTAGGGAGGAAGAACTTACGGGGCAATATCATGAGGGGGCGAACCCAAATTACTAGAGGTAGATAGCGCACTGCATGCGTCTCCAAGTGCTACCCTTGATACAGCATAGGCCACACTTTCGTATTCGGAAATAGCATCAGCTGAAAAAACTGTTGCCGGCGGAGGAGGAAATAATTGCTGAATAAGCTGTGTTGTCAAAATAAGCCTTCTCTTTGACCTAAGCAATGGAGGTCCATCTTCAATCAGGTCAATATCATCTTCAACCTGTCATCAGCATCAGAGGTAAAGAGCCTGGTCGACATGGTTTGCATAACTATATTAATGAGGGCATAATTAGCAACCACATAATACCTTTTCAGCAAGACGATTTGTTGCTTCAGTCCAGTTTGCTTCCACAACACTGCATGCAGTAAATTTACATAAATACTAATGAATAAGATTTTGTAGTAAAACCACAGGCAATACCAAATCCATAAAGCATACACTTCCACATCATACATTCTTGTAAACGAGATTCCAAATTGAATAAACCAGAAGAAAACATCCTGATTCATGATGATTACCTGAGAATTGATGGACTTAGTGAACAATGTGTTATCTCTTCATACCATGACAGAAGTTCAGAAGTAGCACTCTTACGCTTCTTGGGTCTCAAAATCACCTGCTGCTGACCAGTAGCATTCATCTGCATTGATGGAGGAGAAGATATGTGCTCATTTGTTTTGAAAGTGGGAGCAGAACTCTTAAGAGAGTCACTGACATATGCCTCAACAGGAGTAGCCGTCATTTTTTCTTCTAGATAAGGCATGTCCATAGCACTAGAAGATGTTCCAGGAGCAAATGGAAGTTCTTCTGGTCTCGAGGACATGGCATGGCGTATATTTTGCATAGGCAATGACCCATTTTTAAAGGATCCATACTGGTTGAACCACGATGGTGCCATCTGGGGGCTAACCATATGATGCTCAGCTCTAACAGCAGAAGGATCAGCAGGAGGTTTGCTCTGAGAACCATGCAGAGCAGTCACCACCACAACATCCTCTGAGGCAGCATTACCATGAGGCAAAGTGTTTCTCTGAAGCATATCAGATGGTGTAGAGAAGGTCACCACCCTAGAATCTTCAGGAGGAATCCCACTACTTGAATCCAATGAGTTCCTAAAATTATCTTGATTTTGCTTCTCTGTTACCAAATGTGATTGATGAATATCATGAATATTTTCTGGTCCTTTTAGTCTCTTTGAAAACCTAAGGCTAGGATCACTCTCTGCATGCTTCAGGACTCTCATTTGGTTTAGTAAGGCAAAATTTTCATTAGAAAAGGTATTAGGTTTCAGAGATCGACCAAAGTCTTCAATGTCCTTTTGTGTTGAAGCAGAATTAGCAGGTGAATCATCCAAGTGGTTCTTTTCAGAAGATGCACTTCCCAAAGGCACTTCTGTTTTTGAGGCTGAGAGAAACTGTCCAGATCTTTCCTTCAAACTTTGCTCTTTCTCATCAGCACCAATTGAAGCATGAACAATTGCAGTCGACTTGGTAAAAATATGCCCCCCTTTACCAACATCGAGATCACCTCGAGAACTAGATTCCAAAATATTGGGCTGGGGTAGCTCATGAATATTTGTCAGGCCCTTTGGGTACTGAGTCACCGAAGGATGTTGAGGTGTAGGAACATTAGACGGCATGCTTTGCAAGACCTGGCCTGAAGACCCTTGTCGAGAAATGCCTGACATCCCAAAATGCTGAGAACTGCGCATTTGATCCCTAGATGACGCAGTTCCAGCTGGACGTATCTTCTGTACATCATGCGGGCCGCTTTGTTGACCAGTGCCACCAGATGAAGGAAGACTATTTTTCTGAACATTACCAGATGTATCAGGTAGAACAGTCTCTGTAGAACCTCTTTCCATAGAGAGTGAAGTACTGTAGCTGAAGGAGGTGTCAATGTGTTGATTCACAGCTGGTCTTGTGCTTGGCCTTGTTGCTTGTTTACTCTGAAGCTGACTTCGCATATACGGAATATCAGAAGTTAATGCTGAATGATAATTCCCTGATCCCTTACCGACAGAGTTACCAATACCAGGATGCCTTGGACCTGCAGATGTATTGTTTTCATATTCCATCTGGGATTTTTCATTTGGGAACTGCCTAGATTGCAACGAAGATGCCATATGCATGCTTTTCTCTCCCATTCCTATACCAGCAAGACTGTTACGTGTTGCATTTTCCATGCTTTGAGCATTCTGGGAGGATGATGAAAGGTCAGGAATCTGCAACAGTTGAGATGGAGGACCAAGTTGCAATCCAAAACCTTTAGAGAAAGACGATTGGCTACGCTGAAGGTGACCAGCAGATCCATCAGAGTTTTCAGCTTCAGGTGGTTGAGATGATACATCCACCTTGTGAAGAAGCTCCAGCATGTTTTGGCTGGATTGGATAGAAAAAAAATCAGAATGTAATGACAACTGACAAACTCTTTAAAGTAAATGAAAACTTGAAGTACCTGGGTGATGAAGCCTTGTTCGTGCTTGAATCAAAGGACTGGCTAAAAAGATTAGATGTCCCGGCCGCATAACCAGTAAAGCTACCACCAGAAGACTCTTTATCAAGGCGTTTATTGTCTTTTGGAAGTTCACCCTGTAAGTAAAACAATACTTATAGTTTTTGTCTAGTAACATTGTAATAATTAAGTCTCGTATCTAATACAGCTCAATTGAGAAATGACCTTTTCTGCAGAATTTCTTGGAACCTGACCAAACAGTTTCAACTGGCCAAAATGGGCATGGGCACTCTGCACAGGTGTGGCCTGTGCTTGGCTGTGCTGCTTCAGGCCATGGGTTGACCCCGCATCATCATCCAGATTTCCCATGGGATGATACTGAAATTTGCGAGGAGCAGAACCTTTTTTAGCAAGCGGATTGCTTGACTTTTGCTTCCCAGATGATAGAGACCTTGAATCAATTGCATCAGTCGGACCACTTTCCCTGAAGCTACCTGAAGCATGATTAGATAAGTTTGAGCGATGGCTGTCATTAGAATTCTCTTTCATGGCACAGTTCTCCCTATCGTAATTTTTCATTTCATCATGATCGGAGCTCTTCCATGATCCTTGATTTTGATCTTTAACCTGGTCCATCATTCTCCCTAAGCTTTCACCCCCTTGGGATTTTGTTGAAGGAGAGGCATGCTTCCACTGATTGGGCAAATAGTTATTCTGAGCAAAGGGATAAGCTCCATCACCAGCTACCATATTAAATGAGTTCGCAGCTGAAGTGGCAGCATTGTGAAAACCCAAATCCCCTTTGGCTTTATTTACTTGGTGATTTCCAGACATAGATCTTACAGAACCAAATTCAACAGCACTAGTTAGGGGACTGGGTTTCCATAAAGAACCTCCATCTGCCATTTGTCCCTCCACTGACTTCACTTGATTGTTCTGGTTTTGAGGCACTCTCTCAGCATCATGAGCATTCAGTGATCTATCTCCAGCAGGTGGTACAGCTGCCAGGACATTCCCACCATTTGGTTGTCGTTTAGTTCCACCCTGACCCAGAGGCCAATCTGCGAAAAAATTCTTTCCATTTCTCTCAGCGCCCACAGCATTTCCCAAGGCATTTCCATGTATATCACTCTCACCTCCTAATTGATTTTGGACTTGGCTGTGATTTAGCCACTTGCTAGTTCCTGCCACGGCTTGCCCAAACCTTTGAGAAACATCAGTCGCTGCCGCCTCACTAGGCTGCTCCTGGAAAGTATGCCCAAGTTGATTCAACCCCATCAATTTGAGAGAGTCAGAAGAGCGAATGGATTCAGTGCCCGTTGCTGAAGAAATATGAACACGGTCATTGGGCAACGATGATTGTTTGACATTTACATTGTGAATTAGAGGGGACTGATTTGCTGAAGAGCCATCATTATTGTGATAGTTCAGACCACTCCATTCCTCCTGAGGCCCTACATCGGCAGTAGAAGTTTCAGCAACTGCAGACTGCATAAGAGCACTCCAGCTACCACTCTGAAGGGATGGAGCCCCATTTGATATTCCACTATTACTATCAAATAAATTACCAGCTTCTGCACTTATACTCGGGAGCTTACCAAATGCAGACCATATATTATCATCTGAACCATACAAGATCTTTTCTTCAGCAGGATCTAAGGTGACTTCATTCTGAGGTGAAGATACATGCATTGGATATCTTTCTTGCGAGGTTTCTGACAGAGTAGACAGCTCCTGCCTCCTTGCACGGTCCTGATGTGATGCATTATTCTGCAATGAATTCACCTGCTGGTGGAACCCTATATTCATTATGCCAGTATTCAGTGACTGACTAGAACCATGTTCATTAGTATCATTTTGATAGTTTTGTCGAGATATGGAAGTCCCCTCTGGTCTGGTAAGTCTGTCAGGCAGAAAATTGTGTTGATTACTGTGCAGAGAATTGCCAGATATTGGCATTTGAGGTGTTGATGATCTCTCTGTCACCATAGGAGAGTATTGGTTCATAGCCAAACCCCTTGGGTTGGATACTGGAACTCCATAAAGGGATTGATCATCCTGTTGATGCACCATGTCCATTAATCGGTGTGTCTGTCCAAGATTTGGTAGAAAGGTAGTGCCACCGGGGGATCCTTGCATGGCAGCAGAACCACGGCCAAGCCAGTTTGTACCAGGCTCAGCCGTCCAAGGATTGCGTAATGCATCAGAATTTGGACTACCATTAAACAGAGAGGACTGGCTTCCAGACGCCTGTTTGGTAACCTGAGGAACCTGATTAATAGGAGTTTGAGGCCTTGAGTCCAGCTGTTGAAGTTGCTGCTGTCTTTGAAGCTCTTCCATTTTCCTGTAAATGAGTTGCTGCTGCAGTTGTTGCATGTCATTGAGGCCAGATTGTTGGCGCTGTAATGCCTGCAGCATGCTTGCTTGCTGATGATGGTTCATCTGCTGCTGACCACCAAAGAGATCAAAACTAACAGGGGAGACAGATGTTCCCGATCTATCTGAAGCTTTTGGTGGTTGCTCATGGCCGCTAATTCTATGCAATTCATGCACAGGCAAGTCTCTCGAGGCTAATAAATGACGTTGATCAGAATACGCATCCAATTCCCGGAAGTTACCTTCATTCTGCCTACCTTGGGGATATTGATTGCCATACATATAGCCGTTGGAATATTGTTGCTCATTTAGGGGTTGGATTCTAGAGAAATCAGGCCTCAGATTTGGTTGAGGAAAATTCAATCCATTAGCTGAATGAGCAGGATAGCCAGACTGCCCTCTATCTATTTCTGCTCAAAATATAAAGGAGAAATTAGACATAAATCAGAAGCACTGTATAGCCATGTGTCTAAATGTAACGATAACGCCCAAAAAACAAACAAATTAGACATAGAGAACATGTTCAATTCCACATTGAAACAGAGAGGTAATACCTGGGTTTTGCCCAGAGTAATTTTTAGTGCTTGAGTTCAGCACATCAACAGGTCTTGGGCTGCCAACCCAAAAATTGCTGTTGGACACTGGCCAGTTTCCATCCACACCATGTGATTGATGCTGCCCCTGCGGTGAATTGTCTTGTGCAAAGAAATTGTGAACCCTATCTCCAAATTCGTTGCCAGGCATAGATGCTAACCTAAATTTTGATATAGGTAAGTTGAAATTTGTGAATAAAGAATTGACTAGTTTGACTTGGAATCTTTTTTTCTCAAAAATCAATAATGCATTACAACCTTTGGAAACAAGAACAATGTCAGCATACAATACCCCTGAAAGCTAACATCAGCCCCGTGCCACCTTCTCAAACACTGACAGCCTCCATGATAAGAACACTGCAGAGCAAGCACTAATTAGGTATGCACCATTGTAGAATGCCAAATGTTGTTTTTATACACCACATTAATGCAATGCAGAGATGGTGAGCAATAGAAGAAGTTTAACCACATTAAAGCAAAAAGATAGACAGATCACTGATAATGCTTCAACAGTTTAACCATCTAATCACCAATACATAAAGGAGTATGACAAGTGCAAAAAACTCATGTCGGTTTTGGAAACTTACAGGCTTTACGGATTATATGGGTAATAAATCTGGTATAAAGGTCCATAAACACATAATGTCACATTTTAATTTAAGTGTCTAGATGTAGAAACATATCTACCTAAGATGTAAGCAAAGTGGTTATGGGTGTTCCCGTGTTTCTTTATAATACAAGGGTTGTGAGGAAGTCCACAGGTGTACACTTATAGTCATAGATCTCTATATTCTGTAGAAAAAGAAAGCTCTTTAGCAGGGTGGGTAGGTAATCATGCTTCCTCCTAACCTTAGAGCAGAGCTTAAAGAAGGCTATAGGTGTGAGGCCGGCTTATTGATGTGAGGTAGATACAGAAAAGAGGAAGTTAAAGTTAAAGTTAAAGTTATAGAACAAAGGCAAAGCAAGTGCAATCTAGCAAAGTTCAGTTCTTGAACAGTTGTGAAGCCATAATTTGATCCATCTGATAACTTGCATTTCTTATTCAACATCTAATATCATTCCTTTCTCAAACATAGCAGGCTTTAGTTGTCTGCAAGTCAAACTACATTTATAACTGGGGGGAGGGGGTGGGAAGACATGCAAACCCAAATCTCAAACAGATTATTAAATATTACAGTTCAGAATCATAATTTAACAGAAATTTGAAATGGAAGATTGTCCAGACGCTCCTATTCCTATGATTTCTACTCTTCTTTTTATTTGGTTGGGTGAATAGTTACATGTTCTACGCTGTGAATTTCGAGTTTCCTCCTCACTACACAACATGTCCATTTTATAATCCTAAGAATCAAGAGCATGTCACACATTCAGTAGAACGGATATAGTGTACTTGCAGTCAAGCATTACATGATCATCAATACAATTTGTGTTTTGGTCGACACTTGACTGCGGGGTAAAACAAAATAATGTAACCTACAGTGGAGATGATAGATTTTTATCAAACTAAAATCAGTACAGTAAATGTGGTACTACATGTTATATATTAATTGACCACATCACAAGACAAATCCACTAGTCATCCACTAGAAGTGATTACATTCTACATGCAAACTCGGCCTAAGAGCATCTCTCCTTATAGGAATTGAGACAACTTTTATATTTCATTATTTCCTCAACTATATATGATAGCAGCACTAGATTTTCAAGGACAGGCCAATACTGTGATTCACGTGTTTCTTACTTCACCAATTGAGGTCATAACTCTCATCTCTAAAACCTATGGCCTATCATATTGACCATGAGGGAGAGATTATCTGTTCAAACCACTTTCAGTTATAGGTAGACCATCACACATATAAGCAACTTTTGCAGCACAAAATCTAGAAGAAAAAATATTACGAAGATAACCCCCTCCCCCCAACACACACACATGTCAAACACATCATCCTTACACACCAACACAACCCCAACTCCAGAGGTGCAGTTTTTAGCCCATTCTGTCAAACAATTACAACAAAAAACATTGCATCTGAATAGAACATCCTGATACTAACTCAATCTTCCAGAATCACTTCAAAACAAGCTGCCCACCTTCAATCCCTAAACCCTACCCCCAAATCGAACCATCTGGAGCAGGACTTTAAAGTGCACCTATCCCCCAAACCCACCCCTGCACCCTCGCCCACCCCACCCCATCCGGACACAGATTCACGCACAAAACAGAATCAGATATAAATAAATGGAAATGCGACGGGATTAAAAAACTACCAATCGAAAATGACTCACATTAAAATTGAGATGTGTGTAACGAGAGGGAAATGGAGGTGGAAATCGATCTTCAGATACAGATGAGTTTAGTTCTAGGGTTTTGAATCGACGAGCTGGAATATGAGGAGCTCGAGAGAGAGGAGTATTTTGGCAGTGAGAGAGAGATAAAGTATATGAATTTTTCAACGAACTGTGAGAGAGAAGGTTAGGTTCGGAGTGGGGCACAGGCTCGGAAGACCCGAAGCTGGGTACTGTTCTCGGTTTGGATGGGTCCACAACGAATATCCAATGAACACTCGCCAGTTGGCGTGACGAAATAGGTGAGACGTAAATGCTATTATGTTTATTACACATTTATTTAACTACTCCATTTTCGACATGTTTTTAAAATAAAATTTAATTAAGTAACATTAATTGATTAAATAAATTTGTGTATCGTTCACAATATTGAGTTCAATTATCCTTTTGTATAAAAATATTGATTAAAAATATGATAAAATGATAATGTGGGGTTGAAGATTTTATACTAGCGATCCGAACGATCATTTTTGCCTTTCACAACTAAGATGACTAGTATTTGTATTTTATTTCTATTTTATTTTATTATCTTAATTTTATTTTTTCTTCTATTTTCTCTGTCTATTTAACACATAAAACATATTCCCTCCGTCCCGCATAATTTTACACACTTTGACTCGGCACAGGTTTTAAGAAATGTAATGGATAGTGAGTTGAAATATTTGGTGGGATGTGGGTTCTACTTTTAAAGTAGGAGTATTAGTCTTATAATAAAATGTGAGTAAAAGTGAGTTAGTGGAATATGGGGTCCACTACCAAAAATGATAAAAGTGAAATGGATAAAATTATGTGGAACGGCCCAAAATGGAATACTTGGTAAAATTATGTGGGACGGAGGGAGTATTACTCTTTTTGTCCACTATTAATTTTTTTTATTTTTCCATTTTCACCTTTTCACCAATAAACTTCCTATTTGTCATAATACTACTTTTAGTAATGGCCCTCGCATTCCATTAACTTTATTTCACTCACATTTCATTCCATTATAAAAGTAATAAGTACTACTTATATATAAAAAGTATGACTCACATTCCACTAACTTTTAAACATATTTTCTAGTATATTTCTTAAAACTTGTGTCCAGTCAAATATGCCCTTATATTGGTGGATGGAGGGAGTATATAAAATCTTGTGTCATACAAAAAAAGTTATCTTAGTTTGGCGGAGAAACTAAAACACGAGGAGAAGAAGAAGTAGTGTGTAATTTCTAGTTTCTACTGAACATTTCAATTTTTCAATTGAGCTACAAATAATTTAAAACTACATCGATCATCTAAGCCAAATGCATGAGCATCATTTTCTCTTTGTTTTGAAAAAAGTAAATCGACTTGTGAGCATCAAATTAATCTCGAGCTTGTAATATTATAACTGAATATCGTATTAAGTTTGAAAGATCAAAAGAAGAAGAAGTATCTAATTTCTAGTTTCTATGAACATTTCAAAGTTTTCTATCGAACCACAAATAATTTAAAACTACATCAATCATCTAAACCAAATGCACGGGCATCATTTTCTCTTTGTTTTGAAAAAATAAATCGACTTGTGAGCCTCAATTAATCTCGAGCTTGTAATATTATAACTGATTTTATGAATGTGATATCGTATTAAATTTGAAAGATCAAAAAATATTTTTGGCTTGAGTGTCATCTCAATCATATATACCAAATTTGGCTTTTTGGCTTGAGTGTCATCTCAATCATATATACCAAATTTGGCTTATTGTATCATCTCATTTAACACTTGAAACATTATGTTCATCATCTTCTTTGAGTTATAAGGACCAAAATTAACATACGTGCATTATCTCGCGCAAAAACATCAAAACTAATCTATGATCATCATTTCGTTTGAAGCTCAAAAGACATTAGAGCACTCCCAATGGTCCGGCTAAAAACTCTCTTATTTCTCCCTAACTCCTGCCACATCAGCGCTACATCAGCACTAAAATTTATCCCCAGTTTTTAGCCAACATTTAGCCAACTGCTCCAATGGTTTCTCCCTTATTTCTCCCTTATTTTTCCCTAACTCAACATTTCATTTTTACATCATCATTTTTAATATTGTTTAATTTTCCCTACAAATGTGTTTAATAAATAGATTTATAATGAACAATTCATCGTTGTATTAATCATTGTAAAATATAATACAACGAGAAAAAAAAAACTACAAATAAAAAACAAAGATTTAAAAAACTAAGAGGGAGGGGCGTCCGGCGGGAGGCCCATCGGGATCTTCATATTTTGGATGGTCGACCAGAGGGACTGCTTCTCTTCTGGGGTTCCGCCGCCGGTGAAGTATAGCGTGTACAGGCTGCGTCAGATTGGCGACATTGGCAGAGAGCGTGGCTTGTTGTATGAACTGGGGTTCCGACTGGGCATCCGACGATGCGCCCTTCCCCTTCCGCCTCCCTTTCGCCTTCTTCGCTCCCACAGGGCGCTCGTGCGGACCATCCCCAGTCAAGTCGATGGGGGTCACGCTTCCCTCACTCTCCGCACCGCTAAGTCGCGAGCGCACCGATTTCCCGTGCAGCGCGGTGTGCATCCCCGTCCGAAATTTGGGGAGATCCTTCAGCCTATCATAGATGTTCCAATACTTGAAGCCCTTCGACAAGAACTGGACCATTATACCTCTGCATGGCCTCATCTCGGACCATGTGCTCGTTCTGGCCACTCGTCATGTTCGTCATCAAGTTAGAGTATATACCGTTGAAGTGGCTGCAGTCCCTCATGAGGCGCTCCCAATGCCGGCGGATCGCCTCGTTGCCATGGTCCTTCATCGAGAGCGAGTCTTGTTGCTCGTGTACTTCTCCGCAACCCGCTCCCAGGAACACGAGCTCAGTCTGGTAGTTGCTTGCGCTCCGCGTTCTGCGTCGTGTCCGCCCAGCAGTTGGCTATCAGCTCGGACTCTTCCATAGTGTAAGTAGTCCTTACCCGCTTCGGCTTCTCATCGGAAGCCGTATCAGTCGCAGCCGTCGACGCCGACGCCGGCGCCTTCCCCTTCCTGCTCCTAGAAGGCGGCTCGGCGGGCGTTTCTTCCACCTCGTAGTCGTCCGTGCTGAGTGTCGGATCCGTTGTGTACGTCGCGTCCTGAGATCCTTCGTCGTCTGGGTTGGATCCAGGGGTGTCGAACAACGATGTGACTATCTGGGGGCGATACACATCGTCGGTTGGAGAGGGCATGCTGAGGGCAGACTGGAAGTACGGAGAAAGTCTGCGCACCGGAGGAGTCTGCAATGGGGACGGACCCGCATATGGATATTGGTCGGGAGGAGAACCCATCGACAACAACGAGTTCATCCACTGCTGATTTGCTTCATCAGTGGGAATTTGCGTACTCGGCTCTTTGCCCTTACCTTTTCGGGAATTTTTCCTACTTGTTATCATAATTTTGAATATTGAAGATTGAGATAATGAGATTGAAAAATTGAGAGAATGAAGATTGTGTGTGATGAATGGAGGAGGATGAATTATATATAGTGTAGGAATTATAGCCGTTGGTTGAAAAAAAAAAAATCGCCGAAAATCGCCGAATCGCGTTACAGTGGGCGCCGATGATTCGGCGATAAATCGGCGATGAATCAGTAAAATTAACGCCGATTTTTCGCCGAAATCACCCCAACGCCCGGCGAAAATCCAGCGATTTCCGACGATTTTTCGCCGACGATAACGCTTAACCAGTGAGAGTGCTCTTAACTTACTTTTGAGCACCGTCATGTGTGAATCTTAAGAGACACTAATTGGGCTTGCCACATCATCTCATTTGGAGATTCAAACATCATAATTGGATCATGGACACTATTTCGTAGGATCATGAAGGAAATCAAAAGTTTTGAGCATATAATCTATTTCCATCTATTTAAAATAAGAGCTTTCGCAATGGTCGGCTAGCCGATTCGTCGCGCTAGCCGATTCGGCTAGCCGAACCTTGAACAATCGGCTAGCAGTAAGCCATTGCAATCGGCGAGCGCATCGGCGGAAATGAGCTGGCCGATCGCTCGTCATTGCTAGCCGATCAAGCTGGCCGATCGGCTAACCATCATTGCGGCGGCCCCCGATCGGCTAGCGATCGGCCCGCGGTTTTTTTCGATTTTTATTTTTTATTTTTTAAATCATATATAAACGCGATTTTTAGTTTCATTTTCATTTGCACCACTTGTTTTAACGAGTTTTCTCTCTCTATAACTTTGTGTACAAGAGCATCATCGAGCGATGGATCACAACAACGAGTGGTAACGGTAGCGGTAGTGGTGGGGATCATAAGGAGTACGAGCGGAGGATGAACGAGGCTATGGAGGCCTACATGAAACCGCGGGATGGAGCGGTACATGCGTATGGTGGATACGGGGAGAAGCATGGGTTCCACGGGATGTTAGGCAGCATAGATTTTATGCATTAGGAGTGGAAGAAGCTGATCGGCTTGCACTGGAAGGGGGCTGCTACACGGCCCGGCTACAAGTCAAAGAACCCCACGATAATCCTCGAGGCCGTAGCTGATTCTGAGACTGTGGATCTAGCATGCGTATTTTGGGGTAGTCGGGTCGAACAACGACCTCAACGTCTGAACTCGTCTCCCCTCTTCAACGAGAAGTGCCGGGCGTCGGTCCAGCCGTCTCATTCGTGGCCAACGGCAACCGGCATGATATGGGCTACTACTTGGCGGATGGGATATACCCTCGGTGGCCGGTCTTTGTGAAGACGATCCGACAAACAAGTGATGAAAAGAAGGCCTACTTTGCGCAACGACGGAGTCGGCGCGCAAGGACGTGGAGCCGCGCATTTGGTGTGCTCCGGTCTCGATGGGCGGCAATCAAGGGCCCAACGCGTTTGTGGGATGTCGGATGCGTTTCCGAGATAATGTACGTCCTGCATTATCATGCACAACATGATCGTCGAAGACGAAGGCGTCCAAGCTCGACTAGTTGGGTCGGCGTGACGATGAAGCCGGTCCAAGCCACGGAGCGGCCACCCCTAGTGTGCGACAGGGGGTACCCCTCGATGAAGCCGGCCGACTCAAGGAATTTGCCGACATGCGCCCAGTGGATGCTCATATTCAACTCCAAAAGGATATAATTGAAGAGTTGTGGGCACGGAGAACTGCACGACGATAGTTTTTTTCTTTATTATGCATGTACTTTTTTTTTTATCTATGTAACTTTTTAAAATGCAATTAATGAATTTTTCCGTACACGTGTCTAAATTTAATTCCGTATTTTAATCGTAATTTTAATTCCGTAAATGTAGTATATTTTGAATTGTTTTTATTGCGGCTGGCCTATGGCCTATGGCTGGCCTAAATCTGACGTGGCAGGTGGTTTTTTAGTGTTGCTGACGTGGCAGAGGAGAGAATGGTTGGCCTATAACTGGCCTATGGCTGGCCTAAGCACCATTGCGGATGCTCTCAAGTTGGAAGCGTGAAGTTTGAAACTGGCATTTACCAGCATGACTTTTGACACATGATCCCGTATTATAAAATGAGTTATGGATAGTATCTATCAAAATTTAACGCACTATCTCAAATTTGGGAGCATCATTTCATTTGAATCGTTAAATAGTACGAAAAGTCATGTAAGCATCATCTCATATACAACTTGTAAGTTCATAATCAGAGATTAAATGAGTTATGAGATTAATCTTGCTTGGAATTAAAAACCAAAACTGAATTTCCATTATCACATAATCTAGAGTTTAAAAATAGATATGTGAGAGAGTTACATGGAAAAAAGATTCTTTATAATTTTAGTATTTACTAGTATCACGTCCGGGACGTGCTTTGCACATATTAACATATTTTTACATATTAATTTTTAAGTATAAATGATTTAAATAAAATTAGAATCAATATTAACAATGAACAATATGAGTAACAGTTTTAATTATACGAGAATAAAAAATCTATACAAATCAACACTGAAATCATAGAGTAGAAGATAAAAATCTATCACAATAAAATAACTCGTTTGTCATCTTTAAAGTCGTCCGCCTTACCTAAAACTACAATAAAATAAGGAACAAAATCAATTTGTAATGCACAAAATCAATAATCAATATGTATTAAAACGATCACCCATAGAGCAAAACATAAAATGAAACCCATAAAAATATGCAATCGAACAATTCACACCACAAGCATTCATTGAACGGACAAAAAATATTTTTATTTGAAATTCTAATCAAACATTAAACCAAAATCAGGCCAAACCTCCATCACCCCCCTACAAAATTGAATAAACACAGTAAAAAATCAAAACCAGTTCACAGATGATATAAATATAGGCATATATCATGTGAAACCCAGAAAACATGTTCAACGGGCTCACCACAGTGCTGAACCAGTTCGTGCCCCAAAATCTAGTACTCTACTCCTTTAGTTGGAGCAAAATCAAGAATTCTTCTTCTCACCTAACACCGTCATTAAATACTAATTAGGGATAATAGTTCTCCAACCGTTAGAGTTTGAATTAGATTTTCTGGGATACTACACTTTCTTTTTTCTCTAAGAAACATATCTCACAAAATAACAATACTAATAAATAAAATCATGTTTCTAAAGTGAAGTATTAAATAAAAATCACCACAAAAACACTTCTAAACAACTATTTACAGGGACGAGAAGGACGTTTTAACGCATATCATGAAATCATTTAAACCGATGATCACATGTTCAGAACATTTCACTAAAATTTACCTCCCATTCACTCCACATAATCACACTTTTAATAATCTTTAAATTTTATATATTTAATTTAATATAATTTTTAAAATTAAATGTCAATTTTGTAAATTTCTCAAAAACTCTCCTTTTACATATCGTATAAATATTAAAATAGTAGATTTTATATCAGTATAAATAAGTGATTTTTTAAATAAAAATATATATAAAAATGAATAAACTTTTTGTCTAAAGATAAAGTAGCTAATTATTTATTCAGAATAATCCACGTAAATCTAGAAAATCCCCCACGATAAAAAGTGAATATTTAAACAGAGTAGGTTGAAATTTTCTAGTAGTTTCTAGCAGCGGCTTTCAAATTCCAGATATATCTCTGGCCTCATCAAAAATGGCCGCTTCATCTCTCCTCACTCTTCACTTCTTACGCAAACATCAATCATCGCAATTCACACAGCGTTTACCAAACGATCTTTCGACGCTAGATTCATTGAATCCGAAATCGCAACCGCCAGTTACCGGTGTTGTTCAAAGGTATGATTTATGCTACATTTTCCTGCATTTCTATTGATTGATCCTCGCCCATACCTAATACCATATCTGTTGGTATAATCTCTCTTCATGTGGTTTCAATTTGAAAATATGTAGAAACAGAGTAGCATTATGTCATGAATTTCATCGAACAAGCTGAAATTCTCCCAATTATCGATGCTTGTGTGCGAGTGTGTGATTGTTGTGTTCAAATTGATAATTCTTCGCTGATGTCGCAGTTTTTTTTTCGCATCTGATTACTGTGTTTTTGAATTTCGTTGCAGCATATTTCAATCAACTGTGAGCAGAAATGAATCCCGAGAATTTCACACACAAGTCTACTGAAGCCATCGCTGCGGCTCACGAGCTCGCAATTAGCTCTAGCCACGCTCAGTTCACACCTCTTCACTTCGCCGCAGCGCTGATCGGCGATGCAAACGGTATTTTCCGGCAAGCATTGGCCGGGGCAGGTGCCGGCGAAGATTCGGTTAACGCGGTGGAGAGGGTTATCAACCAAGCGATGAAGAAGCTGCCGTCACAGACGCCGCCTCCCGACGAGATACCGGCCAGCACGTCTCTGATCAAGGTCATCCGCCGCGCTCAGTCGCTGCAGAAATCGCGTGGCGACACGCACTTAGCAGTCGATCAGCTGATCCTAGGGCTTCTGGAAGATTCCCAAATTCAGGACCTTTTGAAGGAGGCTGGCGTGACAACCGCTAAGGTGAAATCGGAGGTTGAGAAACTGCGGGGTAAGGAGGGGAGGAAGGTCGAGAGCGCGTCCGGAGATACCAATTTTCAGGCGCTGAAGACCTACGGTCGTGATCTCGTGGAGCAGGCTGGGAAGCTCGATCCGGTTATCGGAAGAGATGAGGAGATTAGGAGAGTGGTAAGGATCCTCTCGAGGCGGACTAAGAACAATCCGGTTCTAATTGGGGAGCCAGGAGTTGGTAAGACTGCGGTAGTGGAGGGATTGGCACAGAGGATCGTTGCTGGCGATGTCCCGAGCAATCTTGCCGATGTGAGGCTGATTGCGTTGGATATGGGCGCGTTGATAGCCGGGGCAAAGTACCGAGGGGAATTTGAGGAGAGACTGAAATCCGTTTTGAAAGAGGTGGAAGAAGCTGAGGGGAAGGTTATACTGTTCATCGATGAAATTCATCTGGTTTTGGGGGCGGGACGGACAGAGGGGTCGATGGATGCTGCAAATCTCTTCAAGCCGATGCTCGCAAGGGGGCAGTTGAGGTGCATTGGTGCAACTACGCTTGAGGAGTACAGGAAGTATGTCGAGAAGGATGCTGCATTTGAGAGGCGTTTCCAGCAGGTGTATGTAGCGGAGCCCAGCGTTATTGACACAGTTAGCATCTTGAGGGGCTTGAAGGAGAAGTACGAAGGGCATCACGGTGTAAAGATACAGGATCGGGCACTTGTGGTGGCGGCTCAGTTGTCTTCGCGTTACATCACTGGTATGTGTGTAGGCTTGGCTGTGATCTTGCGTTAGTGTCCTGTTGTTTTCATTGTCTAATGTTTGAGGTTGGTGTAGGACGTCATCTACCGGATAAGGCAATTGATCTGGTTGACGAGGCCTGCGCAAATGTGAGAGTCCAGCTCGACAGCCAGCCGGAGGAAATTGACAATATGGAGAGGAAGAGGATACAGTTGGAAATCGAGCTCCACGCTCTAGATAAGGAGAAGGACAAAGCTAGCAAGGCTCGTCTCGTTGAGGTGAGTTTGTTTTTACAATTGAGTATGTGCTTCTGCTGCATAATGTGTAGGAATGATGTATTGTATTTACATTTTCGACTAATTTTGTAGGTGCGTAAAGAGCTCGATGATCTGAGGGATAAGCTGCAGCCATTGATGATGAAGTACAAAAAGGAGAAAGAGAGAATTGATGAGCTCAGAAGGCTGAAGCAAAAGAGGGATGAGCTAACATATGCCTTGCAAGAAGCCGAGAGGAGATATGATCTTGCGAGGGCTGCAGACTTGAGATATGGAGCCATTCAGGAAGTTGAAACTGCCATTGTGAATCTTGAAGGTGGTGCTACTGAGAATGGGATGCTTACGGAGACTGTGGGGCCGGATCAGATCGCGGAGGTCGTGAGCCGGTGGACGGGTATACCTGTGACACGGCTTGGCCAGAATGACAAGGATAGGCTGATCGGTCTTGGTGAGAGGCTGCACCAGCGTGTCGTGGGGCAGGATCAGGCGGTCACTGCTGTTGCAGAGGCTGTGTTGAGATCGCGGGCTGGTCTTGGAAGGCCTCAGCAGCCGACTGGTTCGTTCCTGTTCCTTGGTCCAACCGGTGTGGGCAAAACAGAGCTAGCCAAGGCGCTGGCTGAACAACTCTTCGACGATGACAGCTTGATGGTGAGGATAGATATGTCCGAGTACATGGAGCAACACTCCGTTGCTCGACTGATTGGCGCTCCGCCTGGGTACGTTGGGCACGAGGAAGGTGGCCAGTTGACTGAGGCTGCGAGGAGACGGCCTTATTGCGTCATCCTGTTTGATGAAGTGGAGAAAGCCCATCCCACTGTGTTCAATACCTTGCTCCAAGTTTTGGACGATGGCAGGTTAACTGACGGGCAAGGCCGGACAGTAGACTTCACGAACTCGGTGATCATCATGACTTCGAATCTCGGAGCCGAGTTTCTTCTTAGAGGATTGAGCGGGAAGTGCACCATGGAAAGTGCTCGTGAGTTGGTGATGCAAGAGGTGAGGAAACAGTTCAAGCCGGAGCTGCTCAACCGCCTTGACGAGATAGTGGTCTTCGACCCTCTGTCGCACGACCAGCTGAGAAAGGTGTGCCGCCTCCAGCTCAAAGACGTTGCGAAGCGCCTGGCAGAGAGGGGCATCGCCATGGGTGTCACGGAAGCAGCACTCGATGTCATTTTGGCCGAGAGTTATGATCCGGTAAGATCCGTTGCTTGGTTCTGCATGTACGTATATCGATAACCGATGTGTTGTGTTGCTGACTGTGGTGTTAATTGCTCTCAGGTATACGGTGCACGGCCTATACGGAGGTGGCTGGAGAAGAGGGTAGTGACGGAGCTCTCGAAGATGCTGGTGAGGGAGGAGATAGATGAGAACTCGACCGTGTTTGTTGACGCTGCAACAGACGGATCGGCACTAACGTACCGGGTCGAAAGAACGGAGGGCTTGTGAACGCAACGACCGGGGAGAAGTCGGATATATTGATCCAGATCCCTAACGGCGTGCGATCGGATGCTGCCCAGGCGGTGAAGAGGATGAAGATCGAAGAGATTGATGATGATGATATGGATGAGTGAAGTTGTTGAAAATTCAGTGTAGTTGGTAAATAAATAGGGTGCTCTCACATATTCCATGCTTGATTTGTTTCAATAACAAAATGAGAAAAATAAAAATGTACTGTAATATTTTTTGTATTATTCTAATCAATATTTATTATGCCTACTTTTGGCTATATCGAGATTACTAACTGATTTGTGTTTGATTATCATGGTCATCTATCGTTAAATTCTAACACTAATTTTAGTATTTTTATATATTGTGACTCAATTTAGAAAAAAATATAGATATCTACCCTTGAACATATCTACACCAGCTTTATAAATTTTAAATGGTCATCACGTATACAGATCGGTCAAAACATGTGACCATGACCAATCATGATTCTAATTTCAAACCATACGGGGAGTGAGTAGTTGATAGTTGCAATATAAATTGGATTTGAATGGTATTTATAAACAAAAAGTATTTCCAACTTATTTTTTTAATCTATATCAATTTTGGTATCTTTTGTTCATTTTCATTGTTTTTTAAAAGTTGTTTACGATAAGTGTGCGAGTGATCTTCATTTTTTGAGATTATTTCATAGTTGTGATTTAAAAAAATTATCTTGTAATATTCCAAGCTTGTATCTAGTAATATTAGTGATTCTACTAGTAAATCCCATCTACTAGTAAATTTTAATGGTGTTCTATATTGTAAAACACTCATTTATTTGTACATTTGTTCGCATCTCTAAAATTATATCGAGATGGTATTCAATTCAAAGGATTATAATATTATTAGACTGATTAATTATTTCAAAACATAGATGATTTATATTCCCTGCTGTTAGTCTTAACAGCTAATCTCGATCCCAGTCAATATCAAAAGAACAAGTTAATCTCGATCAATCGAAGATGATATTATTAATACGCCAGTAGGCAGTATGTATTGCAGTTTGTTGGTTTAAACTTCCAAAACGCCACCTCGTATGCATCGCCTGCTCAACCGTTATTCTGTTTCTTCTGCTAATTTTTCTTCAAATTTATCGTCACTCTCTCTACAAAAAAAACCTTCAAACTCTTCCCAAAAATCCACCTCTCTCTCTACACGCATTGTTCTGCATACATTCATAGCAAAATGGCTTCGTTCGCCACTCCATGTCCAAATGCTTCGTCGCCGCTGGCTGCGCCATCGAAGCATATTGATTCGTTCCCGCGATCAAAATGCCGAATGTTTCCGATCGCGAAAATCAAGGTTAAGGTGACTGCATTTTTACGGTTTAGTTTGATTGTAGCTCGTGTTGATGTGTGTACATTGTGGTGCTATGTCTAACATTGCGCCGGATTTACGCGTTTGCAATGCAGTAATGTAGAGAGATTTTAGATGAGTTTTGATTGTTGATTAGCAGAAACACTGTTAATTCGCGCGTATGTTGAAATGGAACGCTCTTTCCTTGACTGGATCAAACACTAAGTAGAGGTGCAACGTATTTCTCTGTATTTCGTAGTTCAGAACTCTAATTTTTACCCACTGTAGGTGGAGTTAGTGCTGAAATTCTTGTTTGTTTTGGCTCTTATTGATTATAGCCTTGAAGTTTTTTGTACGATTTATGAGATGAAATGTGTTCCTGCTAAGGAAAAATAGTTCAATTAGTTTGCTGATGTCTGGATCTGTGCCTTGCGGCGTGTTGTGCTATTCTAGCTCGTATTCAAAGCGAATTAGTTGTGATGAACCTAAGTAAGATAAAGAAAGTGGGATGAGCTTTTTAGAAGGTTTAGATGTACAAGAACTTAATGTTTTTGCTCAAGTACTCCTATCAAGGGCAGTTTAGTTCACAAATGATAGAATAATGGTACGTTGTTACTTAAACCGCGATATGGCTAAAGCTCCTTTTTCTCTTACAGGGGATTAGCCGGAACCATTCTGATGCGTTTAAGGTGTTCGCCATGAACGAGGTAGTACATATCCAGTAATTTGTTGAATGCAAATTACATGCTGGTTATTGTATTATTTCTTCTAGCCATCTTCCAGTCATCTGCGTGATGCTGCCATGAACTTGGGCTGATATTTTTCGTTACCTTGATAAGGTCTCCGTTGAAAAACCATCACTTGTGGCAGAGATCCCAAATGCAGAATCTGTTTCAGTTTTTATGGATCAAGTATCCGATCTCATCAAGTGTGTACGCTTATTTGCATAAATCGTCATACTGTTTCCTAGTGTAATACTATTAAATTCCATTTTATGAAAAATGGCCAGACTTGTAGACTCGAGAGATATTGTGGAGTTGCAGCTGAAGCAATTGGATTGTGAGCTGGTTATAAAGAAAAAGGAAGCACTGCTGCAACCTTCAACTTCAGCTCCAGTATTTTACGCCCCACAGACTACATATTCACCTCAACCTCCTACAACAAATGTACCAGCTCCTACTTCATCAACACCTTCACCTTCACCTTCGCCTGCAGCATTACCGGCCCCAGCAAAGCCAAAGTCATCGCATCCCCCATTCAAATCTCCAATGGCTGGGAACTTTTATCGGTCCCCTGCCCCTGGTGCTCCACCTTTTGTAAAGGTTAGCCCAATTGTGTATATATATGTCTTCCATCCTGTGTGATTTGTCCCCTATAATCTCTCCCAGATGCAGATGTATCAAGTTTGTTAACAAAAAAAAATGTAATCAATTTGTATATATACTACTATTTTATGATAATGTGCTTTCTTTTCAGACTTCGTTACTTTCTTCAATGCTGTAATAACTAATAAGTTGCTCCAAAGGCTAATTCAGAGTTGGTTTTTCTAGGTTGGAGATAAGGTTCAGAAAGGACAAGTAATATGCATTATTGAAGCAATGAAACTGATGAATGATATCGAGGTAAGCTCCTAGAGCCATAGACCTTAGAATCGAGATTTTTTGTCTATACATTCCGTCTCAATGAGTATAATCCATGAATAAATCAGCAAGAGATGTTTGGATCAGATGGGGCTTTGTGATGACTAAGTTTCTATGGAAAGTTCAATTATTTCGATAGCACCACGGGGAAAGAACTTATTTCTTGCTTGCATTGCAATTAGGCATTTCTTGGATTTGTTATATACTCCGTACTTTACATAATCCTCAAGCTATATGCATGATTATCTTATACATTTGGCGTGTTCGTGGTATCATTCAGGCTGATCAGTCTGGCACTGTGGTTGAGATAGTAGCGGAGGATGGGAAACCTGTCAGTGTGGACACGGTATCTCTTTTGCTCTTCTACACACATCATTCCTTCATTTTCAATTCATAACGATTAGTACCAGAAAATCCTTTCATTGCCTCTGTTTTGCTTAAAATAAAACATAAATAACAAAATTTCCCATCATAGCTAAAACCAAAACCTTTGTCACTGTGCCTTTTTTTTGTTGCTTTTACCCACTAAAATGCAAATTCTGCAAAAGTACAAAACAATTTGGTGGTATATATACAACCTAGGGGCTACCTTGCAGTTATCGAATAGCTAAGTTCATGATTTACTAAAGAAACAAGTTTAGTTAACACACATCGTTCCCTTAAAAATAACGACTGGTTTTGGCCCTGTGAAACGAACATTCTCACAGCATATAGCGTCTCATTCTTCATCTCCCCGTGTTCTTCAAAGTGTTTTTTCCTCATCTGCAGCCTTTATTCATCATCGAGCCGTGAAAAACCCAGATTATGATGGAGGACCATCTTTAAAAGGAAAAGAGTAAGATATTTCTTGGCCTTGTCGATATATTTACCATGAAATCAGCTTTGATAGCTAAGTCATCACTTATATTTTGACAATAAAACATACTCTGCTACAGAAAATGCAATCGTGTAGTCTCTTGTTATCATGTACTATTAATCTTGGTTAATCACAGTAAACTATGGAGTTGAATGATTAGCAATATGGAGTACTACTTATTTTCTTTGGCGTCTCTATTTATGATTTTTTAATGTATTTTTCTTCTCTGTAATATTGTGGTGAGATATATGTAACAGGCGGTGGATGACACGATTCTTAATCCAAGTTAGTACTATATAGTAAAGTAAGAGAGATAGGATAAAATAATAATTAAAATTTTTGAAAAAAGAGACCCATCAAAAAAAAATTATCATATATAGATAGAGATTATCAGATTAATCTTGGTTGATAAACCAAAATGAAAAAACAAACGAGTATTTTTTGAGAATACACTACTAGGAAAATGAATTTTGCAACGACTTTTGAAGCTTATTTAGGATTTCCCTATGTGATAGGGGAGTGATCAATTGTTAACTCATTCCTTAGTTGCTAACTACCACTAATTTAAGACTATAAGATTTTAGAAATCTTGTGGTCTACAATTTACCATGTGTAATTTCGTTTTTCATTTTTTAATATTAAAAAAATAATAGTAATTACCAAATTTAGGGCTATAGAAATATAATGTCAATACAGTGTATAAAATACATCAACACGAAGACATAATAATATCAATACAATTTCATATTGACATTTTACAAGCATAATATTGACATATTATGTAAGGTGTATTGACATAAATTTGTTGGTCAAAAAATACGAAAATTCAATAAAAAAATTCAAATTTTTTTCAAATTTTGACGTCGGAACATATGCATGTAGTATATCGTTGGAATCCTTATAAAATTATCTTTAATGTGATATATGTTATATGAATTTAAAGTTTTGGGATTTCTTTTAAAAGTTAGTTATAACTAACTTGACATTAATACCCCTATTAATTTTTATTAGAATTAATCATATAGCCTTATTGACGTTTTTTGCTGATCGTATTGATATTTCGTGGTTGTTGATCGATCTAGGCCTTTAATTTGAATATCTAATGGCTATTATTGAATTGTAGTTAGCAATTAAGCATTTAATTAGCAATATAACATTCCCCTCATATGATATTTATCAAATTAAGTTTCACATATGTGTTCATTTAACACTATACATTTTCTTTTAACATTATATTCAAATAATGTTTTATTCAAATATATTAAAATATTAATCTAATATATTTAAATAATAAGAAAAAAAATTAAAATTTTGGAATATCTCAGGTATTTTTGTTCAGCTCAGATTTAGCTATAAAAAATTAGAGTTTTCGAATATTGATCGGTTCAGATTTATATTTTCTCAAAATTCAAAATTTCGAATATACACGAATGATAACAAACAGGAAGATTCAAAATATAAAAATATTAGGTATATACATGAATGATAACAAACAGGTCTAAACGAAATGCGATACATCTACCATTGCCCAACAAGAGGAGGAAACTTTTATACGTTGCCGGAGAAGGAGAAAGAGAAGGAGAAGAAGTACGCCCGCCTTCTTTTGATCGATCCAAACTCATCAAACCTCGCGTTAAAGCAACTCTCCACACCCCTGGAGATATCTGCAACAGCAAATGAGCAAATTTCAGGGCATGTCCAAGCAGCACCACTGCATGGATATGAAACAAACTGTGAAGTGAGATTTTATCGACAAACACCACACCACACCACGACGTTAGTGGCAGTATAGAGATACTGAATTTGTAGGAATTTATGTTTCCAGAAGCTGTTCTTTGAAACTTCCATGCATGAATGGATTGGAGTAGCTAGAATAGAATTGATGAATCGTACTTGAAGCCGAAGCTACATAGCTCAAACTTGCACAATCTTCTCTGATCAAGTGCTGTACGTAAATTTACAATCGATCTGAAACAGAGAAATAGTAGCAAGTGTACAGTGACGGAAATTTAGATACTACTAGTCATTTAAACTGGAAACAATTGAGTGGAAAAACATCCACTCCCAACTCCACGAGCCAAAAACAAAAGGACAACTACAGTAATACTCCCTACGTCCCAGATTAAGAGTCACTTTTTGCCATAAAACTCTGCCCCAGTTTAAGAGTCACTTTTAAAATTTTCCATATTTGGTCATACAATTTTACCACATTCTTCATCAAAATTACATAAAAATGCCATTATCTACATTAAAATAAATCAAAACAAAAATCAAAAGTCAAAAGGGACCCACCTTCAACCAACTCCACCATCTCACTTCATTTATTACACAGTCTACCATCTCACTTTATTTATTACACACTTCAACTCTTTCTTAAAATCCGAGCCATAACAATAAGTGACTCCAAATGTGGGACGGAGGGAGTAATTTCTTGAAGAAATTGAGAAGAGTCAGATAGTGTACTGTGTACATGGACTTTATTTAATCGGAGCAGGTGTGTTATAATGCTAATTTAAGCGTGTTGTCTGAAGTTCAAAAAGGATTACCTGAAACAGAGTGAGTCAAGTATATTCCGATGAAATCAATAGCCGGATGCCTGGAATTCTGTTCCCAGATCTTGAGTTATCTCAGTACCAAGTTTTCCTGACACAAATACCACATTAAGAAGCCATAGAGAAATACTTCTAATCGACCGATATGCGATAGGGATGGACGGAGTAGGTGTTATTACTGCTATTCTGGACCTACGGAAAAAGATATTATGCTGTTCTGATCAAAACTATCATTCGAATTTCGAAATGCCAATGTATGATGCTTTTCCAGTTTGAATCAAACAAATTCTTAGAGATAAAACGTGATGAGATTCAGTTTTAAAATTCCAAGTATTTTAACAACTGACCTTTAATGCCAGCGCATGCAGTTGTAGCATAGCTGGACCAAGCTTGTGATTACTTTTGCGGTTTTGCCTACAGGATAAATATCCATGAAGCATTCACCGAGTGGGAATCAGAATATTTCCTGATAAACCCAAGCACAGAAAAATGTCAAATCAAGTTGCACCTATTTTCAAAGCGTATATGTAGTTCAGGAGCTTATACTTCTAGAGTGTTTTAAGGAGCTTATAAGCTCAGTCAAACACCCTCTGAGTTGTTAAAATAGTACTACTATGAAATAAGAACATACAATCTTATGTAAAATAAACCACTAGCTCATGAGAGCCCATCCAAGTAAAGTATCCTACAGGAAAGGGAAAGATATCTATGATAGACAATGTGCATGTTTCACATTTGGCTTCAAATGAGTTTCGTTAAGTATTACTACTAGTTAAGTAGGGCCAAAGAGGACAGAGCAAAAAATAATGACAGAACAAGCAATCTGTTGGATAGTGGATCAGATCTCCTGTCTTGAACCTAGTTCACATGGCCGAGGGTATTAATTTCCCAGAATTTGGCTCTATCAAGGGCTGATACTAGACCTGATATGTAATATGAAAATTAATAACTAAATTATGCAGCTTGATCAAACAAGCAGTTTAAATATAACAATTGTGGCTATTTGGCTTGTTGTTAGATAAATAGAAGAGGGGCATAAACAACATGTGATTTTTTGCCATTGTTCTAAATAAGAAAATATGTGGTGCTCTAATTTATAAACATCTAATGGAAGAAGAGAGGTTATGCAAATCTTAATCCTAGTTCAGCATACAAAAAGGGGAAACATAAGTCCTACCAAGGGGAATTTGGGAAAATTTACCGCTGAAACTGCAGTTTCTTTGCTTTCATGATACCATCATACAATGCTGCCATAATGCGGTCATCTGGTCGCATTCCGTTGGATAACATCTCATTCACAAGAGTTGAAACCTTGCCCAGATTTCCCTGCTTGCAATAACCAGAAATGAGGGCTGTGTATGCAACGATATCAGGTAGTAAACCTTGATCAATCAATTGATTGAAAAGGGAAACAGCATCTTGAAGGTTCCCTGACTTGCAATGACTGTCAATCAGTGCTGTGTAGCAAATGACATCAGGCTTTAATCCCATCTCCTTCACATCACACAAAAAGGTTGAAGGTTCCTGTTTTACCATCTTGTTTCCTTCTGAACGTTTCCTAGATCGATTTTCTTTCAGAGTTATTTTATTCAGCCCATCAGCCAATACCGTATATGTTATAATGTCAGGATTCATGCCCCTTGCCTTCATATCACTTAAAAGATCAAAGGCTTCCTGCAGGCGGTTCACTCGACAATATCCATTCATAATAATGGTGTAGATAATTGCATCGGGAGTTAATCCCCTACCGACCATTTGGTCAAATGCCCATCGGGCATTTTCCATGTCTCTAGCGTGGCAAAGAGCAGCTATAATATTGGTGCATATCGATGTATTAGGGCCATCATCAGTAGAAAGCATATCCTGAAAAACTACAATAGCTTTTTTATATTCCTTTTCCACACAAAGGCTGTTAATAAGTGTTGCACATGAATTCCTACTTATAAGTATGCCTATGTTAAACAATTCACAAAAAACTTTAAAGCCCTCGATCACCTTGCCTGATTTGCAGTAACCATTCACCAAGGAAGAATAATTTTCTATGCTCTTTTCTCCCAGATTCATGAAATATGTTTTTGCTTCTTTCACTTTCCTCGCTAAGCAAAGGCCTTCAATAATCATGTTGTGCGTGACTCTGCTGGGAGTCAAGCCTTGATCATTCATCACTTTAAGCAGTGAACACACCTCATCCAGCAGTCCGTTTCTAGACAACCCACCAGCAAGGACATTATAAGTAACAATATCAGCTCTAAGGCCGCTTTGTTTCATTTCCACAGATAAACGCACAGCATCAAAAATATTTCCTTTTAGACAGTGACCATTTATCAATGTCGTATAATGCACAATATCTGGCCTGAGTTTCTTATACTTCATCTCATCCAACAATCTTTTTGCATCATCTAACTTGCCCATTTTGCACAAAGCATCAATAACAACATTATATATGACTTCATCGAGAAAGATGCCCAGCTTCTTAGAGTTAACAAACCAGTTTATTGCTTCAGAATACATGCCTTTCAGGCACAAGCACTGAAGAATCGAAGAGAGTATCCAGCAATTAGTTCTGAAACCCTTTTTCTCCATCTCATCATGGATACCCAAGGCTCGAACGATATCCCCAGAATCACAATACCCCCGGATTAAAGCGTGATAGCTAACTTTGCTAGGCACTATCGCATGTTCCTCCATGTCAAGTAATACCATTTCCGCCTCTTTCAGATTCTTCTGACTAACAAAGCCTTGAATTACAATAGTATAAGCATAAACATCCACAGGGACACCTTTGGCATCCCAAGCTTGTAAAAACTGATACGCTAAGCTTGACCGGCCATGACTGCAGAGTGCTTTTAGATAAGCTGTACAGGCAAAACAATTAGGCACCACCCCAGCCTCCTCCATCTCAAAAAACACGTCAGCAGCTTCTCCCAAACTCCCCATTCGACAATACGCCTTAACTACAATCCCAAAAGTATATACATTTGGCTCCACCTCAATATTCTTCAGCTGTCTATAGATAGCAACAGCCATGTCCACTTTCCCACGCCCAACTAACCTATTCATCAAAAAGTTACACAACGACACACACGGCCGAACACCGTGCCTTCTAGTCACAAACAGAGTCTCAATCGCCTCATCGAACATTTCTAAACCAGCGTAGCTCTTAACCATGGCATCAAGCGCCCGAATCAGGGAGCTACGCCCACCAGCAGCCTTCACCTCCTCACCAATTGCATCCAACAACTCCGATACCTCAAAACAAAAATTCCCCCCTTTCAATTTCACAACATCCTTAAACAAAGACTCCAATTTTTGGTCCAAGCGGCAATGGCAGAGTAACTTGATCATAGCCAAGTAACTTCCTGTATCGTGCTGAAATCCCCTCTCCTTCAGCTGGTTAAAAAAGGATAACGCATAATCCGGTTCCGATTGCATATTCTGCAGAATCTGAACGACATCGCGTGAACTCAATCCCAAACAATTCTCATTCCCGCCGTGATTAGTTACGGCAACATCATTCTCCGAGCCGGAATTCAGCTCCTCGGAGCCGGAATCCGAAAAATAAGGAGTGGAATGAGCTAGCGAAGGAACTGATTGCAATCGAATAAATTGGAGATATCTGGAGAGATTTAGGCGAGATGCTGACCTAATTGTAGATACCAGCATCGAACAATTTCAATCTCTCCACACATTTGCCGATAAAATCGTTTCTGTGATTCAGGAATCCGCGAATTGAGGTCAAAGACCGTAGTTTTGAATGACAATTGAGTTTGAAGAACAATTGAGATCAAAGGCCGTAGTTTTGAAGAACCCTAAACCCAATTGAGTTTGTGTAAACCCCCTTGTTGGGAAGCTAAAAACCCTTGAGCTTTAAACCCAACTAGTCAGCCCGGCCAGACCCTTTTATTAATTGGTTATGGTCGATGCAACTTAGTTAGTAAAACGTTTTCGAATGGACTCGACTTTGCAATATACCACTATTATCGACATTATTTTGAAAAAATGAAAAAAATACTGTAGTGTTTATGGTATGATTTTAGGGCATACACAATAGTGGATGAACCCAATTAGTCGACCGATCATTCGGGCGCACGATCGTCCACTATTGCACACGCCCTACGAATTTTGTGTTTCCCCTCATATTTCACTCTATAAATACACCCCGTTATTATTTCATTACTATCACCTTTCAACTCTAATCTCTTTTCCGCGCGACTTTAATGAGATTCTAGCGGCAACGACTACAATGTGCGAATAATAAGCCCATCCTCGATTTCAACATGATATGATCGAAGAAATTTGGGCACGTAACCATTAAAGCTTATTTTTATTATTTTTAGTTTGTTTCCCCTTATACATGTTTATAAACTGAATGATAAAATATTGATGTGTCAAAGGAGAATGGTGATAAGACATGATTTTTCTAATCATTGCGACTTCTTATCACTTTCCAAAATATATTAGCATCATCGACATAGATGCATCATATCTATGCAAATAGAGTATATTTGAGTAGGTATACCTAGTCAAACCTTTGGAAGACACCTTAAATAAAACTAAAATATTTTAAACTAATGCAAATGAGTAGCTAGTTTAATTGGAGTTTTGGGATTAAGAACATGAACTCCATTAGAATTATTAGTACTCCGTAAAATTAGAACATGGTTTTTATTTCATACCATTATTATTGACTTCTTTCTGAAAAGTTAAAAAAGGCTACATTATTTGTGGTATTTTTTCACATATTATACATATAGTGTTATGTTTAATTTTATTGTCAAGTTGGCAAAATGCATTTTTACTTCGACTAACATATTGAAAACTTTCGCTGAAAGCTCCTACACCTCCTTCATCGGCGCAGTAAGTTTTCGTGAATTTTTTTCCAAATCTTCAAAAACCGTTTCAATTTCTGGTGTTACGTTCTGCAAGTTTCAATTTGTCATTACTTTGGGCGTGAATTTGCTTATGAACCGCTCAATTGTGCAGATAACTAAGAATTTTCACAGCGATTTTTTTTTATTTGATTTTTCTCGTTACTTGATTGAGTATTTATACTCCATCGAATTGATAGATAATACTATTTCTGCGTTTTCGCATATAATTGTAATTGCAAACGGAAGAACTGATTCCACATATGGTTTGATTTGTATACAGATATATGTGAGCAAATATGAATCTCTATGCTGCTGCATTTTGAATTATATCCCACTTCAATTAATTTGCTGATGGTTTGAATGTGCTAAATTTGATTAGGATTTGCAATTTTTTGCTATATCCATTTTACTTAGGGATTAGGGTTTGTTAGGTTAATACTGTTTGATTTCTCGTTGCAGCATTAATTGGGGATAAAATTACAAATGAATAATAGCAGCAATAGGCAGAGAAACCTTGGCCCCGGGGTTCAGTATTTGCTGGATTATCTTAAGAAAATGGCAGCTGATAATCCTGGTTTCTTCTATGCATTTGAGGGTGATAATGAGCTATGTGGTAATGTGTTTTGGGCGGATGCTGCTTCTCGGTCGAACTATAGCTATTTCGGTGACACGGTTAGGATTGACACCTCGTATAGGTCTAGCCGGTCGAAGATACCATTCGTCACCTTCACGGGCATAAATCACCATGGTGAGCCTGTCCTGTTTGGCTGTGCATTGCTTCTGAATGAATCGGACACCTCCTTCGTTTGGCTCCTCCAGACGTGGCTCCGTGCAATGTCTGGACGTGTACCTGTGTCCGTCACTAGTGATCCCGATAGACTGATTCAGATGGCTGTGGCGCAGGTGCTTCCAGAGGCACGTAATCGCTTCTGTAGGTGGAGTGTGTTCAGGCAGACGCAGGAGAAGTTGGGCAATGTGTGTCAGGTCAACCCGAGCTTCGACTTTGAGCTAAAGAAGTGTGTGAATGAGGCCGACACGGTTGAGGAGTTCGAGTCTTGTTGGGGGAGTTTAGTGAGTAGATACTATTTGATGAATAACGAGTGGTTGCAGTCTTTGTATAATATCCGTGATCAGTGGGTCCCGGTTTACTTGAGGGACGTGTTTTTTGGGGAGTTATCTGCAGTGGACTGCAGTGATGCCTCTAGTTTCTTCTCTGACGGGTTCTTGAGCAGCTCCCCCACAATACAGATGTTGATTAAACAATGCGAGAAGGTTGCTTCGAGTTGGCACGAGAAGGAATTGAAGGATGACCTTGATACATCTAGTGCTAAGCCCGCTTTGAAGACACCATCCCCTATGGAGAAGCAGGCCGCGAACCATTACACCCGGAGGATTTTCATGAAGTTTCAAGGGGAGCTGGTGGAAACCCTTGCTAATCCGGCCATTATAGTCGATGAATCTGGTGGAGTAACAACGTACCGAGTGGCTAAATTTGGCGAAGAGCACCGAGCTCACTCGGTCAGATTCAGCACGTTTGACTTGAAAGCTACGTGCAGTTGTCGGATGTTTGAATTTTCAGGTATCACATGCAGACATATACTCTCGGTTTTCAGAGCCAAAAACGTGCTCATGCTCCCGTCTGAATATGTTCTGAAACGCTGGACAAGAAATGCCAAGACCGGCTGTGGAGAAGCCATGCCATCTGCTTTTGGGGGACCAAGCACTTATCAAGAATCTCAAATGGTTCGTCATGATAATCTACGCCAAGAGGCTCTAAAGTATGTGGAAGAAGGCGCAAAATCTATACATGTGTACAATGTGGCTATGAACGCTCTGCAAGAGGCTTCAAAGTGCGTTGCTGCAGTAAAGAGCAGAAGCTCTGGCTCTACACATTGCACCATTGAAGCAAATGGAGGAAATAAGGAGATGGATGCAATCAAGAATCAGTCTTCATCGTGCTTATCCAGGGTTAGATTCTCTTGATTATCTCTTTCCATTTTGTTTTAAATCAAGATACTGTTGTTGCCAATGATACGAAACCGCATCTGAAGCTGTATAATCACACACATCGAACTTTCTCATCATTTTTAGGTCTAAAAGGCTGTGGGAATTGCTGTTGGGCATGCATACTTATATTGTAGATAGGGTTAAGGGTTTCGAGACATATGGCTGACGTGCTCTGTAATCCCGGGGCTGGGCCTGGGTTGGTCTGTTTTTGTTAGCAATGGGTGTTTTAGTCATTTTGCCAATATAAATAGTGTATCTGAAAATGATAGTACAAATTGTGTTGGTGGTGTCGAACTGGGTAAACAATTCTCTTTTGCTTTTCTAATAGCCTTTTTTGCTTTATTTCGTAGCAGAAATGTTGATCATTAATCCTTTATCACGAATGTTAGAGCTCTCGTCTCCTCGGTTTAAGCACTCTCGCTCTACAAAACAGAGTGTCACTCGTAGAGAATCCTAATGCTATTGGTTTTGCAGGAGGAGAAGGAGAAGAAAATCCAAGAACTGACAGCAGAAGTTGAGCAGACGAACCAAAGATGCGAAGTGTATCGAGCGATTCTGCTTGCACTTTTCAGAGACATGGAGGACCAGAAGTTGAAGCTCTCTGTGAAGGTCCAGAATGCGCGCCTTTCGCTGAAAGAGTAAATGTTGCGCAATCCCCTTAGCACCGCCATTCACGTTGAACTAGTACGAGCCTCCTAGTCTTGCCCTCGTGTTGGCTATAACCTTTGCTGTAAATCGTGTTTCGTCATCTGTTCTCGTGCTGCCCCTCGGAAGAGGACATCTAACCATGTCACAATATGAGATGATGTAAACCGTCAGATTAATTTGGGATGAAGGGCGTGATAATTGAAGTATGAAAATAAAATGAAAATATATTTTGTCTTTTGATCTTTTCACTTACTACCTTATTCTATATCCTATTTTATTATCTTTTCACTTAACATAAAAATAATTGCATAAAATTTGAGCTGGAAAAAAAGTATTCCATGTTATTGGGTACAAATAGAGTAGTAGTAGTAGTAAAATAATTCACAACTAATAATTGCAAGATTAATTTAAGATATCTAACTAGTGTCAACACCCGTGCACACGGGTCATAGGATTTTCAGTAATGAAGACAATTGGTAAGTAATTTAAAATTTAAAATAAATATAAATAGAATATGGAGAAAAATATCAATCTTTGTCCCCGAAGTAAACTATTTAGTAATAGACACATAATTTATAAAAAATTGATTTGTAAAATTGAGTGAAAAAGTAAGACAAAGTAGAATAAAGAGATAGCGATGTTTATATTTAAGAATGTAGAATAAATATAATTCTGTTGATTAAAATGTATATAAGGAAATGTGCAATTAAAATGAATTTTGAGGGCTAATCTTACACAACTACAATATAATAAAAATCAGAATTATAAAATAGTTAGTTAACAATTTAACTAAATAATTAGATCATAAGTTTCCACAACAAAAATCATAAAAATAGAAAAATAGAAAGTACAATAGTAACAACAACAACCAGGAGTTTATAAATTTTGAAAAACTTATTTGTAAACAACCTCTATAAATATATAAAGCCACAGTTTTTCAGGCTAAATTTTCCCGCTCAACTTGATAAAATATGGCTGAAACATATATTAACTTCTCAATATGGTAGAATATTATAGTCAAGCCATTACTTGAATATTCATTGGATAATAAGCCATATCAAATCAGCTTTGTTGGAAGGAGGTGGAGTGATTAATAAACTATGTCTCCCTCTTTATATCTCGAGCCTCGTGGTCCATGTGGAAGTGAGAGGAAATTTTTGAGTTGATATATGTCATAAGAGATGCAGTCACATCAAGACTGAGTTGGCATATTCCATAACAGAGGCGGTCATATCAATTTTTAAATCTATCAAATAAAAAACTGATCTTAATAAGATTGAAATATGGTGAACAATTTTACATATAAGTAAATAAGTAAATAAGACAAAAGCTACTGTATTATCCATCATGTAAAATGGTTTACCAGAGAAGTTTTAAAAGTCTATAAATATGAAACTGGGGAATTTCTATTAACATAATTTCACAATCTAATTCAGTTTCTCTCTCAATTTTACATGTTTAGTAAACATGTTCTTATTCACAACATTCATCGCCTTTCAATTTTCATCAGTTTAGTCACAAAATTTCTATCTGAATAGCCGTTTAACAATTACTCTCATAAACTCTACTACTCCTATCTTAGAATGACATTTTACCTTTTGCAGAAAGGAAGGTGAAAGAAATAAGTTGAGAAGAGAAGAATCCAATCAGAATGCAAGCAGTACGTCATAAATTATGATGGAAAAGCAAGTTTAATTATTAATATTGCAAAAAATAGAAGTGGGCCAAAAGAGATAAGAACAGAGGATATACAGGTAAGATATTTGCTTAAACCAAATCATATCACATTAAGAAGAGGATGTACTCATTTTATAGCTATTGATATAAATGTTGGTGAGCCTCAACTCATGAACATATCAAAGAAGGCATTTTAGAACCTTATATGCACTAATTAAGACCATATCTATAATTTTCTTCCAGAATGATAAAGAATAACATCAATGAAGAAGAGAGAGCAACAACTGAAGACCCAACAACAGCGCAGCCATTGCAGAAGTGGCAAAAGTGGCAAGTAACAGAAAAAACTCATACAACATTTATAAAAAATAGTAGTACTATTAAAACTCATACAACATTTATAAAAAATAGTAGTACTATTAAATTGTGA